>NC_140593.1:462782567-463127567 GCF_964204655.1 Triturus cristatus
AAAGGGAGTCCTGACCTCAGTTGATCTGGTGCGGGGGGCAGAAGGAAGAGGACAGTTTCATGAGTGCCTGCTCAATAGAGGAGAGAGGCCCAAGCCAGCATACCAGGTACTCGCTACGTGCTCTGCAGTCCAGGCCCTCCCAGGTAAGACTTGAGCCCCCGATCGGTGCTTTTTATGACCAAGTGGGCTCAGAAAGAAATCTAAAGAAATATTTTTCCCTGGGAATTCTACTTATAAGAGATAAAAATTAGGTGAGGGAAGACCCTCAGGTGAGTCTAGTAAACTAATAGAAGCTTTGGGAAGAGGAAAGAACTAGGTTGCTGTTCAGCCTAAAGTTACCCCTTCTTTAAACTACTTCTTCCGGGTTATGGCATCACCAACTACCTTGCAGAGAATTGAAGAGGGGCCTCCTGCTGTGGGTACTAGAGATGAAAGGCTTTATCAGAGCATACCAGGGATTAGTAATATGGAAATGACGCAGTGTAAAAGCTGATCATGCTTTACACGACACATAAACCAATCTTGCCAATGAACACTCAAATCTGCACTTTGCACACATCTATTAAAACAACACTGAAAAGTTGAAGTACCAGCACCGTAAAAGTGTGCTTGACTAGGTAGAAACAGAAGGATTAATCAAATGGTGAATTTGAAATGTTTAATAACTGATCACCTTATCATTTTAACAAAGATGTCATAAAAATTAATGATGAGGCTTAGCATTTTTATTGACTTCATTGTAGAGCGCCATAACAAACTCGACAGTGGTGCAATTTATTCATGCGATATGTTAGATGTTTGGAACTTACAGTATAAGTGCCTAACATTATAAAGATCATTTATTCGTAGAAACAATTTTATTTAAATGATTTTTAGAAATAGTTTACATGTTGCTACTTTTTTTCAAATTTTGGTAGTAGGCCATAATTCGAGTTGGACATTTTTGTGTAACAATCACTGACATTACAAGATGATTATATATGTTGAGTTTGGGCCCTTCTCTGGATATTCAATCAATAAAGACACATCAGACATCATGTGTTGGAATACAGCAGGCCCGCAGAGGGGGAGAAAGTCAGAAATCAAATATTTGGGTATTTCTATTGTCCTCTGGCAATTCCGGCTCATAATACGGGGGAAGGCTGCTAGAGTAATTGATTTGCTGCTCAGTAAGTGGAGGAACAGTCCACTAACAATATATGGGTAGGTAAACCTGATCAAAATGGGTATTTTACCTAAAGTGACATAAATTGCATTCCACTCCCTTTCCCTGAAACATTAATCTCAAAAATCCAGGGGAAGTTAAAAACGTTCATTTGAGTCTCTGGGGCAGTTAGACTGGCCTGGAAGAAACTGAGGCTCAGACTGGAGAAAGGAGGCCTGGCACTAACTGATTCTAGGAAGTACTGCGATGCTTTCCAGTTTAAGAATTATAGGATGTTGTTAGGAACACCGGACTGTTCAACATGGGGCTGGTTGTTGACGGCAATGATTATGGGATTGTGAACCCATGATTTTTTATACATATTCAGGGCTCCAAAATACTTTTAAATAAAGGTCATAAAAGCTGCTCTTAGTCTATGGTATCAAGTTAGGTAGTCACTGGGTATTAAATATTATTCAGATTTTTTTCTCTCATCTGGTATTCTCCCGGCACCCTGGAATGTCTACCGGACCGCTTGAGTCTTCCTCTGAGGGATGCTGGTATTACAACTTGGGGATAACGGCTCACTGTTCAGGTCATACTACCTTGGGAGACATTGATGGGTAAGACTAAGGGTCGGCTATCAAGATTCAAATATGTGCAATTGGCCTTGTGGTATATGAGTGAAAAATAGGACATCAGGCGCCCCTGGGAGGTCGAGTCAAGATTGCTGGATACACGACCTGTAAAAAACAGAGGTCTTCATATGGTATTGGACTTTTGTTGATGCTGAGGAAAGTAAATTAAAGAGTTCGTATTTGATTTGGGAAGGCATGATGCCAGGGACAGAATTGCAGCAATTATGTCAAGTATCCCTCAAGCTATTATAAAATACTGTTAATTAAGTCAGCTAATTTAAAGAGTAATCACTTTTTTACACTTGATAGGATCTTTTGGACTCCCCAAAAGATTGCGAGATTTGCAAAAAATCATGTTCTTGGGCGTAGATGTGGCTGTGTAGATGCAAATGACGAGCATATGTTTTTTTCTTGTGTCGTGTTGTCGACCTTTTGGGAGAGCAAGGCCTTGGCCGGGATTCTGGGTGTCTCGATTGTGTTTAATCTCATACTGGTTTGGTTTAGGGAGGATACTACAACACACAGTTGCCTGGATAGCTCACAGCGGCCCCTATTGTTCTATCTGCTCCTCCTGGCCAGAAGGGAGATCTGTAAGAACTGGCTTAGTCCCACACCTTCTTCCTTTGAGATATGGTTGAAGGCCGTTCATCGGACTTGTAAATTGGATACTAAGGGTGCTTGTAGTAGGGTAGATACTATCCCGGATGTTTTTCTGAGATGGGAAGGAACGATCAACTTGTAATATCAATCAGCCCTATGGTGAAACAAGGGTGCCACTGTGATCTGAGTCTCTGTAGCCTATCTCTATGGCCGTGGAAATCAGTGGCCCTAGGACAGTGGCTGGTCCCTATTGTGTCTAGGCCTGAGGTAACAGTTTGCCCGGTGATATGAGGACACTAAAAATTCTTTAAAAAATGAAAAAAAGATTTTGGTAATTCTTTTCATGCAGAAACAGGAATTCTCAGTTTCTTGTCCTATTCACATAGCAACAGTGTATTTATAGTTATAAGTGTATTATGAATTCATGAGGCTGTTAAGGCAGTGGAAGCTGTTTTTAGGCCACACCTAAAAAATCATACATCTATACATACATAGAACGGTTTTGTGTCCGTTTTCATGGATTGGTCTGCTTAAATCTCCTACCATTTTGGGTTTCTTCCACCATAGCACAAAGCAGAGGGTGTGGTGTCAGCCCATTTTGTCTCTCTTACGCTGAGTGATGCCATTTTTCATGATCACATGTGCACATACCCTGAAAGAAAGGACATTTCTCTGCCTGAGCTGGTGGACGAATACTTTAATTTGCCAGAGCTTCTTTCTTTCCATTCCTTCTTAAATTTTTATAGTCCTCTTTGTATTTAAACTATATTGTCAGATCACAGTAATTCAATACCAATATTACCTTTGCTTTTCACCAATAAGAATCATATTTTCCTGTGATGTGCATTAACACTAAACATGGTTTCTACACCTGCTCTTTGAAACCATGCCAGCTAAGAAGCATCTCTATTACTCCATAAAAATTGTATGAAATGGTTTTGCTTTTATTTTGACATTTTATTGCAAGCATATGGCTCTACGTTTACGCACAGCATGGTTTCTTTTTATTTTTGTGGCATATACTTCCAATACACCTTAAAAAATAATCCAGCACTTCAGTTTGCAAAGGGCAGATCTTATCGCTTTGCTTTTGCTTGTATTTTTAATGACTTCTAAAAAAAAACCTGAAGGCGTGTATATCGAGAGCTCCTTCTTTTAAATTGAGCTCTGCAGGCCGTGGATGGTAATGAGGAGGCAATTAAAGGGAACGTCAGTTACGTGAAGCACTCTTTCAGGACTTAACTGAGGAGATTCTTAAATAAGGAAACCACACTATTGTCTTTACCATATCCCTGTACCTCCTGCTCATATTCTCATGAGATACCCATGCCTCATCCCAGTGCCGTTCCTCCAATTGTAGTAATTGACAGATTGTGGCAGTTGTGCAGGTCTGACCTGGCCTCCTGCTGCACATCAAGTGTCAGGCGCTATATTGCACCCTGCTGGCAGCTGTTCGTAAAACATGCCTTATTTAGGACTTTAAAATGGCGTCCCTGGGGTGACAGTCCTATTGCTTTCTCTGCTCATCATCTCCACCCCCCACTTGGTGGTCGGCACCATTGATTGTTCTGCTATTGCTCGAGAAGAGCCGAGGGACTGTATTTCCTGCCGCAGTTTTGTGTTCTCGAGCTCATCCATTCCTCGCGGCTTATTCTGCTGTGAATGAAGTTGTGTGGGATCTTCACAGTATGCTGAGATTACATCAGCCAGTGTCACTTGGTGACTGCTAGGTGATCTAAAGCCCACAGCATAAAGCATTGCCATAGAAACTGGATTTTGCCTCATGATTGTACAGGGCGATCTATCTGGGGTTGTATGGGTAAGGCGTTAGGTGACCCAACACTTGATTCCTTTCCTCACAGTAATTGAAAGCAATAATGCTACACAGGGTCCAAAAAAAGCACCTCACAGAGGGGAACTGAAGGAGGCCACGACCTCATTTGTTAACAGCGTGCAAAAGGCACACGCCTGAAGCTTAGAAATATATCCTGCCTGCACCCGGTGTCATTTGAAGACCTATGTTTCCAGAAAGTATCCACCATTGTATTGTACTGTATTTGAGCATTTATATGGCACTTTCTGCCTGAAGTGCTTGTCGCCATAGTAAACAAGCTGCACCTTGTTGGGCGTCTGGTTGCAAGGGTGTTGTCTTTGTGTTTTTTATCCTATTTGGGAATATTTCTATGTCGTGCGTGATGACCACTGAGGTGCGGTTATCGTGTTATGAGATGCATCGCTTAGCAGTCTGGTGGATGAAAAGGAGTGAGCTAGTCATGCAATTTATTGGTTCAGTAACCACAATTCACTCAATTCTAATCCTAAATGCATTGTATCTCCTCTCCAGGGATGCTCAGTCCCTGCCTGGCTGACATCGAGAGCCTGCACTGCACTGAATTATAGGCAGAGACCCTTTACTGCACGTCTAGCGATGAGGGTAAAAGATGGTATAATCATTGGACCTTTTCTGGTACTCTAGCCATTCAGTTAGCGGTTGCAAAAATGTGTTCGCACACTCGAAAAGCAACCCCGTTCCAATATATGTATTCTCTGAAGGTCCTTTAACCAGTCATTGACGTTTGGTGTAGACTGCTGTACCCCTTTTCTTACATGTCATATTCCTGGTGATAAACATTAAATAAAACAACAGGCTTCTCTCATTTATGCTCAGTTTCCTCATAGTCTCAATATCTGATCCACACAGCACAAGAGTTGGACTTACTTCCAGTCGTTGACTCATCACCGCAGATATGATCTTACTCACTGCTTCCCTGATGGAACAGAGCTGTGGGCAAGTGGCATCATATGTTGTGGTATTCGGCACAAAAAGGGATAAAGTATGTCAGCTGGGGTTTCTTGGAAGAGCTTTACTTGGAGGGAAATCTTAAGAAAGAGGTGGCAAAATGATACAGCTTTCTGTGCGATGCTGAGGATATGGAGAGACCTGCCATGCAGCGAGTATGCGACGAATACTTGCTGGACGTGGAGCTGAAAACATTATTACAAGTATCTTCAAATACCCTCTATACTACAGTCAGCCCAGTTACCTTTAGAAGGAACCACATTTTCACCCTCCATAGAGCATATTAGACCTCGTAAAGAATGACAAAGTGGATAAAAGGCTGTGACGCGAGTTGAAAGAAGTGCAGTGCCCGAGCGGCAGATGGTGTGGATATGTTTGCCACTTGCCCGGGGTGGAGGGAAGGATATTAGTTTAGAGAACTTTAAAGTTGGAGACCACATTTCCTTGTGACGACAGTTCACCACAGACCTTGGAACACTTAATTTTATTCTGTAA
This sequence comes from Triturus cristatus, assembly GCF_964204655.1. NCBI lineage: Eukaryota > Metazoa > Chordata > Amphibia > Caudata > Salamandridae > Triturus > Triturus cristatus. The sequence continues at coordinate 462,788,245 of NC_140593.1, forward strand.
TATCTATGATTTTCCCCAAAGAAGATACTTGTTGCCCATCTTAAGATCGAGGGGCTTTTATCAGTATTGGCCTGCCTTTCGACATCTTCAGATGCTTGCCGATCCCGCCGTTATAATTGCCGTTGGACCTTTCTTGAAAAGCGCTCTGTGTTTGAATGTTGCACTGAATACATGACTAATGTACTATGTTTTATCATGTAAAATTAGCTGCATTATAATGTGCCTTTATACGATCTAATTCTGTTTTACACACTTTAAATGGTTTATGTAATCTTTATTTTATCTTCTTTATATTGTGATATGAGTTTTTATGTATGTGTTTTTATCTTGTACTTTTATGATTATTGATTAATAATCGAATAAAGATATTTCAATCATTCGACTACCTCTCCTTAAACTTTGTCACTACACATGTATTGCCTAACACACATGCCTAAACATTGTACATTGGACAGGTCCTTCTCTGCTTATGTCCTAATTCCCTCCCATGAAATACTCTCACACCCATCTCTGCCTATGCTAACTGCCATGCTGTATCACCCTATTATGATCTGAATGTCTACTGCACATTGAATGTTCTGCACAGACCAGATGCCTCCTGACAGTACCTCTATTTTCCCTCAAAATTATTACATCTGTTCAACGCTATATCATTCCTTCTAATTATATCCTTTCCAGACTATACTGCTTCTCAATGAGCAATGAACATGTGTGAGTTTCTCTTTCATTTATAATGGTGATCAAACCTCCTCTTTGTAAAATACTCATGGTGTTCAAATGATGCTTGATTTCCTCTAGGCGGTAAAAAATAATAATAATAATAAATAGTGCATTAATCGCAGAGAGATTACTATTTGATGCGCCCCATGGGTCATGGCGGTCTTGCTGGTGGCCTATCCCAACCAGCCCCTGGCCGGCTCGTAGAGCACTGTCTAGCAGGATCTTATTTTACAGAACCCTGCTAGCAGGGCCGGCTTTAGGGCAGTGCGACCGGTGCGGCCGCACTGGGTGCTGATCGTTGGAGGGGGACTCTGACCTCAGGGAGTACTCTGTGTTTAGCAAAAACTTATGATTAGAGAGATGAGGGGCACTTTTCCCCAACGGTAGTGAGAGAATCTGAGGAGGCGGTCATGGGGGCCCCAAAAATGATTGTCTCACTGGGCGCCACCAGCGCTAAAGCCAGCCCTGCCTGCTAGCCAGGTGTTAATGAGAGCTAGTTTTAAACATTCACCTTGCAGATTATCAATAAACATTAGATTCATTTTTTATGAGCACCTTGGTCAATTCAAACTGCCTCATATTATCTACTGCTGTGCCTGATCTTGGATATTGTTTAAAAAAACCTTCAACCACTGCCTTTCCTCCTGCTCTCTAACTCCTCCCAAATCTTTCTGACTACAATGGACTCCCAAACATGCTTTCCAAACGCTTCTGTTTCTACCCAGTTCATCCAAATAAAAGGCACACGTGTCCACCACTCCCAATAAATAATCCATTTCAGTTGATCTATCCCTATTCAGAATTCTAGAGTAAATGCACAAGATCTCAAGAGCACACACATAACACAACTTATTTTACAAGGAAAAGGGAGCATATAATACTAATCTACTACCCATGTCCCTCTAACCTTGTATATTCACTGCAAAGTGTGTCAACACCTCATTAGGTTTAGTAAGCACTATATAAATACAATTTACAATTATATTTGTGGCAGATGAGAACAAAAAAAACTGAAAAAACTTATCGGAAAGCACATTGTAAATTACGGTATGTGAGTCCCAATAGATCCTGTTTTAAAAAAAAACAATTGTTGGAGATGGACAAGCATTGTATCACAAGAGTTCATCTAGGAATTTATATTAAAATAAACATACCCTCCAAATAAAGCATTCTTGCTCTTGTACTAAAAGCAAGACTCCGGATAATGCTTCAAATTGGGAGCATTTTACTCCCGAATTTTGGAAGTTGGGGTAAAACTATTTCTTAGGGAGTAGAAAAGTAGTTCACTTGTTTATGCAGTTAAGTAATTGCAGTATTACATATAATGGGTATTTATTGTTGTAGCATATGCTTTCCTTGTGGATGACAATTGACCTGCATAAAAGCTATATTTTTCACAGTAGAACCCTCTCTTTAAGTTAGACTAGAACACAAAAATAGCACCCTACTTTGCTCCAGGTAGCTGTTCTGCCTCTGGCTTAGACATGTTACTAAAGTGGCTGGACATCTGGGCTGAGGTCTGTGTATATGATGTGCTCCATTTTCTTTCTTTTTGACGTATTTACTAGCTCTTAATGACTAAAATTGTCCATTATGCAGCTAACTAGTATGTCTGACTGACAGCATTAAGCTTAGGGGTCTGATTATGAGTGCCTGGTTAACTGCAAGACCTGTGCAAACACCTATTTGTGCAGAAACCTTAATTACTAATAGCGTGTCAGTAATTACTGGGTACGATAACATCCTCACCCTTTGTTAAATTCCTGTAGGGTAATGGGTGAAAAATACTGGTAAATACCAGGATGTGCAGATTTTGTTTCAAAAAGTAACAAAATCATCATGTTAGGCCCAGTTTTTTGTGGGCTTAACTCAAATAGGTGACTAATATTGTATCCGCTAAACTGCACACACATAGATGCATTAGGTGCAATAATTTTTAGGTCGAGCCTGGGCAGCGCATGTGCTACTCTTCGAGGCATGCTGCATTGGAGTATGTATGAAGCCCCGCCCATATTAGTCATTAGCTTGTGTCATGTTCCTTTGTAAATGCTGGCTTCTGATTGGTAAATAGGCTGTTTAGTCCCTCCTTAGTACCGCCTTGTCTTCATTTGTAACTTCCCATGAGGAATGGCCCTTTTACTTTTGTTGTTACACGGTATGTCTTATTTAGTCTGTAAGCACTATTTTCTTTAATGAGTTTCTCCTACTGCAGGCACGACATGCTTTCCTGCAACATTCAGCGGGCCATGCGCGCTTACAACTTTCCAAGCAGCCCAGGATTTACAAGAGTTTGAGCTATTGGCATTGCAAATGACAATTGGCCAGATGTACGATGGATTTTTGGACTCACAATTTGCAAGTCACAATTGCCAATGGTCGTACATCTGGCCCAATGCCTTATATTTATGTGTTAATTATCAAGACAGATAAATAAGAGATTGTCATTTACAATACCAATAGTTTAAAGTCTTGCAAATGCGAGACCTATTGCATTGCAAATGCTTGTTACATTGATGCTCGTAATCCGGTCCTAAGTGGTGAAGGAGAGGAGCTGATATTAGGATGGGTCAGAGGCAAGTCGACAGGTTTTACATGCATTTTCGGTTTTAGGTGATGATGAAATCAGTAATGTTGTTTCACTTCTAATTTTTCACCAGGATTTTAAATTTCCCCAGGAGTGTTAGAATACAAATATAAAGCTGGCAGTCTATGTAGAAGAGCTTAATTATGCATGCAGTTCTTACATTTACAAGTGCATATTATCCACGCCTGAACAATATTATGATGCGCTTGGCTGCTCCGCCACTTGGTTTACCACTTTACAAACTAATGATGATGCTGATACATTATTGGTAGAGTGCTATATGCTGAAGTGTTAGCTTCACGTTCTGAATTTCTTGTATTGAGATCTTAAGGCGTCTCTTTGCTGTAATTCTGCTGCATCATTTTTGTATCTTTGTTGAGCAAGCTGCTGTCCAATTCTAACAAGAAGACTACATGACAAAGAAGAAGCTTCTGTGCATAATAGCATGGTGTGAACACATTGCCTCTCCCTTTTTATTAAATTAATCTCTTGATGCACTTGCATTTTCATCTCATGTCTGATGTGAGATAGTGGCTTATGAGTAGCCTGAATCTAAACAACCTTGAGGTTTATAGGAAGGATCATAGCCTAAATTGAAAAAATATCATTGCGGTCATGTTTTTGGGAAAATGCTAAAAACAAAAATCAAATTGAATAGCTAATGTTAGTTGTTTATCTGTTATGTCGTTCCTTGAAAGATGTGTGTTTTTTCTGTAGTCTGTGACAAATTATCACTTTTGTTCTTTCTGGCGGGATGGTTACTCATTTTCAATGGATATCAGTTAAAGACGCAGGATATTCCTCTCTTAGAGATTCCCCCGATCTACTGTAACAGAGATGACTGATGCTGTAGGGATTCTGCCTTCCAATGTAGTGTAAGATGCAAATCTGCATTAAATAGCAACCCTCTTTCTTCATCCTTAAAGAACATGGATACCTAAGCATAAACCTATTTTCCAGTCTTCATTGTGAAGTCTGTGTGGGTTGCTTGATGGTGTTACATCAGAAATCAATGAAAGAAACAGTCAAAACATTGTAAAAACGCTTTCTGTAGGAATGTATACAGAGAAAGTAGGTTGTCAACAATGCACATGCTTTAACTGTTGTTAGTACCCGGTAATTCAACCAGCAGAGTTATGTGCTTAGCTTAGTTTACAGAATCAGACAAAGGACGCACAAAGATCATAGGGGAAAGGGGACACCCTTGTCACGTGCCTCTACTCAGACTAAAAGGGCTTGAGTGCACTCCGTTAACCCGGACACAGGCAGAGCAGCCTCACCCATGTTAAATATTGAGGCCCAACTTGCATGCTTTCAAGTATGGATAGAGATATTTCCAATCCTTCTAAAAGTGTGGATGCATCCAATGACACCACCACTGCCAGTTCTATCAGTGTCTCAGTATGTGCAAGGCAGCCTCCAGATTCAACCGTGTACCTCTCCCTGTAATAAACGCAGACTGACCCATATGGACCAAGCTTGTGATCACGTGTGAATCTAATTGCCAGCGCCTTGACAATGATCTAGGCCTGTACAATAAACCGGCTTCTGGGGAGATTAGAGAACAACAATCATGGCTTGGCTTAAATCATCTGCCTCCTCTCTCACTACATTTTACATATTAATAGATGTTCTGATAACATGGAGGCCAGAGTCCTTTAGACTTCCATCGGTAAGCCTTTGGGTCCCTGTACTTTCCCTGATTGTAAGGCTAATATGACCTCTTCAATTTCTGTGCCGGTATATTATCCTCCAAGGTATCCCTGTCTACGCCACTCAGGCATGACAAAGGGACATCTGCCAGGAACTCCCACGTCTCTGCTTCCATGCACTCACCACGGGAGCTGAATAGAGCACGAAAATACTCAGCAAAGTCCTCTGCTATGGGCTCATTCCCGGACACCATCTCACCCGTCTGGTTGTAAACAGTGGACACCCATCACATTGCTTCATCCTTTTACCACAACTATGCCAACAGCTTATGGGCTTTATTGACCACCTGATACAATGCCCGTTGGGTTGGAAAGCACTGATTTTGAGGTGCATCCTAACCCAATGCTTAGTATTCCTGTCTCTTAAGTTCTGGTTGGTGACAGAGATCTGCCTTAGCCTATAGTATGTTCTACTTCTCAAACGGAAGAATTTGTGCTTCTACCTTTTCCATTGGATCCCACTGTTTCTTACGTCTAGCTGTCGTTAAGAAGATCACTTGACCTTGGAAAACGGTCTTGTATGTCCCCCATAAAACTATCTCATATTCTTCCTTATATTTTCTTTCCTGGCAGTGATAGTATTGACAAAAAGGAAAAAAACAATGTTCACTGGTTTCAAAGAGGCAGGGTCTGATCAGTCTAGGTTTGAGCTAGTTGTTGCCTTCACAGCCAACCACCAAATCCTGTATTCAAGGCTTCCAGCACTAGGCAAGGAAAAAGTCAAATATGAGTTTTGCTGGGAGAATACTATATTTCACGGGGTTCCCCTTCCATGATAATAAAGTTGATACTCGGTGTGTCTATGTGCCTCAACAAACTTGAGAGACTTTCTAGACACTCTTTACACCGTGTGACAAATGTAGAAGCCCAACAGCCCATTGTAGCCCTGCATAGGAAGCAAGTGAAATAGAGGTAATGCTGTGAACTTGAAAAGCAGTAAGAAGAAGCTCACTGATGTCTTCCCATTAAAAGGCCAAGTCTAAAGATAAACCCTGCAGTACACGGTTTTTAGAAGTATATGACCTTTCCTGTCACAAAAACTTTGTCTATGCACTGATCAACCTCAAAATACTTGTAACGGCAAGTGTTACGATCTTTTATTATGTTCATCAGGTTGCCAAAAAGTGGCTTCATGGTGTCCTCATAGGGAGGTATATTTTGAGAATTAAATGCAAGTGAGTTTTGGTTACTGCAAGATCCAAAAATGGTATACAGCACAAAGTGGCAGTCACCTGAGCGACAACAAAGCTTGCCACTTTTTAGGTCGAGCCTACCAGCGAGCAATAGCCATCTGGTTGCCAACGAGCTTACAGTAGGCTTCCAACTCGCCCATTGCTTACCACTGATTGACTTTGTCACTGTCATTTGCTTGCTTCTTATTCGATGGCTGGCCTTCCTTTTCTTGTATTTTCCCTCTCCTGCTTGATGTTTGCTGGGGTATGGCTGAAGAACAGACTTTAAGGTTTGTTTTTGTTTTATCTCCTGCATTCCACACATTTCATGAATATAAAGAATTTGGCACTACAAGGCTTTAATGGTGCTGGGGGAATGGCCAGCCGCTGCACTCACTAAGTTGGTGTTTGAGGAAGGAGGTGTACTTAGCATGACACTGCTTCTGGAGGCCCATACATCTACTCCATGGGCTACTGCAGAGAAGCAAATGAGCGAATTGTGTGAAAAGAAAATTAGGCATTAGCAAGGTTTCCCTTTACATGCTGACACTTTCTTGTTAAATTCTGTTCAGAGTTTCCAGATTGAAAAGTATGTCAAAAATAAACCATGGCAGTTGTAGAGATTGCAAACAATTTATTCAATCTACAGTTTTGAGATTCTAGAATATATATTTACTTTTCCTCCTGTATTTTAATTTTTTTCCTTTTATTTTTTTAAACAATACTTTACAGGCAAACTCTGGCTAAGTCTAGCATGTTTGTTATAGAGGTGCGACCTATTCGCTTTGGCAATAAAATGGGGCCAATAACAGCATTTCTATTGAAGACATTTCTGAGATTGAGAGAAAAAAACCTAAATAAGGAAAGGTAGACTCCGAACAGACAAAGGCTGTGTTGACTATGCAAAGTCATATAAATTTAATAAACTTGTTGACTGGCAGCCACTTGAGTGTTGCCAGTTCTGAGGAAATATTGAGAAAGCGCCAAGGGACCTCCCCGGTGAACGTGCGCTTTAGAAATAGCCAATAACATAACATAACAAAGGCCCAATTTTTTAGGTCGAGCCTGGACAGCGCATGCGCTGCCCTGCGAGGCATGCTGTATTGAGTTAGGGATTTCAAACTCTGCCCAGTCTCCGTCCATATTTTTCGTTGTCTTGTGTCGTTGCCCTTTGTAAATACTAGCTTCTGATGCCTTAATTGCCTTGTTAGGCCCTCCTTAGAACCGCCTTGTCTTTGTTAGAAACCTCCCATGAGGACAGGCCCTTTTACTTCTGTTGCTGCATGGTGTGTTTTATTTTGTCTGTAAACACTATTTTCTTTAATGGGTTGTGCCCTACTGCAGGCACAACGTGCTTTCCTTACATTCAGCGAGCCCTTCACTTTCCAAGCAGCCAGGACAATGGCAACCGCTTCTTTGCAATGCCATAGGTCTCACATTTAGGAGAGTTTGATTTATTGGCCTTGTAAAAGCTAATAGCTTAAACTCTTGCAAATGCGAGACCTATTGCATTGCAAATATTTTTGGGGTTGTCAAAGCCCCATGCCGCACTTTAACGTGCATGAAGGCCGCGCCCCTCTCTTTAGAAGAGCCTTATTTAATGAAAGGTGCACATCCGCTATTAAAGTGAACCCGCGGCATTGGTGCTTTTACAAAAAAGAAGCATTTGTTTGACAAACAGATGCTTTCTTTTTTGTCAAAGCCCCCATGCCGCGGTTTCACTTTAATAGCGCCCATGCACTTTCTGTTAGACAGCCTTCATGCATGTGAAAGTGCGGCATGGGGGTTTGACAACCCAAAAAATATTTGCAATGCAATAAGTCTCGTATTTGCACGAGTTTAAATGCCAGTACCTCAAACTCTCGTAAATGCAAGACCTATTGCATTGCAAATGCTTGTTGTTTCTAAGGACAGTGACCTTGGACAATACTTTATGCGTTCCATGTGCCTGATGATTTATTTTGGTAGCCCCAGATAGAGACTATGGCAAGGGATGATCTGCGAAGCAACAATTGAGGCCATAACATTCACTTGTTGCCTGGAGGGGTGGGTGTGGGATACCTTAATGAAAAACCTTCAGACGAAGAAAGGCCCGGTCCCAAGCGTGTCTACATCAGAAGCTATTCAAAGATTCTTGTGCGCTGGAATGCGGAGGTTCTTCAGTGCTAGATGGGTTTTGTGGGAGCCCAAAGGCAGAGGATTAATTGATATTCTTTCCCTATGAAAGGGGAGTAAATACATTTTGCTAAAGGAATGTGAGGCTTTAACTACAGAGGGCCTGGGGTATAATATCACCTCTGTCCCCCCTCACCTTGTAATGCTCCTTTCTTCACAATACGGACTCTAGTGAAGCCCTGTGTATGAACACTGGGCACATACAGGGGAAACTATTCATGTAAATAACCCTGCGTGGCTCACAGATTCAAGGACCCATGATCTATCCCTCCTCTCTTTCAGCTGTAGACATAATGGGGATCAGAAACCCCCTAAATGCATTGACTATCTGTGCAACTGTCTGCGTTGCTGTTCATCATAACCCCTTTCAGTTTATACTTTCTAATTTATTTTGCCATATTTTGTCTGAATATGGGGTGGAGGATGGGGGTAGATCTCGATGTAAAAGAAGTGAGCTACCTGCCCAGCTCCCTAACATTCCTCCACAAAAGGTTCAGGGGCAGAGCAACTAAAAGGCAAGGCACAAATTAAGAACCTTAGTTAAGAATTATGTTTTGTGTTTTTTGCATTCGTTTTGCGCCAACCATTGTTGTTGAGGCCGTGATGCTCATTCTGTAACTGGGTGCTCTTCAGTGCCTTTCTGGGAAATCCATTGGTCTGACTAAACGAACCGTCCTTTAATAGTGGCTGTTGTTTTTTTTGGTGTTTGTTCAGTCTTAAATTGAGAAATCATTTCTGTGATGTAGTGTGAATCTAAAAAGACTTTGATCTAGGAAACTCTTTGTGATGTGTTATGTTTATGGGTGTGTGCGCCAAAGGACTTTGTATTTTTCTGTCAGTTGGCACCACTTTTTACAAACTCATCACAATCCAGATCGATGTTATGCATGTGACGATCTGGTGTGTGTATGCTAGTTTTCAGGGTCTGTGTTGCTGTGGTGCGTGACAGTGCTGTTGATATGGCACCGCTTTGCCCACTGTATATCGTTGCTGCTGTGTTGTGCACATGGTAGTGAGGGAGTTGCCTACAATGGCTATCTGAGTAATACTGTATTACCATTTTTTGGTGAGACCTAGACAAGAGTGTGGGGTGTTATTGTTGGTTATTAGGTCTCGCCTGACCCAGTGCATGCGCTGGTCTGGCGAGACTTATTGAGAGGGCTCCAAAAAGTGCTACCAGGCCAGCCTAGAGCTACAGTGCATGTGCGCAGGGCGCGCGCGCCGCGCTTTACCGCGATTAGTTTCGGTTTCGCGGCCGCACGGCCGCTTTGATGTTTGATAGTGATCGCGATCACCTTCACTTTCGCTGCCCCACGGCCGCTTTGATGTTTGATAGTGATCGCGATCACTTTCACTTTCGCGGCTGCACGGCCGCTTTGCATAGCCAATAGGTCTCGCTTTTGGGACCTTATAAGTGTTTAGTTATGCAACAGTTGCATGGCTAAACACTTATAAGGCCACTGCTTGTTTGTGATTAAAGTCAGCCTATGGATTATTGGAGGTGCTTTGGTAGTGTGTGGTAAGGTGGGTCTATAATGGAATGATTGCGGGGTTTGGTGTTGGTTTTGGGTTTGGACGGTGAAAGTAAACATAGAAAAACCTGCTCTTTGAGGTTCTTCTGTCAGCCTTGGCTCTTATGTGGGAGAAAACTACAGGCAAAATGCAGTATACTCAGTCACGGATACATGAATTCTACAGCAGTCATACAGTTTAACTCAAGACATTAATAAATATGGTTTAGGTTATTTTAGTGCTTTAGCTGTTCTTAAGATGACAATAAAGAAGCCATTTGAAAAAAAATGTGGTATGTCGGATAAACCCAATAGATGCATGTTATATTATCCACATTTGTAGCACCTGAAACAATCAGTGTGTGGCCCTGAGGTGCCTTCTTAATATGGTTGCCCTATTTGTATGGTTGACATGCTGTTGTTTTAAAAGAAAAAGAGAGGGAGATAAAGAGAGAAATGGAAACAGTTTTGAGTGAGTGCATGAGTGAGGGACTGTCTAGAGTGTATATCTGTTGCCAGAAATTGGGCTGCAACAGGATTACTATTATATCTATTAGGGAAGAAACCAGGGGAGGAAGAGGCAATGCCTTCACCACATCTGGCAGTGTTTGCAATCGAACCAAAGCCAGCTACTGCTCCCCGAGTGGTACCTCTGCCTCTGGGGCCCCACAAGCTGCAGAGGGAAACGGCGGGGGTTATAGCTGGAGTTAAAGGTAGAGTCCCTTTAATTTGAATTGGTTGTCTAAATTCTGGGAGGGGAGAAATATCATGGTTTGAGTAGGAGTGCTTCTCAGGATGCTGAAGGCCCTTGACTGGCACTGATGTAGTTTAAGGTTGCCCGACTACAAGAATGGACGTAATGTACGTGTATGACTGTTCTAAAACAGCCTCTGTGCCCTTGGCCCAACACAGGCATGAGCTCACGTGTGTGGTATTAAGGACATGTGGAATGACATAGAGGCAGTTCTACAGCAGTCTGGCTGTGGGATTTGACGGTGAGAAACCTACATAGACTAGGAGGCTCAGGAATATAATAATCACCACAGTGTTCCCAGAGCCCAAGTATTTATGTGATAATAGCTGATTGTTCCTTTGAATTGATTTGTGGTAATATTCCAATTATGATATACTCTGATAATTCAAAAGAAGGATGCAACCCCTCACCCACACGCAGTGGCATACTTCATTATTGGGGTTCATTTTTCGCCAGCACACTCATAGGGCAATGTGGTCTCATCCAGAATTCTTGGAGTCTTATTTTTGATTAAAAAGTAGGTTAAAAACAATGGAGGCTCTCAAACATCAACTGTTCAAATTGGTATGACTAAACTAATTTTATTGATTAAAGTGTTTAGATCCTATCCTATACAGTGCATTAATAGTCCATAAACCAGCTACTTCGTCTATCACTCGTTGACTTTATGCCTGTCTTTGAATTTGTACCGTGGTCCGCTATACTGGCTAGGTTAGCACTTAAAAATTCCCCATGCATGCTTAAATACATACATATGTACAATGTTCAAAGCACAGGGGAATGGGGGAAATTGTGTGATTATTAGAGCATTCAAAATTAAGAGGGGAGTTACCCCAATGTGCACCACACAAAGGGACGGGGTACCAATAATCGAAAAAACACAAAAAGTCCCTATTTTCAATCAAGAAAGCCTATGGTGTTATCCTTAACCAAGTGTCAAAAAATATTCATGAGCTTAATTAATATTCTTAAAACAAAAACAAAGGATTGTTGTATTATATCAATCTAACGATCTATTTTGAAAAACACTGTATCTTATATATGCACTAAGTAAACCTTTTTGGGAAACTTATTGATTAAAATCAAAATCATTTATTACATATTATAAAAAATCATTTATACAATGTATCTATACCTCCCAAAATGGGTTACACTCTATAATGATCACAAAAAGAAACTAATCCTCATAATTAAAAAACATCATAGTTAAAAGTCGACGCGGCGTTTCGGTGATATTCTTAATCTTTCCACCTTCTTCAGGACTAAAACAATTTTCATCAAATCTCGTCTTTAGATTGAATAGACATTCAATGGAGGATGACCTTCCAAATTTGAATTTTCTGCCTGCTGGTTATTCAGCCTTGTTAATAATTGAGGTAATATATTTAATCCGCAAAAGCCACTGTAAATGTATTCATTTATAGAGTAAAGACCACCTTTGATCATTTGAGAACTTTTTCCTCACAGGGCTTGATAGGGTACGAAACCTTTCCTTGTCTTCGTTTTTAAGGAAATGTCATTAAATTGGTCAGGAGAGGTTATTAATTTCAATTTGTCTTCTCTTTCCTCTTGAATCTGTAAGGACCTTTCAAAATAAAATCGGCCTCCCTGCTTTTGCGGACCGCAAAATTGATATAATACAACAATCCTTTGTTTTTGTTTTAAGAATATTAATTAAGCTCATGAATATTTTTTGACACTTGGTTAAGGATAACACCATAGGCTTTCTTGATTGAAAATAGGGACTTTTTGTGATTATTAGAGCACCATCCTCACAGTCATGTTCAGGTCAACATATTTTAGTTCTAACCTGGTGAACATATCATCCAGGGCTTTCATCAGGACTGAGAAACCCTACCAGACCATAATAAACCCCTGGTTACCTATAAGAAAGGAAAATGAAAACACCTCATCTTATTTTGTCACAGTCTGTGGTGTCCGAAGCCCATAAAACCTCTGGAGACAGGCGAATGAAGCACAGTGCCTACTTACTACATATATTTTGCAGTTTCTTGCTTAATGTGTCCCCAACACTGTTATGCCTACTCACAGTGAATCGTTCTCTGCTCTCTTGCATGCCATCTAGTGTGGGTGAAGAGTGCATTCTTTTTTTTAAATTATTATTATACTACATTCCCTCAAAATTGAAATATTATTCCATCAGCTCAAAAGAGAGAATACATTATTCTAACATACACAGTTGTGCTCCTAGAACACTGGGGTAATTCCTTTGAGCCAGTGCCTACTTAAAGAGTGCGTGTTATGTAGATCTGTACCGATTCCCTTTGTTCTAATTCTCCCTCAATTTTATAGAACTGCCAGCCTCATTCTGTATTTCTTTTTCTTACAATGCATTTACAGTAAACTTTAAGGAGGTATAATTAATCCTAAAACCAGTGAAACAAATTGGATAATGTTTTATGTATTATCATGTGTTTGGTCAACAGTTGAATGAATCATTGTTTCACGTCACTCCCAATAAAAGAACAAAAACAAGAAATGGGCAAGAGATTCAGTCGAGTTACATCATATTGGTATGTCCTTCCGTGCCTGATGGCACCATTCCAGGTGTCTCCATGGTAGGCTTGAGTTACTTCATGCAGTTGCAGTTTTATAATGGGTAATCTGCACGTAACCTATATATTAATTCACTGTGGGAGCAAATCTAAAATGGAGGCACAGGTCTTATTGCCATTTGACAGCTTTTCTGTCATTAGTTTAAAATGTGCAGCAGCCCATGGTTGCAAGTGCTCAGGAACTTCTTTTACAGGGTTTTCTAAGCAAATTTGGTTTGAAGAACATTTAAAAAAGTTTTTAATGTTTTTTTTCGTTCTGATATAGCGTCAGGCTAAAAACTGTTTTCTCGATTGTTTTGGTTATATTTGTGAAATTGGTTCCTTCGAGCAGCGGTGGCTCCTGCGCTAAGGCGGAGGAGCATCGCCCCACAGAAAAAATAAAATCACAACACCATGTTATTATCATTTTATTTTTCAATACTTGCTCTGTAGGTGCAGGGTGCACGTGGCTGGGCTTCCCACAGAGCAGGGGGAGGAGTGGTGGGCACTTCCGAAGTGCGCACTATGATTTAGCCAGCTGTCTTGGGCCGGCCAAACGAACATGTGCACTTAGCATGTTCTACACCCGGTCGTATTCCACAGCCGTCTGTAGAACATGCACAGGCTCCCACTACCTGTATGAGAGCCACACCAGGCCGCTCAGACCAATCATGAGGCTGATGTCATGCTGATGACAGCAGCATCATGATTGGCTTAGGGGAGTCTGTGTGCTTCCTATGTCTACCAAAGAGTACAGAGGAGAGGCGGCGGACGGCAATTGTAAGTGAAATGTTCTATTTTTTCCTTTTATTTGTTTTTTCCTTTTCTTTTAGCACCCGTCTCCCCGCCCACCACTACTGCCTCCTAACAGCCGCTACTGCCTTTGAGTGACGTATAGCTAAAACACCTTGGTTGCTTTTACACAGTTTCAAGTGTTGTAGTAGCCCCTAATAGCTCTTCCATGCAAAGCCATTGCCAGAGTGCCAGGTCAGGCTTGGCCTATGAAGCACAGGCCCAGAAACTCAATCTAAGCAAACCAGGTCTAGAAACTCAATCTAATCCATCTAAACCATAGCGGAGTTCACAATACATGTTCATATCCTGCCTCTCCCCGCTTATGACTTGTATCCTATAAGAGCTAGAGGTTGAAAAAAAACAGCTTTACATGTTTAGACGGCTGACTAGCTCAGCGAGTTAACACTCTGATATCCACAGTGATCTGAAGGCCACAAATTCGTATCCTAACTAGACACACTCAGCCTTCCATCTTTCAGAGATTGCTTGACATTGAGTATATTTATATTCAGGTAATAGTGCCATATATTTTTTACAGTGCTTTAATATGGCAGAGGTGTGTCACGAAGTGCTATATAAAAAGTTATTACTATCTCTTAAAGTGTGAATATCCCCGAATGCCTCTTCTGTCGCAACATGCCTTCTTGTACATATCCATACACAAGTCAGCTTTGATATGGAGCTTTCATGGCATGAAATATTTTAACCAGCGCTTTATATGGGCCGATGCTGTCCAGTACTGAGTACCAGCACTTTTTAATTTTGAGAGGGAGAGTACCGGCACTTCTCAAGAGAAATGTAATACTTTTAATTGAAGTGTACCGCTACTTCTCAGAACCAAGCAGGTACTCTGTTACAGAGTACCTGCACTTCTATTTTTCTATTTCAACCACTGATTTAAACATTCCACAAACAGACTATGTAAGGCCTTGGGGCAAGTTTGGATTTTTTAGGGCCAAGTTGACTAGTAGTGGAAACTCTCATTTCTAACATTGTGTAAATGTGGAAGGAATTAATTGCACTGCAAATAGCATAAAAATGTTCACGTTTGTTCTGCATGTGCTTTTATAATCTGCACACCAGAAAGTAATTGTGTTGCAAATGCAACCCCACATGTAGTCCACTCCATTGAACTATCTTAATGACACATTTGCCTTTTGATTTTTGTGAGAAAATGTATACAACACGCACAGATGCAATAAAAAAAATAAAAATGAAAACATACTTATTTGTTTGCATATTCAAAATAACACAAAATACCTTGCAATATTGCTGGAATTTATCATAAAAGCAAGCTGATGTTTTTTATTTTCACTGCAATGATACTTGAATATTTGATTATTTTTAAACATACCTATGGGCCCACTACTTTGAACTTGTCTGTGCCTATAGGTGTACATATAGAGCAAGAACCTAGCCAGGAAATTGCAAAGCACTGTAGAGTGGACAAAACCCCAGGGAACTGTTTAATGAACTGTAAGACTACATAATAAAATTGTAGTTTGCTCATGGTACTGAGTGGTAGTGTCTACAGTTTTTTTTTAGCTCTCAACTAACAGACAGGGCAAGCTATCTGTTTGCGAAAAGACCTATTTTGAGCTTAGCTCACCCATTACTTACTATGGGTTGGCCTGACTGTACTCTCATTGCTTGCTTTTAGGTCTCACCTTGCTATCACGTAAGCGATCGCAAAGCGAGCCTATAGTAAGGGGCATTTAAAATTGCTCCGAAAAGCCGATTGCATGGCGAGCACGCGCACAATCACACGCATCGTGCCGCCATGCAATCCGTTTGGCATCGCACTTCAAAGGGTCCGCTCCCCCGCCTGGAATGCGCACCCCTGCCCCCGCAAAGCGCGCGCGCCACGCTCCGCCGGGCTTGTCTTGTTATTCCTCGGTGTTGTCACCCCCACCCGCCCCTCGCTCCTTGTTTGTTTATTTGCTCATTTAATTCCGCCCTCCCCCGGGACCAAGCTTAATGTTGGCGTTTTCACTTTTAAAACACGGGCGCACACTTTTAACAATGGCGCCCGTGGCTCGTTTTAAAATCCTGGGACAAGGACCAGGGACAGCGCTGGCTCCTTCTGATCTCCGCTCCCACACTTCTTAAAAGCCCCCACACTGCAGTTTTGCTTGTTTATTAAGGGGGCAGACAGAACTCAAAACACAGGGGCACAAGCGGGCTGCACCAAGACACACGGTTACGCTCTATGGTCAACAACGCTCGCAGCCGGCCGACAAAAGGTATTTTTCGATTTGTTTACCACGGCCCACCACACACATACTTTTTATGTAGAGGGCGCCGTGCTTTATTTAACTTATTTCACTATGTTGTATTGTGTATGCTTATTTTGTTATGTGTGGCTCCATGACATGCAGAGTTTTGGCAGCCGCCCTTCTTACTCATAGCACGGCTCGCCAAACCATTTCTTTATCGAAAATATAACTTTGTAAAGCAGCAGCATGCCAGATTGTTTCTTCGTTCCGATTTGGCATTACTGTGTAATTTAAATATGTCGTTAGCTACTCTTCGTCGTGTGTCGCTGCTTGCACTGTCCCTCTCTCACTTTACTGTTTCACTGGTCTACCCCCTCCCGCTCCCTCTTACCCACTCTGCCGTTGCTCGCCCGGCGCCCCTCCTGCGCGGTTACACTATAATGGTTTGTTACCCCGTCTCTCTTCTCCCTCGCGTGTTGGTGCTTCAGGCCGCCCGTTCCGCCATTCCCTTGCACCTTTCCCTCATCACAGACTCCAGGCCAACAACTAGACTTAAACCTGGCACCTCCCTGGTAGACGGTGTGATACAAGGCAGTGCTACTTGCCGCAGCTTTCTGCTGGAGTCCCACTCCGTGGCACATGGGCCATATAAGACAAAGCCCATCGCCCCCATCTCCCTGTGGGTGTCCCAGCGCCTCTCTTGCAGGCGGGGCGATATTGTACTGACTTGGAGCCAATACTAACTTTGTCACATTACCCTCTGCCTACCAGCTTTCCTCTAACCGCATAGGCATGGAAAACTCTACCACTCACCAGCTTCACGAGGACACTGATTGATCTTGGCCATGATCTGTGGCAAACTCTGTATGATCCTGGGTTAGATGTTTTTGTTGCTGTTAAACGATGCTAGAGGTGTCCTAAGCACAAACATTACATTATTAATCGTAGTAGGCCTTGGAGAACCGCATGCTTGACTGAGCTAACAAAGAGGCCTCCCGCCAGCAGCAGCTTTTCCGTGACAGTTATGAAAATGTACTTTGATACATTATATACAAGGTACACTTCTGCAATAATTCACGTATTTGGTCAAGATTGTGTTTACGAGGGTGGCCTTTTTATGCACAACTAGAAAAATAGATCGTCTTGCATCATAACTTCACTTAATAAAATTTACAGTGTACTTCTTTAATTCGGGCGGTTTATTTATATGCAAACAGTTTAAAGATTGCATTAGGACAGTGTTGATCAGAGTGGCGCCCCCCTTTTCCATCAGACACATTATTCATTTAATTTGACCATGCATCCCCATCTGTTTTTCAAACAAGAGGATCGTTTTTAAAAACCCGGCTTTGGTTTGTAAATCAGATTTTGTGAAGTTGCCTTAGCAGATGATAGGGGTACGATAAGCTTCTCAGTGCACTCGGCTGGGGAGATGTGTATAAATAAAAAGATACGCTTTCTCTGAAAAGTGGAAATCTGTGTGTTTAAAGGGCTTGAAGCGAGAATTGTAATATTAGAGACAAAATTAACGCAAGGAGCTGAGAGAAAACACTTTCAAAATTTAATTTAAGAATAAATGTACATCAATGATGTATTTGTTGACGAGGATTTATTGTGGAAAAAAGTTATAGTGAACTTTAGGCAAGTACATGTCTTAAAGTTCCAGGTTTCGATAACCAACACACAAAACTGCAGTCACGTCCGCATGAGCAGTCTTTGTATTTTTATTGACTTCAACGAGTGTTCTGTACTTCGCCCAGGCAAGAGTCCACTGTGACCGTTGTGGTCTGAAGGAGATGTGGGGTACCTCCAGGCCAAGCCAGTGACATAATGGAGGCTGGATATGAAAACTGTCTGCTGTGTGTACTTTTAAGCCAAGATTTACACACAATATGCTGCCTATAAATGGCACAGGAGCTGTACATGTTAAGCCTAAAAGCTAGGTACTTCAAACAAGTTATTTTATTAAATGTCAAAACATGAACTTCTCAATATTGCTGTGCAAATATAATTACTCCACTGCAAACAAAAAAACACAAGTAAAAACATTGTAATGTACAACACCAATACTCTAACTTTCACAAATGCGAGACCGATTGCATTGGAAACGCTTGTTTATTAGTTCCCTTGTGTGGGCTTTCCTTCCTCCTCTTGTTTTTATCACTCCCCTGGAGCATGGTCGCATTACTTGTATCCTTCCACTGCTTACTTTTCAAGCACTACTTTTTTCTTTTTGTTTAAGCACACCATGAGAGAGCATGTGTTTTACAGCTGTCTCCCTACTGTGCTTCTCCCCATTGTTGCTTTCTCGTCTGTATGCTTCTCCCCCTCCAACTCCAAGGTGCTCTCTCACGCATGTGGTTTTCTACCCCTTGCAGTCCACATTGCCCTCTCTCCGTGTAATATACTTCCCCCGCCCACTGTGTTGCTTCCACCACCCTCTGTGCTGCTTCCCCCTCCATGTTGCTTTCCCCACAGATGGTCTTTGTTGCTTCTACACTCCCCTCTCTGTGTTGCTTCCCTCTGCCTAATGCTGCTCCCCTTGCCCTTAACCCCTGTGTTGCATCCCTCCCACCCTTTTAAACAGAACATTAAAAACTGCATAAAAAACACTTTTGCGCTACTTTAAAAAAATAATTTGCCAAAATAAAAAATGTCACAGGTTTGTTCCCCCCTCCTGTTGTTTGCTGCACAGCAATGGGGATATTGTACAGCATGGCTAAGAACTATTGGCAAAGCCAATAGGTCTTGAAGGCGAGACCTTTTAGATTTGCCAAAGCTTATTCTAATTTGAAGGAGGCTGGGGCCACTGATGATAGTTTTGAGCTGTTGTTCCAGATCCTAGTGAATAGAAAAGGCTTGTCTCCTGGTAGTTTCTCTTCTAGCATTTCTTCTTCTCCAGTCTTGACTCCTGGTGTGGTATCATCTGCTAGAAATGTGGGGTTTCCAGGACAGGTATGCTGGAGTGTTGTTTCTGAGAGACTTGTAGGACAGACCAGTATGGAGAGAGAGCCAATGTAGTTCCTTCAGTTTTGTGGTGATGTACTTGGACATGTCCTTGATAAAAATGAGCCATTATGTCTGAGATGATATTCATAGGATTCAATGTGATGTTGGGAGGTGGTTGAGCAGAACATTGTCCCTTTCTAAGTAGTGCACTAACCGGACTTTCAGTACTATTCTGAAATCAGTTTATTTTAGTTAGGGGGTCCCTTTTCTAAGGAGTGTGGGGTGGTGCAATGCTGTCTTGGTTTTCTCGATGAGGTGTTCTTTGGAGGAGAAGTCTGTGTTGAGGGTGATTCTAAGTGATTTGAGTCGGCTGTCAGTTATGGGGTAAAGCCACCTATGTTCATGTGAGAGGGCTAGGCTTGAATCTGTAGGTGCTTCATGGTGCTTGCGAACAGGATGAATGTTGTACTTATTGGGTTAAGGTTTAGTTAAGATTTTGACAAGCAGTACTGGATTAACGTGAGTCAGGGTTTGAGTCGTAGACTCTCAAGAAATGAGGATATTTTTATATAGAACTGAGTGTCACAGGGTTGAGTTTTGGAGTATTGGGATTTCAGGGTTGTGCTATAAATGTGACGCACGTGGTATCTTAGTGGGGTACTGGAGGTTAGAAAAGTTGATAAGTTCTTCTTGTAAGCAGTGTTAAGGGAGGTCTAACAATGAGCGGTAAGTTTGTTCTTTTCGCTATGGTTGCTGTTGATGCTTGGATGCTATGTGATGGAGAGAAAGGGATGGTGAAGTGATCTGTACAGCCCAAAGGTGCCATGGCCTTGCATTGAATTGTGTGTGATATTGTTGTGATGAAATCTATGGTGTTGCCTTTGAAACTGGTGGGTTTGGTGATGAACTGCTTTATGTCCAGAGTGTAGAGAATTGTGAAGAGGGATTCTTTCATTGTTTTCATTTGAAGGGTGTGCGCAATGGAGGCAATTGTGACGAGGCCTGGGATTTCTTCAGTGAGTCTCCTGTTAAGTCCTGCAGATCTGTAATGCAGATTGGAGGAGGGTGACTGAGGTGCTGAGGGGAGGAGTGGCAGGCGAGAAGCTTAAATGACTATGGTGGTTTTGTAACCTGCACGGATGAGGTTATCTTATATATATGTAGATGTGAGTGTCAGCCATGTTTCTTTGATGAAGAATGCATCGGGGTTATGTTGCTGTAATCTATGTCAGGAATTTAGACGTGTGCAGAGTGAGTAATGATGAGTAGGAGTTGGAAGGTTTGTACTTTTGGTACAATGACTGGGATGTGGATGAGGTCTTCATGTTTGCTGTGCATGTGTGGTGTAGGTCAATACCTACACTGGAGATAGGTTGTGGCACAGTGAATTTGTACATGTGGCTTACTTGTGGAGCAGAGGTTCATAGTTTAGACTCTTCCAGTCTCGACTAGGACCAAACAGGAGAGATCCTTGTGCCTGCCCTTACTCAGGAAGGCCAGAGAGTGGGTATGCCCTGTGCCGATTCCTAAAGAGACGAGAAAGAGGACTGTTCGGCTGCTACTGGCCCTCACTGTGTTGTTGTGGGCCTAGGGCGCAAGATTGGCCTCTTTAACTTGAGGTTGTGGTGAGAAATGAGGGGAGATCTGATTAGCGGCTGCTGGGTTTGGAGGGTTTTAGGGGGCATGCTCAGCACCTACATCAGTCTTTTAGTGCACCTGGTGTGCGGGCATTGGCCTCTTTATCCAGATGTTCTTGAGAGAAGCGATGGGCAGCTCAGTTTGGGTGCTGCTGGGCCTTCTGGTGTCTCGTGGGGCATGTGTGGGTTCTTTGGCCAACTTCTCGAGAACTGACCAAGGGCCTTTTGAGGGAGAATATGCTATGTGTTTATTGTTGAGTAGCCACAAAATGCTACTCATGAAGTACCTCACAAGTAATTAAGGTGTAAAATATATAATTTATCATTCTTTCCTCATTTAATTTATAATTCTGACCACATTAGGAAGTGGGTGGAAACATGGTACATAGCAAGTCCTTTGTATCTTGCTTTGTTGTACAATTGTACACTAAACCATCGGGACAATGTGGTTACAACATTTGTATTATGTCGATTTTTTTCTGTTCTGTGGTTAGTGCTGATTCAATATTTCACACTCACTAGTCAAGCACTGCCGGCGAAATCTATATATCCAAGCTCAAAGATATGTTAGTCATTCATGTTTTTCCTTGTCAGTTAATGGCTGGGATTGATTTATTGTGAATATTCTTTACAACATTGTTTAACTTTACAGCAGTGGGAAGATAGATAAGAGATAAATGAGTATGTGTTGCTGTTTTCCCCCAAAGGTCACATAGGGTCACAGGCTTACTCATGGAAAACGTGATTATGGGGAGGCATTTCCTCATGTGGAGCAGTACTGGAGCACAATTGTGCACGAGGCAATGACTTTGCATTGTAACATCTGGAACTTACAACATTTAAAATGTCAGGAGTGTGTTATGTAGAGAAATTTAAAACGAATCCTTATATTTTGCGCATGGTTATATTTTTTCATGTTGGAGAAGGGGGGGTCTATACGGAGAGTAATGCTTCCATCTTGGAGAAATCTTACCATAACGCCCACCAGTTTTGGGAGTGTTCTCTTCCCTTACCCAACCTAAAAATGTCCTGTCTTTGACAGAAGTACATCTCAAATAATTTCCAGGGAGGAAATGACTCAGACAAAAATGTGGATACCCGCAGACTCATGAGTTAGTCTCTGCACATGTTTTCCAAGGCATACCCAACCTGGAACACCTGCATGGCGCTCCTGTGGTGGGTGTTAGTTATGCACAGCATTACGCCGTTGGGTGATAATGCGCATGAGTAAAATTACTGTCCTGTGTGTGTAAGGAGGACTTAAAAGCCATATGACTTTGCAAATCAGTTCCATGATTTATATCTGCTCCATGGGAGCTGTCTTCTATTGTTCAATTGGCCCACAAAGATTGTTCTAAAACTATTTACTCACTCCCAACCCCCACCATAAATAGGTAACCTGTACACTTCCACACTTGTCAGAAGATTGTGGGGGCCGACTCCCTAAGAAAAAAACAAATGTTCTCTGAAACAAGAGTTTTGTTTTATCTGGAGTTCCAGCCTTTGGCCCAACCATTTTTTTATATTACATGAACACCTTTTATGGCAGGGGGATGGGAAGGGTTTGAAACGTGTGGGTTCCAGACCAGGGCAAAGAGCCTCCTCAGCCCTCCCATTGGCCAGCCCTGCTTGCACACGCCGACAGTGTAAGATTACTACAAATATTTGTGTAACATGATCACAGCGTAGAGCTTTATTACAGATTATGGTGCATTCTGCTTTGTTCAAAACGTGCGTGCTGCTTGTGCTATGAGCCAAGGAGATGTACTTATTTTTCAGTTATTTATGTAAAAGAATGCGAAACCAATACAAAAGTAAGGAGGAGCCTAGCGGGCATCCAAGATGGTCGCGTGAGCACAGGGCTCCCCGGACCCTCGCTGCTCCTCGGAATTTATCCTGACTCTATCCTGACTTGGTTGATGGAATCCGGAAGACGAATGCTGGCTGAACACTAAACTCCTTTCGGAAATCAAATCGGACCTGGCAATCCAGAGTTATGGTGGTTTGAACTTTTGAGGCCCACCCGACGGCTGTGCCCGATGCGAGGGTGATCTGTGGAGCCGGGGCGTAGTTGAACAACAACGGCAGCGGGGCTGTGCCAGTGGCCGTCACATCACTTTCGGTTTCACTTTTGGTCTTTGAGGGGCTGGACTGTGGACTTGCTTGGTGCGACTGGGCTTTCACTTTGCCTTCGCTTGATGCCGGTGGCTTCGTCTGCTGCCAGTGTGGTCATCGACGGTGGTCCCTTCGCTCCGCCACATTGCGGCCTGTGGTGCGAAACGCGTCTGCCTGGCCTGTGCCACCTCGACGCTTCCTCGGTGGTCCCCTTCGGCGATCGAGGTTCTCATGGGAGGCAAGGGAGACCCCGAGAGGCGTAAGACCAAAACATCCCTACGTGGGGGACCGGTCCAGACGAACAACATGGACCGCTACACTCAGGGTAAAGGATCCCCCGGGACGGCCAATGTCCCCCCGGAGGACACCAGTGGTGGCCCGTCCGTTTCTCCGGATCTGTCCCTGCAGGACATCATGGGCGCCATTAAGGGCATCAGAGAGACCATCGCTACGCAGTACAAGGCCTTGGCCCGTAAAATCGACACGGTGGCCATTGACATTACGCTAATCCGGGCGGATCTCTCTAAGACCAACGAGAGGGTTCAATCGCTGGATGTGCGGACGTCCTCCCTTGGTACGGACGTGTCGGACCTGCAGGCCACTCTCGGCGATCTCAAGTCGGCCAATGATCTGATGGCCCGGCGGCTGGAGGACTTCGAGGGACGGGCCCGCCGCAATAACATCCGCGTCATAGGCGTTCCGGAGACCGCCGATAACCGCCCGGTTGATCTCCTGGTCGAGGAGCTCATCCTCGAACATCTTGCTCCCGCTGGCCTGAGTAAGTTTTTCGCTGTGGAGCGGGCCCATCGAGTCCCAGGTGGCCGGCCGCGACCGGGGGCCCCCCCGAGGCCTATCGTTGCGAGACTTTTCCATTACAGAGACCGAGACGCGATTCTGCAGGCCTCACGGGTCCATGGCCCGGTCCGACATGAGAACTCGTCCATTAACTTTTTCCCGGACTTCACCCAACTTGTCCAGAAACAGCGGATGGGTTTCCAGGGGGTGAAGCGGCGTCTCGGGGACCTCGGTCTCAAGTACTCTATGCTTTATCCTGCAAGGCTCCGAGTGGAACATGAAGTTCGGACTACCTTTTTTGACTCTCCTGCGACTGTGAGTGACTGGCTGGATTCGCTGCCGGACCGGGGTGACCGGACTGGGCCCTCTGCCGGTACCGAGGGTGGCGGGTCTCCTTTGGAGTGACTTATGGTCCCGGACTCTGCCATGTTGTACTGTTCGGCTGGGTTCTACTTCTTTTGTGCATTTTGTTTCACTATGTTGTGTGTGGGGGCGGGCGGGGACGGGTCCCTTCCCTCCTCCGGGGTCTTTTCGTAGAATGGGGTTTGTAGGGCGACAGGCACACTGCAAGTTGGGGTGGTTTTTTGGACCGCAGGGGTGCAGGGTGGGGGGTGTTGGAGTTGGGGGGGGGTTGGTGGGTGGGTGGGGTTGTTTGGATTTGTGTTTTTTGTTTTCAAGGCGAAGTATTGGCTATGGTTCATCCTTGGGTGTTGCGCTCTTTGCTAGGGGGCCCTTGATCTACTGGAGGGGATGGGGGGGGACGGGTTGAGATTGATGTCTTGGAACGTCAATGGATTGGGGGACCGTATCAAACGGGGTGTTGTGCTGCAATATCTGCGTCGTCTGACTCCTGATGTGGTGTTCTTACAGGAGACGCATCTGGTTGGCAATGTTTGTCGGGCTATGAACAGGGGGGATATCGACTTGTGGCCCACTCTGGTTTCACCACTGGTTCGAGAGGGGTGGGCATTCTCTTGCGAGCTTCACTTCCGTTGGAGATCACCAGGGTGGTCCCAGACGATAGAGGGCGCTATGTGGCTCTGACTGGGAGGTGGGAGGGGCAGTCCCTTTCCTTGATCTCGGCTATGTTCCCCCGAGCCTCCAGAACTCCACCTTCTCAGACTTGGGTCGTATGTTGCTTGGGCTTCCTGACAGTCTTTTGCTTATGGGTGGGGACTTTAATTCGGTTGTCTCGGGTGACCTGGACCGTCATCCGCCCAGGGCCCTCCCTGCTGCCCAGGCATGGCTTGGCGGGCTCCTGGAGACCTTCGGTCTGGTGGACTGTTGGAGGTTAATGCATCCGACACAGAGTCAGTACACCTTTCACTCTGGGGCCCATGGGAGTCTCTCCAGATTGGATTATTTCCTTATGCCCGCGGCCCAGGCTACTCGGATTCGAGAGGTCAAACACCTGGCCAGGGGTATTTCTGATCACTCCCCACTGTGGTTGCTTTTTGACACCGGGTCGCGGTCCGCTGGGCGGATCGCTCCTATTAACCCTTGGTACCTGCGAGACCCCAAGATCCGTGATAGCCTGATTAAGTCGATTGATCAATATTTTTCTGAGAATGAGGGGTCGGTGTTGTCCTCGGTGTCCCTGTGGGAAGCTTTCAAAGCAGTGCTCCACGGGCATGCCCTGTCCCAGATAGTGGAGGCCAAGAGGGTTAAGAGAGAGGCGGTTGTGACGCTGGAGACTGAAATATCGGGGCTGGAGGCAGCCTTGGAGGCGGGTGTCACCCCGGATGGGCTGCATGCCCTCAGCCTGAAGCAGTTTGAATATAAGTCTCTCGTCACTGATGCTGCCAAGACTATGTATAGGGAGCAGCAGGGTAGGTTGTATGACGCCGGAGACAAGGCGGGTAAGCTGATTGCCTGGTTGGACAAGAAGGAGAGAGTGAATCGTGTGGTCCCGGAGCTTCGGGTGTCGGATGGAGTGTGTGTGACTGAGCCTGGTGAGATTGTTGAGTGTTTTGCTGATCACCTCCGTGCAGTGTACTCCCCGGTGTCTGATAGAGATGAGGACGACTCTCGTCTTCTGCTTCGGGATATTGCCCTGCCCGGCTTATCCGTCGAGGACCGCGAGCTGATGGATGCCCCTTTGTCTGTCGAAGAGATAGCTACTGCGATTCGCTCCCTCCGCTCGGGCAAGGCTATGGGCCCCAACGGTCTGCCGATTGAACTATATAAGTTGTGCCCGGATAAAATCGCGCCTTTCCTCCGTCATATGTTTCAGGAATCGCTCGAGAGGGGTTCCCTTCCTGACGACCAGCGTCTGGCTACTATAGTGGTGATTCCCAAGGAGGGTAAGCCACGTGACTGCTGTGCCTCATATAGGCCTATTTCCCTGCTGAATGCCGAACCCAAAATCCTTGCTAAGGTCCTCGCCAATCGCCTGCTTAGCGTTATATGTGATTTGATACATCCGGATCAATGTGGCTTCATCCCACATCGTAATACCGCTCTCAACTTACGGCGTCTGCACGGCGTCCTCGCTAGGGCTGAGTACTTCGCTGAACCGGCCATATTGGTTTCCCTAGACGCCACGATGGCCTTTGATACCATTGAATGGCCATTTCTTTGGGCCGTCTTGGCGAAGTTTGGTTTTGGGGAGGGGTTCCTTAGCTGGGTGAAGCTCCTTTATGCTGGACCAATGGCTCAGGTGGTTGTCAATGGGCGGGTTTCTCGGCCTTTCGCTCTCGGGAGGGGAACTAGGCAGGGGTGCCCGTTGTCCCCGCTGCTCTTTGCTCTCGCCCTGGAACCGCTCGCTGCCTGGCTCCGTTGGGAGCCCTCGATTAGGGGGCTCCGGTGGGCCCCGGGCTTCGAGGATCGGGTTTCATTGTACGCGGATGATATTCTCTTGTATCTCACCTTACCGCGGAAGTCGCTCAATGTTCTCTTTGATGTCCTTACTTCCTTCGGGAAAAACTCGGGTCTGATAATCAATTGGTCCAAATCTTGTGTGTATCCTATCTCTGGTGGTCTTCCTCTCTTGCCGCCTCGGCTTCCGCTCCAAATATCTCAGTCCGGCTTTAAATACCTGGGGGTGTACGTTTCGTTGGATCCGGCGGTCCGCTATGAGCAGAATCTCCTGTCTCCACTCCGGCGTTTGAGGGCAGATACGGCTCGGTGGTGTAAGCTGCCCTTGTCTCCGCTTGGTCGCGCGGCGCTGTTTAAAATGATGTCCCTTCCCAGATTCCTTTATGCACTCCAGAACTCCTTCGATGTCATTCCTGCGGCCTACTTTAGGGAGGTGGAGAGTTTGCAGAGGAGACTGGTTTGGGACGGGCGATCGCGTATCGCTTTGGCCAAGCTGACTCTTTCCTGGTATGACGGGGGCATCGCGCTTCCTGATATTAGACGGTACTATTGGGCCTCCCAGCTGTCTGCCATTAATCATGCTACGTACGCTCCTGGTTTGAACCCGGCATATGAGATGGATAAATTCCTGCTCCCCGGCGGTAACTATAACAGAGCGCTTTACTCGCGGTCTGCTGGTAGGACCCTTACGGGCCCTACCAGGATTGCGGTCCGTGTATGGAAGGCGGCTAACGTAGCGATGGGCTGGAGTGAGCGTTTAACGTGCGCCACTCCCCTATTCGACTCAGACCGCTTGGGAAGCCTCTGGACAACGAAAGGCTTCGAGCGCTGGGATACGATCGGCATCAGCAGAGTGGGGGACCTGTGGGTTAAAGGTGCGGTTAAATCCTTCGCGGCGCTTCAGCGCGAGTATGAGCTTAGTGACAGAGAGTTCTTCCGTTATGCACAGGTTCGGCACGCCCTGCTCTCGGTCTTTGGGGAGGGGACCACGGTCCCTTCTTCTTCGCCTCTCGAGGACCGCATACTCGATGGTCACGTCCCCGACAGTACTATCTCCCTGATTTACAAAAAACTGATAAACAATCGGGCTGACCTCTTGGTGCGTCTTCGGGAGGCATGGACGGGAGATGGGGTAGAGCTGGACGACGAGGACTGGCAGACTGCACTGTCATCCCCTAAGGAGGTGGCCATCCCGGCCCGTCTCCGCTTGGTCCAGCTTAAGATTCTCCATCGTGTATATGTGACGGGCCCCCGCTTGGTCTCGATGGGGTTTTCAGACGACGGACTCTGTAAGCGTGGCTGCGGGCTCAGTGCTACCTTTCTCCATATCCTATGGGATTGCCGCGAGGTGGCGGACTACTGGCGCCGGGTGCATGATATTATGAGACGAGTCACCGGGGTCGCTCTGCTGCCGGAGGTGCGTCGTTGTGTGCTGAATGTATGGGAGCCCAATGACTGCAATGCGGCTCAGGCTCGGTGGGCGGCCTTGGGGAACATGATTGCAAAGAGAGATATTGCACAGCTTTGGGGTTCCCAGCGGCCTCCCACCGTGTCCGTCTGGAAGGAGAACATGGACTGGTGCATGTTCAGGGAGAAAACGGTGTATGTGGCTCGTGGTAAACCGGGGGCTTGGGGTAGAATTTGGGGGCAGTGGAACGCGTATCGTGGGTCTATCTGTGCTCCCCCTTTGGTGGATACGTCCGGGGTTGCCTCGTCCCCCTGATCCTTGAGGGTTCCTTGTGTATCTCGTACTTTGGAGTACAGATTTGGTTCTCTCGTGGCCCCCCCTCCCTCTCAGGTATTCTTTAATTGACCGCCCTCGGGTGGTTGGGTGTTGACTCCCCCGGCTGGTGTTCGCCGCCCATCATAAGTCGTTTCGCCTTGTTTTTTGTATTTTTGTATTTTTCCTTTTTGTTGTTATTTATACTAAAAGTGTGTATTCTGATTTCCCTTATGTGCAGTCTGATTTACTGTGATAGTGCGGAGCCCCTGTGGGCCAGTCATTGTTTTCTGATATGCTGGAACACTTCGACTACTAGCAGCCGGCCCTGGTGGTTGTAGGCCCGTGTTTGTAACCCTTTCTATGCACAATAAAAAAAATTCAAAAAAAAAAATAAGATATTAAATAAACACAGTACTAAATCAGGTGTTTGGTTCCATTTCACACATTAAGCTTTCCCTCCTTTGAAATAATAATCTCCACTTCAGTAAAGACAGTTATTAAGATATAGTTACCGGCATTGCCCAAAGGAGCATTAAAGGTATTATGCTTGAAGCACTTAATTCCAGATCAACTTTAATTATATACCTTTAATACAAGCACCTGTAACCTGGGGAAATAGATACTAAAGTATGACGTGTCAGCTAGGAAACTGCGCTTTGCGAAAATTGTTTTAGGTATGTAGGCAGCAGCTCTAAAAGAAGGAGGGGTGTTTATATCTGAGTGCATATTTTGTCCACAAGGCAAAGCAGCAGTACAGTAAAGAGCAGGAACATCCCCTGCTTTCAGAGCTTCTACCTACATTTCTAAAACAATTTCAGCAAAGCACTGTTTCATAACTGGCATGTCATACATTACTATCCATTCCCCAGGTTAGAATTGGAGATGGAGTGATGTTGTTTTAATTCCGATGGAGCCGGTACCAGGAGTTACCAGCCCCACCGGAATTATGAGGTCTGCTGTAATTCTGCGGGTCTGTGGGGTTTCACCTAGAGCATCCACTTGCTGAAAGCAGGTGGTGTCTCCTGTGGAATACGAGGGATGATGAGATCTTACCAGAGGAGTCTGAACTGGGGCTACTAGAGACCCTGGTATTGGTAACTCTGGGGCAAGGAGAGCTACAGGGTGGAAATAATAGGTACCTCATAATAAGACCCAGAGTGAGCCGCCATTTTGTATGATCCCAAGTGAAACCTGTGGCACAGAGATACACTGTATCTCTGTGATGGGCGGAGTGTTGAAACTTTTCAGAAACTCACCCACAGTCACAGATCTGGGTTGAATCCATCATCGTTCTTTAGCTCACTTCGCCACCCCAGTTTGTACCCAGCCATATGCTAATTAGTCTTGACCCTTTGCCTCAAGGGAACAGTCCAGCCCGAACTGCCAGGCCAGGTCCTCCCTGAATGGGAAACAAGTATCCTTGGACCAGTTTCAGGGTAACACCCCTCAGCCAGGCTAGCTTGAATCCAGTGGCAAAGTGAGCAAGGGACCCACGTCTGGGCATAACCTGCCAAGTTAGGACAAACAAAGCAAACTTTCCATCCATCATCTCCTTGTGTATACATAGATACACTATCACAGTTTCTCTGTTTTGGAGTTGCTGGTGATTACTTACACAGTACTTGCTAGATCTTTGATTGCACAGTAATGTGTGTGCATCTAGAGCTTAATATGAGAGGGAAGTGGTGTGTCAAAAAGCTAGTGGGCTACCACAGGCGGTGTAGGAGAGTAGGATCTGCTTCACATGGGTATCCCCACTTTTTGCTGGTGTTTCACTGTTTTTCGACCTTAGTCTGGCTGTGGCCCTGCTAATCAGGACCCCAGCCTAGCTGCTTCCTCTCTAAAATGGTTTCCATGTACATTAGGCACATCTCTAATTGGATTCTGGAGTGCGTTATAAGTTCCTAGTATATGGTATACTATGTACCCAGGGCATAGGTACCTCAGAGGCCTACCAGGGGCTGAAGCATGTATTATGTCACCCCTGAGAAGCACTCCAAAATGACACCACAGGTCTGCTACTGCAGCCTGGGTAAGGTGGTGCATGCACCCCTTACTGTGGTATAGGCTACCTATATCACTACCATTGCACACACATATAAAACCTATAAGTCACTCCTATGGCAGGCCTTAACAATCCTGAGGGCAGAGTGCTTGGTTTTTATGTGAGAGGGTGCCCCTGCATGAGCAGAGCCCCTCTGCAGCATTTGGAGTACCTCCTCTGATGCTGTTTGTGGTGCAGCCTGACCATATACTCTTAAGTGCATTATAACCTCGTGGTTAATGCTAACTTTGGACTGGCTGAATGGAAACCTGTTGTGTTTGGTGTCAAACACTTTGGAATACTACCAACCCCACCAGTTCTGGCGGCTGGGGTAGCATTCCACCCTTCTAGAGGGAGAGACATGTACTCACTGGTCTAACCGGTAAAGACTTTCTAGAGCCCTGGCATCACAAAATGGATGCCACAGACACAGGTCTGGCCTAGTGCTGCTCACCGAAACTCCGGCAGGGGAGGCCTGGACAATAGGTTTCCTGTCACAGGGAGGTGTAACCGCCTCCCCAGACAGGCAGATGTGTATTGGGGCTGGGCGGGAGCACTCTCTGGTGCTTTGAAGTCCTGCATTGGGGGCACACTTGGTGTCCCTGTGCATAGTTCAGTTCAAACCAGTTGCAGGGGCTACCTGCCCCTGCTCTGGCGCAAAACTGGACAAAGGAAATGGGTGTAACCACCCCACTTTCCAAACCCTCCCATAGGAGGGTCCGCAGAGTATGTCCAACCCCCTATCTTAGTATACGTATAGGAACCCAGTCCTTGAGACTTTAGATTACCGTGGACAAAACTCTGCAACATATATCCTGGACCTTCAACTTTCTATTTCAACTAGAAGACGGAAGAAATCTCCTTTGGGGTCAAGGAGTGACTCCCCTGCTTGGCAGGCACCAAAGAAGCAACTGTCCGGTCTGCAATTCAGAAGCTCCTGCTGGACGCCAAAGTCTTTGCATCACCAGAGGTGGATTTCCAGACTTCCCCAGGGCTACCCTGAGTCCACAGCAAAGCTGAGGCCTGTGGCTATCGTGGGTGACGTGGAACCGTGACCCCTGGACACCATGAACTTTTGCCGGTACATCATCTTCCTGGTCTTTCTCGAAGTTGTGCTTTGGGCTTCGAGTAGCCCCAGCCTTGGGCACCTACTGCACCGAAGATCTCTGGCCTCCACTCCACGAGTGACCCGTGGGCCAGTTTCCAGTGCGACTGCTCGAGGCCCCTTCGCGATCGCTAGCCCGTTGGCTAGTGGGTCCCCACGAAGGTAACTCCTTTTCTGCTTGTGCTTTCCTGGTTGCTCCAGACGTGCCCTGACTTACCCTCGCTGGGTGAGTGCCCCAGACCTTGCTGGTCTGCACCGACATCTTTCTTCTATTTCCACTTGACTTGCCGGTGCCAAGGCTTGTTGGGTCCATTCTGGTCGCCAACACCGCAGCGCTCGACAGACTTTATGGGACAGCTCGAATCCAGCTCCTGGTCGTCGTCGACGCCTCCTGGACCTCGTGGCTGAAGAGTCAAGACACCCGTCAACTCACCTGAAGCACCCGACATCTGTGGGCATTGGACTATTGTGCCCCTGGTCACTGGTAAGTAACCCAGACTCTGTCCCCTCTGCTTTCAGGTTCCTTCCATCCTCGATACAGGCTTGGATCTCTTCGGACACTTCTCCTCTTCAGACACTTCTCCTCTTCACGGCAGCAGCACTTCTTTGCCAGCTTCCATTGAAAACAACGCTGCGACCCGACACCAAAAGACACCTATGCACCCGGCTTCCCTGGGTGAGGTAACTCGAGTACTGGTGCTCCCGTGGGTGTTGGCCCTAGACACCTCTAAGTCCAAAAGGTTTTGCTTGTAGTCGTCCTCTAAGTGTCCTTAACTTGTAATTTTCCAACCGCGACTTTCCCCATAGAAGTTAACGGCGAATCGCGCCTGTGTTCTAACACTGCACGCGTCCCCCGTGGGTCCCCTACGTCACTACCTTGGGTGGTTCCTTGGGGCCCAAGCGCTTCTAAAGGCTCTACGCCTTGTGTCTAGTTCAGTCGTGGTTCTTATACCACTTTATTGGTATATGGTTTGGTACGCCCCTAGGGCCCAAACGTGTATTTGTGCTTTTACTGTTGAATACTGACTTGTAACTTAAGTACTTCGAACTCCAGCTTCATAAAGAGACTAGAGGGGTGTGTTTTATCTTAAATACATATATTTTGAATATATACCTGGTGTGGTTGTCCTTTCATTTGGTCATTCAAGAGATTATAGACTGGTAAAACAAGCTGCTGTACATTCCTTCAAGACATAGCCTGAAGGCTGCTCTCCACAGCTACCACTAGGATAGCTTTCAATCAAGGATGTCTTTAACCTATCACCATAAGGGGTTGATTGGACTGCTACAGGGTGCCCACTTTAATTAGTGGACAGCATATACCAGGCCGACTTCTCACAGGCGGCATGTTGTCATCTGTAGGTTAGGCATGAGTAGCAACCATGGAGCACGTAAGCACACATTCATCTGCGTCTTTGTTTCTGAAAATTATACGAAAATAATGCGAAGATATCCGCATAACCAATATTATACGTTTTAACATTCCATAGATTCTCACTGTTGAAACTCTACTCCACTTGTTAGCCCCATAGGCACTGAGTAGAAAAACAGAACTAGAGCATGTCCATCATTATTCTGGTATAGAAATGTGATCCTCACCCAAAAAGAGGCCCTATTGCGGTTTCTCACCTGTGGAAATCAAGCACCATGAAAAAGACAGTGAACACCACTCCTTACGGAAAAAGGAAAACATTTTTATTATGCATTAACAAATTTGCGCGTGTTGGTCCTTCAACGGTTCTGACCCCATAATGCATTTGGAGGACGAGCAGCCATTAAAATACATCTCTTTGAAATGACAGGACCTCTTTACAGAAGCCAAAATATGTCAATAATGGCTATCGTCAGGGCTTTAAGTGGGCCGGGTCTGTCCGGGTCTGAGCACCGGCAGTTTTTTTTTGGGGCCCTCGAAACGGGTCTCTATCGGGCTCTATTTTCGCGGCTACTAAAGGTAGTCCGTTCTTTATTTTTTTTTTTTTCGGACCCGTTTGGGACCCGTTTCGAGGGTCCAAAAAAAAACTGCCGGTGCTCAGACTCAGACATAAAGTAAAATGGCAGACCAGGCACGTCCATTATAGCATTATAGCAAAGGGGTGCACACCTATGTGGAACACACCCCCGTCTGGAGGTAAAGGTGAGCAGGCCCTCGGACTACCCTGTTTACCTTAACCACTCGACTCGCTTCACCCGGCGCCGAGGGGAGGGGAAGAGGGGGGGTGGGTGGGGGGGGGGGGGTGAGAGGTAGGTGGGAGGATGATGGAGGCCAGGATCACTCGTGGCAGGATCACAATGCCACTCAGCACACGAGTGTAACTAATTAATAAATGGGTGCAGTCCTAACCGTCTGCAAGGAAGGCGAGCACCGCCCCTCCCCCCCCCCACACCCTTCCCCCCCCTCCCAGTGCCACGCCAATACAACTAGAGAGCCCTTCCTTCTCTGGTTGTCCTCCAAGTGTCTGCACACCAAACCGCCTACGGTTCATCTCCTGTTGATACACAAATACGGGCGGCGCCTTTTATTTATAGCATCATTTTTTAACTCACGGCTGGCACCATGCCAGGTGCCCTGCTGCTGTGTCACCGTATGGAGGCCGTGTGGCTGGCACTGATGGCATACGCTGGTGTTTCACCGGATGGAGGCCGTGTGACTGGCACTGATGGCAGACGCGGGTGTTTCACCTTGTGGGGACCGTGTGACTGGCACTGATGGCAGACTGAGCTGTTTCACCATGTGGGGACCGCGTGACTGGCACTGATGGCAGACACAGGTGTTTCACTCTATGGGGGCCGTGTGACTGGCACTGATGGCAGACGCAGGTGTTTCACCGTTAGGGAACCGTGTGACCACCACAATGCCAGGTACTCTCCTGCTGGTTCACCCTATGGGGACCATGTGACTGGCACTGATGGCAGACGGGAGTGTTGCACCGTGTGAGGGCCGTGTGGCTGGCACTGATGGCATACGCTGGTGTTTCACCGGATGGAGGCCGTGTGACTGGCACTGATGGCAGACGCGGGTGTTTCACCTTGTGGGGACCGTGTGACTGGCACTGATGGCAGACTGAGCTGTTTCACCATGTGGGGACCGCGTGACTGGCACTGATGGCAGACACAGGTGTTTCACTCTATGGGGGCCGTGTGACTGGCACTGATGGCAGACGCAGGTGTTTCACCGTTAGGGAACCGTGTGACCACCACAATGCCAGGTACTCTCCTGCTGGTTCACCCTATGGGGACCATGTGACTGGCACTGATGGCAGACGGGAGTGTTGCACCGTGTGAGGGCCGTGTGACTGGCACTGATGGCAGATGCGGTTGTTTCACGGGATGGGGGCCATGTGACTGTCGGGCACTGATGGCAGACGCGTGTGTTTCACTGTGTGGGGACCGTGTGACTGGCACCGATGGCAGACAGAGGTGTTTCACCATGTGGGGACCGTGTGACTGGCACTGATGGCAGACTGGAGTGTTTTACAGTGTGAGCAATGTGTGACTCCCACTGTTGGCAGACGCGGGTATTTCACCATGTGGGGACCGTGTGACTGGCAGTGATGGCACACGGGAGTGTTTCACAGTGAGAGGACCGTGTGACTGGCACTGATGGCAGACGCGGGTGTTTCATCAGATGGGGGCCGTGTGACTGGCACTGATGGCAGATGCGGGTGTTTCACCGTGTTAGGACCGTGTGACTGGCACTGACGGCAGTGCCTCTGGATATTATTTATTCCATGCAGCGTTGCAGTAGTCTGTTCTTGCTTTGTGGGTTTGTTCGGTGGGTTTAGTATTGTATGGGTTCTGGGGTAGCGTGCTACTCGCCGAAAAAGCAATTCAACACCTCGGGGGTAGCAAGTGCTATATAAATGCATACCTTTTCCCTATTCTATCCCTCCAGTACCCTTCTCAATCCAAATGACTAACACATCCACCGCTCAAATTACTTTCATATATCACTATACTAATTTGCCACTAATCCTTTATGGATTTCATAGTAGCATGCTACTCGCCGAACAAGCGATGCAACCCCTCATCAGGGGTAGTAAGTGTTACATAAATCAAAATACTATACATCGGGCCTTAGCAGGGAGTATGTGTGTGAGAGAACTGTGCAGGCAGTGTGTACTGGTATCCCATGTGTGAGGCAGTGTTTGGTATTTTTATGGGTTATACTTAATAAATATACCTTTTTGCCTATTTTATTATCCTTTGCTGGATGCGACTTCATGATTTTCTTAAGCACACAGTGCTAGTTATTTTGATTTAGACCACGCCCCTACTCGGATAGGCCACGCCCCTTCAAGACATTAACCACGCCCCTTTTAGAGCACCCCCAGTTTTTTTTTCCCACTTAAAGCACTGGCTATCGTGGCTGCCTGTGGTCTTTGGTATATGTCACCAAACATTATGCTAGCCGTGCATTGCCGCAATGCTTAATTTCGTAAACCAGAGGCGTCGCCATTAATAGGGCAACCGATCAGGGACACCCGGGCCGGTACAGGGTGTCTTAGGTGCCACTGCACCCAACCCCCCGCCCCAATTAACATTGCCCCTAACTGTACCGACAGTGTGCAGCAGCGTGATGGCATGGCTTACAATTATTTGCAGAGGAGCACCTATCTTGTTAATTACAAGGTACAGGTTGCCCGTCATTTCTGAGAGCCTTTCATTATGAGGATTATAAGAGGGGTCACTTCTTTACTCGCCACTCTGATTTATTCCTCCAGTGATGTGGAAACGCCGAGCGCTGCATGATAACATTCGGTTACAAGTTAAGCGTGGCCGTTCCTATTTATTGGGCGTCAAAATGCTGGCCACACACATAATGGGCCCACGCAGCTATAAACTCGGCCTTTTCTTTTTTTTCCGCTTGGAAAATTCCTGTCACCTAAGATAGCGGCACAAAGAGACGAAATAATTTGCACCGGGACACATCAAAAGGGCGGTTGTTAAATGGCATCCTGCTGCGAAGCCCCTTTCACAGCCGCTGACGCTACGAGGGAAGGCGCTTTTGAAAAGAATGTGGAAAAGGCGCAGCGCGTGACCAGGTTAGCTCGTGAGACGTAGTTTGTCTCGCTTCCCAAACGTGCTGCCTGCGTCACACTGATAGAACCCTTCCTGGCGCAGGAGGATTGTAGATGATCAGTCGTGGCTCTGGGCTGCGAGAGGAATGCAGGGCAATTAGCGCAGATCTCTTCGTCCCGATAAGAAGGCTTGTTTGGTGTATTTGCCTTTAAGCTATTTACTATAAACAAAGGATCTTGTGTTTTGATGTTAGCAGAAGCAAAAGCCGCCTCATAATAACCTTTTAGAAGCCTGTTGCTTGTTTCTTCACAGTGATTGCGTGCGTCTTTTCGCTTTTATTCGCCGTCTGTTTTCACTGTCATTCCTCTGCTGTGCGCACGTGCCTGCATGCATCTTCCAGATGCGAGGAAAAAGGTGTACATTGCTGAAATTTCCGTGAGATAAATGACAGCAGAGTTGGTTTTCAATGAAGCCCTTTCATAGCATTGTGGTTTTTTTTTGACACCTGCTGATGGAACTTGCTGATTTCCGATTTCTTTTTACCTTGCATCAGATTGGTGTGTTGAAATGAAATGAAATGGTGTCGCTTTGATAAAGAAGTAACTCTTTATTTTGAGCACCCCCCTCCCCCCCCACAGGAGCTAACAGTACAATCAAGGACAAGCAACTGCTCCTGTAGAATTAAGAGCACACAATAACTTAACAACAACATTTAACAACCAATGAAAACATATGGGACTTACCCACGTAATATTTTAAGACTAAATAAACAGTAGCTAGGCAACATAATCACATTATCACATACCTCCTTTCTTTGGGGGAAAAACCCCAAAAAATGAATGTACAATAAAATAAGAACTGCAAATCAATTCATAACAAAATCTTCAAATGTCTTAGGTATTTTCATCCTGTGTGCATCCCTTTGCAAAGTTACAGACCTTTCATCAACCCAAGTAGCATCATATGAATTTTCTGAACCATAGATCATGGTATCAACACCATCAAAAATATTGATGCCATCATAGCCCTTACAGTACAGTGTCCGAAACAAAATCAGACAACACAGATTCATCAAGATCATTTATACACATTTTTGTTAACTATAGCTAGCCTTGAAAAACTCCACCATGAACCATTGGTCAACAGTGCTGATGTTTTTTCCAATTCTGACCACTTTCCATGCTCTAGAAAACTTAGAATTACCTTCAACAAGATGTCCCGGTAGTTTGATTTTTAACAACATAAGCAACTCTTAACACATTAGATTTAAAACATGTTTCCTTTAAAGCATAACTATTCAGTGATTTCTGAGCTAGTCGCACATTCTCTTTGGAATAAATATCCTTCATACACAAGTCACGTGAAATCCGAAAAGGCCAACTAGGATTCAAACCTTTACTAGGTTTTCTTCCTTTCAACATTACAAAAGGAGGAAAACCTGTTGTTATATGCGGGGTGCAATGATACGACCAAATTAAATCAGAAGTACGTCTCTTAACGTCATTCCTAGATTTAATGCCCAATTGCACACCCTCCACAATTTTTTTATGAAACCTTTCCGCTAAGATATTCTTATTAGGAGACTACAAAGCTGTGAGGACATTTTTGAGACCCAACTCAGAAAAATATGACTTCAATTTTGATGTAAATTGTAAACCATTATCAGACATAATGGAGTCTGGAATACCTTCTCCCTTGAAACAATCTTGTAAAAACTCAATAACAGAATCTGTATTAGGTTTAGAAATCCATTTAAGGTCCACCCATTTGGACACATAATAAATATTCACCAAAGCATACAGTTTGCCTTGTGAAGAGCTTTCATAAATACCCAAAACATCCGTTGCTAAATCTCTCCATGGTTCTTCAGGAAAAGTGTGTCGAACACGTTCAGCCCTCAAAGTTTTCAAAACTTTATTGGAATTTGAAAAAACCGACATTGTTGAACACAATGTACAATCTCCGCATCCATACAATGCCACCAAAACAAATCCGAGACTGACCAACCTGTCCCAAATGAGCATTAGAAATGATACAAAACCTGATATCTCAGGGTGAAACAAAACAGTGATTTCTCATAACAAGATCATTCTCCACCATCAACTCATCTCTCACTTTCCAAAACACTTGCAATTCTTAGAAAGATATTTCTCCACAGGTCATCCTCCTACAATGTATTTTTCGGCATAATTAAAGAACACAATCCTTTGATGAAGCCTCATTCCATTCAGAAAGTACCTGGGTCACAGATATGATAATATCATTTACAGATGCCAAAACACATACCTCAAAACATTCTGGTTCTAACACACTCGAATGCTCCAATGACAATATCGATAAACAATCAGCTCTGACATTCTATGAACCAGGTAAAAAGGTGATTTGAAAATTATACTCGTACAATGTGGCTAAAATGTATACAATCTAGACAAGACTTTACCCGCTCCATTCTTAACAAAGAAATCAAAGGCTTGTTATCTGTTCTTAATTGAAATGGTTTACCCCACAGATATATGTTGAAATGTTCAACTGCCCGTGCACAACTCAAAGTCTCCCATTCAATGGTAGAACATTTACATTCTGCTCATGTTAGGGGTCTAGATGCAAAGGCAATGATATATTTAATCTCCACTTTAAACTGACTCAAAACAGCTGCTTACCCAATAGAATTTGCAACAACAGTTACAACACTCCGTGCAGAATGAGAAAAACCATATAAAGTAGATAAATTAATAATGCTCAATTTCAAGATAGAAAAAGCATCATTTCCTTTTTCTTTTCAGCCATGTGAGATCTTTATTAGTCTGCCTGTGCAGATCCCATGCCAACAACATGAGTCTAAACATTGCATTTGAAGTTTCATCCAGATTACAAACCTTTCATGTCACCCAACACTACAACAGTGTCTTGCTAGATGTGTTGTTGCAGGACTTTTCATATTTTTTTCTCCGAGTGCCTGGTGCATTCATAAACGCAGTTCAGCATTCCAGACTGGAAGAATACTTGGCATGATGTAATAACCCGTCGAAATTTGCTAATTGAATTGTTTGGTTGTGTTTCTTCTTCCTTTAGAAGGATTTTCCTTCCTGAACTAGTATGATTAGTTATGATCCTCCAGATTTCCAGTTTTTTTGTTAAAAATCTTTTTATTGATAACCAAAACAACCGTCTTCACAAATCATACTGTCACAGCGTTAATGAGGTTTTTGCACAGAAGTAGTGGCGTGGTATCAGCCCCCACCCCTTCCCGACACGGGATACAGGCTCGCTGACTTTGCGTTTTTACGGCCAATCTATTCCTGGCACATTGTTCAACTTTTGTTTTCTCCACATATCCTATTGCTCCGCATGTTCTGGTTTCTGGCCTTCTGTAGATTCTCCAATCTCCCCA
Source organism: Triturus cristatus (assembly GCF_964204655.1). NCBI lineage: Eukaryota > Metazoa > Chordata > Amphibia > Caudata > Salamandridae > Triturus > Triturus cristatus. Next base: position 462,828,034 of record NC_140593.1, read on the forward strand.
CACTCTTTCCCATTTCTTAAGGCTACCTCTAGCTGCATAGACTACTTGCTCCACCCTCGGGCACAAGTCAAGGTCCCTCTCTCAGTCTTCGACTGTCGGTATGTTCACTGCCCCCCATGCTCTTGCAATATTTCTTTTTGCCACCCTGCTGCCATTCTAAGCTAGATTTCTTAGATTTATTTGGGCCTAGGCCAAACGAGTTCCCCTTTTATTCCTAGGAGTAGCCATTTGGGTTCCACAGGGACTACCAGATTTGTCACCCTCGCCATCACTGCAGTGACTTGTGCCCAGTAGGGTTGGATCTCTTGAAGTCCCAGAGGGTGTGGAAAAGGATCCTTCTCTCTCACAACCCCTTCTGCACAGTGGGGAGTCTGCCTTACCCATTCTGCACAAAAGGGTCTAGGCGTCATATGCTATATGGAATATCTCAAATTGGATCAGCCTTAATTGTATTCTGCATCATTTTATTCTTGACCCCAGATGTATTTAGAACCTTTTTTCAATAAAATGCCAAATGGTGAAGCAACATCACTAAAATTCTTGACAAACCTTGAATAATATTCACACATTCTCAAAAAGGTCCTGAGTTGCTCCTTATCCTTAGGAGCATGAATAGACTCAATAGCTGTTAACAAATCCTTTTTAGGCGATATTCGTGAAGTGGGTCTTGCTTCATGTATGAGGGTTCAACTGTACTATTTAGTTCTTCCCCCAATATCACACGTGTTGAAATTAATGCAGTAAGTAGTGTATATAATGAAGAGATAAAGGATCTCTTACTCTCATTGGGTGTATAATTGGAGCCCTCTATGAATGTTGTAGCTAGTGCCTATATTTCTGCAAATGCATTCCTGCTGTCAAGGTCCTTCCATATGTTTTAATTAACTTATGAGGAAATGACCACCCTATAAGATTGGCAAATCCACACTTTCAAGAGCAATTAACAGAGCTGTTGTTAGATCCTAGTGGATTGTAGGTGTGGCTGCTACTGGTTACTGCGCTCACCTGCCAGTTTTGATGGCGATAAGTGCTTTTCTTGAGCACTGGTAACATCTGAGCTATTTGTGTGCAAATAGTTCATTTCCATCTTCCTTTTCACAAAATAGATATTCAGATAATGAATACTAGCCTGTCCGTGGGAGGGTTGAAACTGACGGATACTAAGCATTTAGGTATATGTGGTAAATGGTTATATGTGAATAAAAGTGTTGGGTGTGAAAAAAGAGAATGTCCCACCTAGGAGAGTCTTTTAAAAGGTACTTTGATCTACAGGTCTAGCTAGGGTTACTAGGGTCATGGCTTCCCAGGGTTTATCTCTTACTTAGGAAATCAACCCGCCTTAGAAATTTGTAACATTTTGTAATGCGGGGGAGGTACGTGCATCAAGTGAGATACCTATCTCCTGCCTACCTCACTTCTCTAATCTGCTGTTCAAGTAAAATCAATGAGACAGGGCTACAGGTCAACAAGAGCACGAACATGCTAACATGAACTATGATACTTAGTTGATAGTATCCCGTATAGTTGGATCTTCAGTTTCCATTACCATTTACGGTGCAGGGTTTGTCTATTTTGTCTGTGTTTGATATGAGAATATCATATGACTGGTCAATAATTCTCTTGTATAGGCATCACAGATTAGTGGCATGTAGATTGCTGGAGCTATCTTCCGTGACAGTGCGGTCCTTCAGTGGTGACCTGGATTTGTCCATGTCTTTGGTTAGTGAATCCACTATACGATGTTGATACTCCATGTCAGAGCACCCATAGCCCATTCTTGAGACATCCTTGGGGAACTTGTTTATGATGGATGTGTCTTTATGCGGGACAGTTCCCAAAAACTAGTTTATTAGCGGTACAAATTTTTGGGCCTTGTGGGAGCTCAGTTACACCTCCCATCAAAACTCTGGCCTCTGCTCCTATAGCTTTCCAATATATCTTTACAATTAGCATGCTCCCCCTGATGTGTTCCAAAATGGAAAACATTTAAGTCAGCACCTCTTCTTTTAATAGACATTGTCTTCTTTTAAAATGAAAATGATTCATGTTTGGGAAACCAAATACAAGGATGATGGTCTGATGGCCCTTGCAGGCCACAATTCCTACATTTGCAGCTATTCACATGGGTTTGCAAATTGCAACCTGCCTACTTACTATTCCTTAGGTTGGGCGGTTTGTAAACCCCTGTGAGGGGGACAATTTCAAATATGACCTAATAATTCATTGGCCACATTGCAAATTGCATTCCGTCACAAATAATTCAGTGTGTAAATTGCACACCCTAGTTTGCTAATGGGTATCTACGTTGATCCTTAATTGCAAGGCCTTGTATGTGAGGCAATCTTACTTATATGTACAGTGTTCTTCAAGTGAATAGCTGTTGTTGGAGATTACAAATGGACTGATCCTAATCAGATTTTCTTAAATAGTGAATCAGTCTGGTAGTCAAAAGGAGGCCTGCTTTGAGACGGGATAGACTCGTCGTAGGTAGTCCTGCTCGTAGAACGTTGCCTGACTCTATGCATGATGTCACCGGAGTCTGTACTACAGGCTTAAAGTGCTTTACAGGTATTACGGGTCTGATGTTGTGCAGCAGCTTAGGTGAAATCTAGTTCTTTTAGTGATGCCTTTAATATAAAGATCAGGATGGAGGAATGTGTCTAATGTGAAGCCAAGGTATATGACAGTGTTTACAATTGTTTAGAAGATGTTTCGGAACTGGAGCTTTCTCATCCTAGTTGTAGGATTAATGGTAGCGTTGTTGTAACAGAGGAGTCAAAAGAGTTTTTTGAGGGTTTTTTGTATTTATCTTTGATATCTGTGATCCAATATCAGATAGACAATGGGTGAGGGTATCTATGTTATCTGTGCTGTTGATCTTAAGGTATATTTTGTGTCCTCAGCATGGCTTTCTACCAGGTTATCATGGGCAGTGTATCATTCTACAAAAGTATTGCTCCTAAAGAAAGACTACAAAATATTGTGAAGGCAAGTATGTATAAGTAAGTATAGGTTTACTATAATTAACTCCACATGTACGTGACATATATTTCATCAAGGTACTTTAGTGTGGAGTTAAGAATAATTCTATACTTACCTATATAAACTTACCTTTGCAATATACTTGCAGTTAATATTTAGGCCACAATGTTTTGTTGAACAGTATTATTTTCCTCTTTTATCTAATGTACAACCGTCAGCAGTTGTTATCACCTGCATGTAGTGGGTTCTCTCACCATGTATGGATTTGTCCACCTTAATACGGTTGCTTTGATGTCCATTCTTTCACATGAAGTATGTAGGAGAATGTTGTGGTCGGTCATATCAGTGGAAGCAGATAGGTCAAGGAGCACTAGCATGCGGTGTTTGCCCTTGTCAAATGCACTTAGGAGCTATCTGCAATCCTATGCAAGAGTGTTTCCATGCTTTGACTTGATCTAAATCTAGATTGATGCAATTTCAAAAAGTTGTTCCATAAAGTAACACCACTCAAACAAAACGTTGTCCACTGTACGGAACAATTGGCACTTTCTTGGTGAGTCCTGGTGGCCAAGGGGCTTATCACTGCTAATCACCAGACTACGTTGCTGGAGACCTGAGTGTCACTGGGCTCTTGGAAAGTAACAGCATACAGTGGGCCATCTCAGAATCTACTGGTTGTGGTACAGTTTTTCAGGTAGAGAAAGGGGTTGAGCTGGATTTCACTGTAGCAGCTGGTACCGCTGCTGCTTCAAAGGAGGAGTTGTGCTCATGGAAGTGACATGTCCAAAAGAAAAACACCTGTTCTGAGGAGAGCTCTATCTTATGTAGCATGCACTTGGAGTCCAGTGGACTGCAGCTCTCAACTTTCCAGTGGTGCAAACTGGGCTGTCTATGAAGGCTGCAAAGCACAGCTTTCCAGAGCTGTGCAATGGTCGTTTTAACCAAATTCTCACCATCTACAGCATTACTGGTTTGTTTTTTGTTTTAATTAGTTCTCTTTTAGTACAAAGTAAGCATTCTGTGGATATTAAGCTGTGCAAAGTTAATTTCCAGACATTTTCCTACAGCTATATCCTACACACGGCTGCCACTTACTAAATGAACCACTCTGTAATACGCATATATAAGTGAGAAACCAGGGCTTTTTGCAGCGTCTCCCCACTTTTGTGACCCCATTTTGACTAATAGATTTTTATTTTCTGACTCTGACTGTGCCCTGGGCCCTGCTAACCCGACCCAGGGCCTGTGCTCTGATTAAAAGCACATGGTGATTAGGTATGATTACAGTTGGTACTGACAAACTACCTTAAATCCCTAGTATATGGTAGGGCATGTAGGGTTAGAGGCCCAGCAGATTTAATGCACTTAAGTGTGCACAGCTGTGTTGCTTGCTGTCATTTCAAAAGTCAGCCCAGCTTGCAGGCTGCTTTTAAATTAAAACTATATGCAAATTCGACTTTGGAATTAAAGGTACTTCCAAAGTCTGAAACTATTTTATGTGTACATATAAGTCACCTCTAAGGTCTGCCTAGGTGCCCCAAGGGTAGGGTGCCATATAACTATAAGCAGGGACATTATAAAAGTTGTTTTATATGCCCTGGTGAGGGACAACTGCCACTAATGTGCTACAATGCTCCATAGGCTAACATAGGAATACTTTGATAAAGTATAACTATCGATAGGAGTATGCTAAAAATATACCTCAAAGTATTAAAATCATAGTTAGAATAAATCCAACAATTTGCCAAGGTTAGATTTATTAAAACTATTGCAGTAAAGAAGTTCTAGAACTTGCTTCTCTGATGTGCTAAAATCCAGCCTTCCAGCAGCATCTCTTGATTGGCTAGCCTTTGACAGGCTGAGCCAAACTGATCTGATGAGGTGTGAAGTAGCTTACATAAAGACAAAGGACATCTGGTGGGAGGATATCACAGAGCAAAAGGCAAAATGGGGGTGGAGTATCCAAACTGGTCTTCAAAGAGGGAATTACAGTAAGGACATGTCACAGGTTCACCCCCTCACCCTTAACCCCCAGCAAGTCAAGAGCCCGAGTAATTGAATTACAGATGGCCTGGAACAGGAGTGTTAGGGAAACTTAGCCACGCTAGTGGGCTGGCTTAGCCACATTTCAACATCCAGGAGAGAGATTCTCCATTTTGAATTTTAAAGGTATAGTGCTTTCTGGGACAAGAATATGCCACACTTTGGAGGAAGGTGTCATACCCAAGGGTGGCACCCTGCACCCCTTTGGTAAGGGTGCCCCCCCCCCCGCTTGCCACCCAAGAACACTGGATAAATATGGGAGAGCTTCCAAGCAACTTCGATCCCTGCCATGAAACTACAAGAAAAAGGACTCCCTGCTGGACCCTTGGATTGCACAAGAGAGGACTGCACTCATAAGGACTGCACAGGCTGCACCCGTTGGTCTTTATCTCAAACAGGACTTTGCCTTGCTCTGAAAATTGAAAGAGTGGGCTCCCTGAAAAAAAACAGGTTAAAAGAGCTCCACCTGCATCATCTCCACCAACAAGAACCCAGCTAAACAGCATTCAGTGGACTTTTAAGGATTTGACCAGGTGCATTGGGGGTCTTCTAGTCCCATCTTCCCAAGGAGCAACTCACTGATTTTGGAACCTTGGATTGTGGACCTTCAAACACACAAAAGATATGTCTGGAGCAGAAGGACCACCCTGCTGGACCCTTGGACTGCTCAAGAGAGGACTGCACTCATAAGGACTGCACCTGCTTCATAACAAAAGGACTATGCCTGTCTTGCAGGATAAGGAGTGGACTCCCTGATCAGCAACAGGTAGAAAAGTGCTGGAAAGGCAACCTGCAACATCAACCAAGAGGACAACTCCAGCTGACAAGTTTCACCTGGATTTTACTTGGATTGACCAGGTCCATTGTAGATGTTGTCATTGTGGATGTTGTAATCCTAGACCCCAAGAGGCCAACCGGATCTACTGAACCCTTGGCTGGTGCAGTGGCCCACTTTCCTGCACCAAGAAACACTTCTGGAAGTAAGTTTAAAACTGTTGCATCATGGGTGACCTGAACTCTTGACTTTGTCCCGGTACAGTGCAAACCTTTTTAACCCTTTGAGCGCTATTTGTTTCTAAGTGCTAGTTTTACTTTTAATCTTTAATAATTATTATCTCTGGTTCCCTACATTGGATGTTTGTCGTTTCGATGAAATTCTAATTATAAACATATTTACTATGTTTATAAACTGGTGTTGGATTTTTAATGTGTGTTGTGTCTAATTAATGCATTGGTGTTTTTAAATGCTTTACACACCTGTTTCCCAAGTTAAGCCTGCCTGCTCGCAGCCAGCTACCAAGTGTTGAGGTAGGGTATCATTTATTGAGACCTTGACTGGACCTTATACTGTGATTGTGACCTTATACTATGATTGTGACCTTAATACTAGCGTTAAGTACCTACCTACACCTACTAATAAACCCCCTTCCAACATCGCTGCTCTCTTTCTCTCTATGTGTGTGTGTGTGTGTGTGTGTGTGTGTGTGTGTGTGTGTGTATATATATATATATATATATATATATATATATTGCTAAATTACTAATATGATGTACTTCGAAGCTTTATGCATTTAGTTTTCTCTTCAGTTATTTTATTACCTTTCTAAGCTGCCCAGTTTTGCTAATTGTTGATCCATGAATGTGTTCCACTTTTAATAATTTATTTTCAATAATGTGGTTAGCAGGTTATATAAATGGGCATGAAGAGAATATATTCCGAGAGTGGTCTGATAATTAACATTTTCTACTACCTCTATACATGAACGTGTCATGGCCTAAAGTACAGTGGGAGCCTCGGAGCAAGAATACGCCATACTGCCACAGGTAGGCCATTGAAAGTCAGCAGCTAAGCACTGAAACATGTTTAGCTCCTTGGAGTCTTGTGGGGCAGCCAACCACTGGGAGGTCTGCCCCCCGGGTACATTTGGGGAATGGTGCAGCCCGGCCCCTATGGCGAGTTTTGGGCTCCATTTGGGTATGTTGGGATGCTTATACAGCCATTTCACATTGCCAGCTATCATTTTATTAGGGGTAACACGGTGGCTAGGATTTAGACAAAGAAGCTTTCCAGTTTTTCCCTATCAGGTAGTTAGGTGTATTGGTTTGCGCTTGTCTTCTGCAGGAGGCGATTGACTTGAGGCATGGGGGACCCGTATGAGGTTGAGGCGGTGGGCTGGGCTTCACCCAATGCCTGCGCCTTAGCAAGAAAAGGGAGGGGGATAGGGGGACTTTATCAGGCTGTGTTACCAATACAGGCCACAAGAGGGCAGCACTCCTGGATTTGATGGGGGGGGGTGCAGCTGGCAACGGCAGGCACAAGCTGGGAGGTAAAATCCAGGGAGGAGAGAGGCGAGTTTAGGCAGACAGTGGAGAAAGCGCTGGGCACCCCAGGAGTCCTGGGGATGGGATTTGCCTCTGGTGGAGACCAGTGCATAGTGGGTGCCCACAGGCATTGGAGGGATGGGAGCGCCTGGGCCCTTGTCACTCTAGACAGGGAGAGCTTGTTAGAGTGAGCACCAGTAGAGGCAAGGGCACAGTCGGCGCTGGTGGTGCAGGGGGGCGCGGGAAAGAGTTAGGCCTTAGGCAACAGCTATTGTGTTAGCAGGCCTCGAGTGGAGAGATGGGGAGAGGAGGAAGGGGTGGTGAGAGAGAGTCCGAAATGAGTCTATACTAGGGCGGACCTACAAACAGCCAGCTCCTCTAGGACAGAACAGCAGCATTGCATATTAGTAGGGCAGGGTGCGCGGTCTCATGCGCTGGCGATTTCGGACAGGGACGTACTTAGTAGTTGGTGGTTGTCGGACGGGCTTCACCATTTCCCAATGTCACACTCGCACACTTTGATTTAATATTGTACTCTGTTCCATTTATTTGAAGGATGATTGCTGAGCAGTAGACAAGGCAAGAATGAAATAATTCAGACAGAACATGCATTCACAATGTTTTCCCAGGCTATGGTTATGATAATTCTGCGTTTTATAGTCACGTTAGGGTAAAGGTCTGTATCTGCTATCCAATGTCGACCAGTGAAATACTGTCTGTATCTTTCAACATATTATACATGTATAGGACGCCAAGGTATATATCATGGTGGTTTTATTGATTTGTGGTGTATGTCATCCTTCCATTCTTACGGCATACAACCATGTATATATATTTATTTTGAATATAGTTTTATATAGCGCTAGCTAGACCCGTGGGTATCAGAGCGCTTTACAACATGAATGAAATAGACTGGTGAAAAACATAGTATAAGGCTACATAAAGAGATAGGCATCACAATAAACATTTTAAGACATAATACATTATATGCGGGTAACCCAGGTGGGTTTGTTGGCATGGCTTTGCAATTCTTTAAATAAAGTGCTCATTTTAACATACCTTTTGATCTCCAAGAGAACATAAATGAATGCATCGGCTAGTTTAACTGGCTTTTGCAAATTATAGAACTAGAATGAAAACCACAGTGAATTCAAAGTTGAGATATGTGACCATTTCTGTAGTTGAATCAGGCTAGGGGGTATTTTGAACGTGCTCTTCTTCCTATTGCAGCCTTAATTCTAATTAATACTTCTCGGGTATAATTTATTTTACTAACTTCTTCTCTGGATTGAGATCCAGCTGTGTGTTCTGCCTCCTGTCTCAATTTTCCTTCACTTACTAATGTTGTCTTCTTTGACAGGTTATTCATTTCACCTTGACTCCAGTGTGTGGTTGTAGCAAGCCAGTTTCTAATTGCTGTGTAGGGTCAATGCATTGAGTCTGCTTGACCTGCTGTCTGGCTCAAGGCGCGATTGCTGCCTTTTCCTAATGAAGTCAGTGCTGACAATGGAGGGGCACAAGCGCTGAGCTTCTCTCAGATTTAGAAAGCTAATTTACTGTTTGTTGCTTTCTCCCCAATTGACTCAGTCCATTGTAACTACCTCGCAAAATATCCCCAATTCACATTGCTGAGGTTAACTTCCCTTTGCGGGTCCTCTAAGTGATGGGGAGAGGTTGCCACAATGATTTTTACCAGGTGCAAATCAGGCAGCCAGTAGCATAAATGCCTTGAGAGCACAAATCAGAATGGGAGGCAATAAGCACCGTTGCCCATCTTCACAAACCAAAAGGGAAAAAGTTAACACATTTGTTTATGAGATTGCATCATATGAGAAATTGGGTTTATGTACAAGTCTTCCATTATTTGTAATCACTATCACCCAGCCTTAAGGAATGGAGTAGTCGCTATGTAATCAGTTTTTATTTGGGCATGAGCTTGTTATTGGGACCACAAAAGGCGTTTGTCTGGGTTTATGAAATAAAAATGTTATGGATACAATCATTCTGAATCTGCTGAGGTTTGTGATAGTCCTGGGTGGAATTTCAATTACGCCAGAGTAATCGAAGTAATTCTGGTAATTTAGCATTACTCTTTGACACAGAATTACCAATAATAATGCAATTACTCCTGCTCACATAGTTAAGAGTAATTTGGGGGGGGGGGTGGAATTCTACCACCAGTACACATTTAGTGACCTTGAGCGGCTGTTCACGTTCTGATGCATTTAGGGCTATTTCTTAGTTCAAAATGCATCATCGTCTCCATTTTGGACGCAAGGGTGCATTTTGTGCTAAGAAAATAGTGCTAAATGTCAGGAGTAAGTGAGCAGCTATTGGATTATCTCGCACACTGTTGACTATAACGTTGGAATTAATTGATTTTAAAGGAAAAGTTTTAATTATGTTTTTTTTTTACGAATGGTGTATGCGCCATGTTGAATATTTTATGCTTTTTTAATGTGCTAAATTTGTTATGTTATAAACAATTAAAAACTATAAAATGTATCAGCGGGAGTAAGTTGTAGGGGAACCTCATACCCCATTAGTACATTTAGCGAGCGAGGTCGCGCTAGCTACTCATGTTCTGCGTGATTACACTACAAGGAATTACACGAGTTACACCCACTCCTAGTTTGACAGTAGGTTCCTTGCCCCTCTGGGCAATATAAGGCTGACCTGGTATTCTATTTTTTAAACACACGGTTGTTCAGAATGTGGAGGAGGTATTATTTGTCGAGAAACATTGTTGCAGGAGAGAGAAGCAGAATTTCCAGCTCACTCCTGTTAACGAGGAGCGAAGTTAAGTCATAAGTGTGCTTTAATATGCAGATTCTGAGGTGCCCAGGAATGCTGTTTTTTTAAACGAAATACATTATTTTCCAACGAAAAAGGCAAGCTATCTCTACATTTATTTTATACTCTCTGAATCATCCCGACCAGGCCCGATGATAACCTGTGGTAAAGACCCATTCAGCACAACACCAGTGGTTCACGTGGTTCCTCATCCTCACCACAGTGGTCTTGAGTGCTGCAAAGTGGAAAAGCGTTGACTTGGTCAAAACAAACACGTTAATAAATCCTTTTAAGGTCTCACTTGAGACAGCTTATTTGCTATTGCTTGTTACAATCTGCTGTCTCTTAAAAAAACAAAAAACTTTCGAATGGGGCTTTAAGCCCACCCATTACTCTCATCGGTTGGCTTCAATGTCACTCTTGTTTCCTTGTTTCCTTGCTTTTCATTGGTCAATGCATCCAGTTTCACTTTCTCTTTGTGTGCCTTCTTCCCTTTGATGGAGCATGGACCAAGTACTGATTGAATTCTTTATAGGGGCATTTATACTGGTTGCACTCGTATTGAGGTACTTTTTTCTCTCCCTCCCTCTTCTCCATTGCTTGTTGTCGCCGTCCCTGTTATCCCATCCCTTGTTTATTTTTCGTGAAGCAGTCCATGAGAGTGCATGTGTTATTCAGCGGTCTCTATTGTATGCTTCCCTTTCTCCCATGATGCTTTAAGGAGGTGCTTCTGTGCAAACTCCATACTTCATGTTACCATAAATGGCACACTTCATGTTACTGTCTATCCTGTACTTCTGTGCCCCCGACCCATGTTGCTCTCTCTTACGTGCTTCTGTTTTTATATATATATATATATAACTTTTTTTTTAAATACCAAATTTTATCAGGTTATTTCGCAATATGTAGGGGTCGCAGCCCCACCTTGGCCACATATATATAACTTTTAAAGTGCAAGTGACAATAGAATATCTCTGACAAAAGCAGTAACCTACTGACCTATTTACATTATATGCACTGTGTGATCTGCATGGTACACGTTCTTTGCAGCTGGTATATTAACCCTCTGCGCTACTCTACAAGGAGTAAAAACTTCCACTAGACAAAAGTCAGATCTTTCTCTATCTCTCTCTCCAAGAAGTTGTTTTGACATTTATTGTTGGCTGTAAATTGCTGGAGGCAAAGACCGTAGCAGCAGGTGCTTTTAAAACCATAATATATGGTGGCCCCACCCGAAGTCAGCACACGGTGCAGTGGCACCAGTCGCACCGCCCTAGAGCCAGCCCTCTAACCCTTAAAACATTTTATATACATTTTCATCCAGGGCTTGGTTTCTAGGACCCCTTCACCACCTCTTTAACTCTCCAACTCTAAGAATCAGGTGAAAACTATTTACTTGTGTGTGAGTGAATGATTGTGTAATAGGAAGCGGGAGAGGGGCAGACTAAGAGCCCTGCTGTTAGATCTGCAGCCAGGAAGAGGGTCTTTGATACAGTCGCTCTTGCTAAAGTAAATGCAGCTCTTCATCTGCACATGCATTTAGTGATCCGTTTGGATTTGCATACATTTATAACTCAAAATAACAAAGACTTTTGTGTAGAATTCCGAATTTGATGACTCGTTTGCTTATTTTGTTGTCTAATATTAAGCGTAACGTGTGGGGAATTAAGTATTGCATGATACCTTCTGGCTAACGAAGGGATGTATAGCAAAGTGGCACCGGTGTCATTTACCTCTAGCTTACCATGGATGCCCCTGAAACTGTCCTTGTTACCTCTGGTCTCAGGGGCCATAAATGAAGTTTTAGAAGCATTAAGTTATCATGGCTTTTATCATACCATACTATACAATAACACATCATACCATAACTTACTTTACCATACCATACCGTACTATAAAAAGACAGGCCATACTATACCATATTATGCAATGAAATGCCATACCATGAAACACCATGTTATACAATGATAGGCCTTACCATGCCATACTTACTGTACAAAGAGAGCCTATACCATACTGTGCAATGACAGACCATATCATACTACACAATGATATACCATATTATACACCACATACCATACCACAACTAAAAGAACACTGACAAGCCCAATCGGCAAAAGGCTAATATCTTTCCTGTGTATTGGATTACATCAATATCAAACCTTATATAATGGTTATGGCCAATTTCTAGCACTGTAATACTTTGTTTTCAACTGTTTCACCTTTTACACTGGACAACATTGCTTCCTGCATATTTATGCAATTATCAAATTTGTGGTGTATCATCAGTAGAAGATGTAGCTTTTTTTAGCCATATTATAAACTTGAATATGTGCCCTTCCAGCATTGTGATTTTGTTTATTAATTTAAAAAATTGTCTTTTAGTATTTCAAATGGTATAACATCTGCTTCTGTCCTTCTCCAATTGAAACATCCCCCTTAACATTCCAGAAATGCATCATTTTTAATCTACTCAGATTTGAGTCTGAGATTAGCCAAGGCCTTTGATGTTATTAACATTTTGCATATATAATATATTTCATAGGGGCTGTCATCCAGCCCTCTTCTTCCATTGGTCTTTTTCCATTGGTCAGTTTTTCTTTTGCTCACTACAGTCTAGAGCATGAGGCAATGGCTTGGCCCACTCCAGCCATTGGCTAACATCACTGTAAGTGACAGCATTCTGTTTTTTCACAAGGGACACATCCATACACAAAGTAGTTCCCTTCTGTGGCAGGGACTACTACGTCAAAGTTGGGAACAAAACATATCTTTGCTTTTAGGCAATACTTTTTATATTGTCATGTGGGAATTGAAAATAATGGCTGTTAGCATGAGCTGAAGCCATCTTGTTAGTAGTATCAATTTTGTTATCCTTGTGATTCTTCCGTCTTCACTGTTTCTTGCTTTTCTATTCTGCTTGAGTCATCAGCTTTAGTTAACTCCTTCTGTACTGAGCCAAAGCAAGACGTGCTGAGAAAAGGCCTGTAGCTGCTAGAATGCACCTTGCTAATAATGTAACTGTCTACCATTTCCTACTGATGTAAGCAGTTCTATTCCCCCTCTCACTTTGCTGATTAAGTGATATCCATCTGCCCATGTTTGTCGGTAGTTATTCCTGGGTATGCTTGTACCTTCTATTTGTAACTACATGCTAACATTGCAACAAAGGGTGTATAAAAGCACCATGGTCTGTGACTTCAATGTACTACCTCCTGCAGCACTTGAGGATGCTGTATTGATGTAGTCCCACTCATGAGTGATTATTAAACTTGATATTTGAATTCCAGCTTCAGTGCCAATCTCTTCTTTGTTAGTCTAAGGACCCGTGGACAAAGATAAGGGTGAACCCTGCACCGGTGTGCCCCTAAAAATGCACATTTCCACAGTCAAGGACACAGTAGCCCCCCCTCAACAATAAAGTTTGACAAAACCATGACAAAACAAAACAAGCATTGACAAAAACATAAGGCTGGCAGGCAATGCCAAACCTATTGGCTGTGCCAATGCTTGTTATCTGTAGCGATGATGTACTGGTTGTAGAGAAATATTAAAAATCAGGGGTCCAGAGTGTAGCTGCTCTTGAACATATGTTCAGGCAGTAATAGTTCTACAATACATATTGAGCATTGGGAGAGCCAGTAGGTCTCCCCTTTGTGACCTATTGGATGTGCCAATAGTTTTTAGACACACTGCACAACTTTCCTGATGCTGGGCAGCATGGCTAAAGTTTTCTTTTTTTTAAAAAAGGCCTTTGACGGGGCTGCCTATGTCATTTTGCAGGTGTGCTCACTACCGCATGCACATGTATGCAAAATTACGCTTGCACTTTTTTGTTTTTAGGTACTGATCCTAGTTGGATCTGTAACTAAAAAGAAAAGAAAGTGTGCACATGTTTTTTTTTTAACTGAGCTGAGAATAGGAAGCAATGGGCCGGTGAAAGCAACACAGGGGAGGACGGGGGATCGCTGAAACAACATTGAGGTGGGCAGGGGAACGCCGTAGCAACACGGACGTAAACAGCATGAGGGATGGTGAGAGGAATCCGAAAGCAACATGTAACGCCCTGAACGTCTCAGGATCGTTTAACAGACACGATAATGAGAACGCAACCACTTGTGAAGGTTTAGTTATTTTAATGAAGGCAAAAATAATACAAGGAATAAACAAAGGTTATAGTCACTGGAATCCTCCAGGCTAAGTACGTTACCAGCCCACAGCACGGATGGTCCTAACCGTCCTCTGCATATACGCCGATCCCGGCGTATGCCAACAGAGGGCAGAAATGAAATGGCCGACAATGCCAATCGGTAGGCTGTGAGGGGCACGAAGAGTGTTGGGGAGAATCGAGGAGTCAGGGAAACACCCAGCCGGGGTCTCTACCTGAAGGGAGCAGCCGCTCAACCTCTTCCTCAGACTGCACCGATACCCCAATCACAAGCAAAGAAGACTGAACCGAGAGCAGCCGCTCGATCGATCCTGTGGGCTTCCGAGTCTGTAACGCGGCAAACACCTCCTGGTGTGCGTTACAGCTGGCAGTCCCTGTATCTCTGGTCGGGCTGGGAGTTACGACTCCAACCAGCAAAAGCGCCACTGCGCTTTGACTCAGCCGAGTCAAAAAGCGAAGCTCAATGGTTATCCGGTAGAGCTTCCGGGTCCTTCACAGGTGACGATGGGGCAAGACACGGCCCAGGGAGTAACGACTCGACCTACCTCCGTTCTTGCCTTACTGGAGCACCACTCCGGAACACTGCTCTTCACTAAGCAGGTACGTCGGTGTAAACACAATATCCGACAGCGTTGTACCTCCCGGTTCCTCCCTTTATAGGGCGTGTTTTCCTTGAGTTATGTAACAGCTCTCCTGTTTACATAACCTCTCAACCGCTAAGCATCCTGGGAGATGTAGTCTGTTTTCGCTGGTTACCGTTTTCCTCCCCTCGCATGACAGGAATTCTTGACACAACACGTGGGATGGTGGAAAGAAAGGGGAAGCAAGACAGGGCTAGAGGAAAGCAGCATGAAGGAGACCGGTGTGGGGAAGGAACAAACGGGAGAGAGAAGCGGGGGTGGGAGTGGGGAACCAACATGGAGGATACGCAGAGGCAATGGAGAGAAGCACAAGGGTGAGCGCAAAGGGAGTGGTGCCGGGGAGAAGCACTAAGGCAATAGAGAGCATTATGGAGTGCAGGGGAAGAGAAGTACA
Source organism: Triturus cristatus (assembly GCF_964204655.1). Classification (NCBI taxonomy): domain Eukaryota; kingdom Metazoa; phylum Chordata; class Amphibia; order Caudata; family Salamandridae; genus Triturus; species Triturus cristatus. Next base: position 462,843,377 of record NC_140593.1, read on the forward strand.
CGAAGAAGACAGTGGAAGTAATCATGCTAACCAGTCAAAGAGATAGGAAAAAAGGCAGTACTCCTTGGGAGGGACAAACACAAGATTGACATGCTGGGACACGCATAAGAAGATGTCAAATGAGTGATAGGAAAGTCAACCAATGATAAGCAATGGGCGGACACCAAGCCCTGCTATGATCTTGGTAAAGAGCATATAAAGAATTCCCTAAAAAAAAAAGCATAATTCGTAGTCGACAACACTTAAAACCTTAAAAAGAGAAAATAAATTTTAATTCTCGATAAAGAGATGGTCCCATGTACAAAAGTGCTGTCTTATTTCTAATGAAACCGTGGAGATCCATACTCTTGAAAAATTGAAAGTGAGAAATTACTTGATCAATGTAAATCTTATTCAGGCCGTGAAACCTAACAAGCCTGTTAACTTATTAGAGTAAGCAGTCCCTCTTTTTTGCTACGAAATTAAACCGACCGTAAACCTGTGAGGGCATGCCGCTCAAAGGATTCAAACCTTCACATCTCAGTTCTTTCGCTATCAAGTTGCTGTCGGGTCAAGTCAAAGGATCTATATTTGGAGAAGCTTGTCTGACTGGAAGCTGGCCATGGGGACCATGTAATCCATGCATTGTCTCTTTCAGAGCTACAGTCTACACAGCCTTATCATCCAAAGGAACAGAGAACTGGCATCAACATAATAAAGCAGCAGAGACCTACCAATGTCTTCAAGCACATTTCATGCATAAAGCATCATATGTTGCCTTGTAGTTATATGGATGATATAGACCAAGTCAGTCAATGGGAAAATGTCAAAGGGTTTATTGAACTTATACCAAATGATCTTCTATAGTTCTCTTTACAGTGGTATGTGTATTTCATGTTTAATTACTAGTTTTATGAAGGGCTAACAGTGTGTATGTCATGTCTCTAGTCTGCCTATAAAATGCTTGTCTCAAAATGTCGCTATCAAATACCACTATTGTGTATTCACTGAAGGGTTTTTGTTTCTTGCTAACATCTCTTATTCAGGTACACTGTCTATAACCAAACACCATGAGTTCACACCCGCACATTATAAAATGTTGCCTCTAATATTTGTTTAGCTGGTGTGTCAACCCATATAACACATTAGTTTATCACCAATAAGCATTCTTTATTGGTGCAAGTTTTGTACATGTTTGCCTGTTGGCACTTCTCTCGCTGGCATGCACCTTCTTTAACTAGTGGTAGGAGTGTTCTGTTTACAGTTTGGCACTGTTCTTAAGGTGCATGCGCCCTGTACTTGATTTATGGCCGGATTGTTATTCACACCAACGTTTTCATTGCACATTGCTCATAGACCGCATTGGCACTATTCTTTGATGTAGTCTACCATTTATGTGCTTACCTTCTGTGGCCACTACCCCATCACACAATCGCTCTCTAGAAATAGAAGTCATTTACTTCTTTTTAAGAAAATATAGGTTTTATTCAAGCTTGTCATGGTAAATCAGAAATAAAAATACAGACATATATTTTTGACTGCAGTATTGTTTGAAGCACTATAGATATTCCTGAAGCGGATCTGAGCCGTACCTGTGGTGATGGCTGGTGTTTATTGCTCCTGGTGGTCTCCCCTTATAAGGAAGGGAAGGTAAGCGATGTTGCCCAAGCTGGTGTGCCCTAGACTCTGTACTATGAACGGGGAATACAGCTCAAAAGGTCTGGGTAAGAGCCGAATACTGTGGGAAGAGGGCTCACTAACAGGTGGGACATAGGTGAAGCTAAATATGGTAGGAGAAGACATCTCTGAGCATCTCCCTTGAAGATGGAATAGCTGGCGAGAAATGCAGGAGGGAGGTGGATAAGAGGTGGGGACTTAAGGGAGAGGTCTGATGGAGGATAATGTGGGTATGTGCAGATTACATTCTCAAGTCAATCCACTTGTGATACCTTGGTGATTGCCAGTTGCAGTTTATTCAGCAAGTCCTTTATATAGTTGGTCTTCAAACTCTTGACAGGAAAGCACATGAACGGTTCAGCCCTGTACTGTTCACTCAGCTCAAAGTCTGGAGGATTCGGTGGTGAAGGTCGATGGTTGCCGGGTTTGTTTCCCTTGGAAAGGTCGCATGTTGGTAGAGATGTTGGGGCTCCACTTTGGTTCCTCCAGGGGTGATATGGAGTTTCAACCTTCATCAATTCTCAGATCTCCTCCTGGTGGCAGCTATCTGTCTTCACTGTCTTAGCAATCCATATTCCTGGGATTCCCCGGACTGCTCCTCACGGTTGCTCTCATTGTAGCGATCAGGTGATTCCTGAATATTGTTTGTTTTGGCAGGTCCATACCTGTGATCTAGGCTCCCTTTTGCTTGACAATGCCATCTGTCTCTCCTGTGCAAGAACAGTCTCTGGTACCTTCATCATACTTGTGCTGCACAGAGCAGCAGGTCTGAATACTCCAGTGATTCGTCTACGCCTCGAAAGGATACCAAATTTGCCACCTATTGAGTAGGATTTGCTTCTGTTTTCCCCAGCAGTGCAGAGAATGTGACTGCCCTGCTAAGCCGTTATGACAATTCTTTATTACTCCAAATATAAACCAGTCTATAGTCCTTGGGTTTTTGATCTTATTACAAGATTATTTTAAACATATAATATTTTAAAAAATATAATCAAAGCACTGCCAATGTCGTATCTATTGAAGGAAAGACAAGAATGTCCAATAAATATTATGCTCAACATGGGAAAGTATCATGCAAATAATCAAATTCAACATTCATCAATGACAATATTATCTTTTTTCACATCAGTTGTTTGCTTAGTATCAGATACTTTTTTTCCTAGTAAAGAGCAATCTTGTTATGTGTAAATATTTGCCATGCAGTTGAAAGCCAAAGACGTCATTGGTAGAAGTGTAATAACTACTAATCTTAAAGCGGTATAAAATACATTTTCTCTGGCCATGAAAAATATGACAACATTTTGATTAGTATCCACAATACAGACGAGTCTCTCTTTCCATGGAGACGTAATATAGCCCCTTTCGATGGATTCCTTTTTTAATGATATTTTCCTTTTTATTTTCAGGAAGAGATAAAGGAAAAACAAAATAGAACAGCAGGCGAATAAATCCACCCCATGATATCCTCTGATTTAAATGTAGATACGATGAACCCTAAAAATGCCCCCTATTAGTGATTCCTAACCAAAGGATGTATGCCGTTATATTTAGTCTACTGTGTTTCTCACATAATCATTTCTTTTCTGAAATTTATTCCTTAGTCATTTTGTGATATGAATCCATCTTTGGGTTCTTAACTGGCAATTTTGGTCCTAACTTTTCTACCTCCCATAAAGTGAATATTCGATCAATGCACTGAATAATCTGGCTCTATCTGGCCACTCTCATTGGTGAGTCTTTATCATGATGAAACCTCCTCCATGAAATTGACCTATTTCTAGGTATACAGTGGGACCATCAGAAGACCACCTGTAAGAGATAAGTTGATCATATAGAAGTCTTCTGATGTCAGCCTCCCTTTCTCCTTTTGATCTGCGCCCGCCACTGTTGGTCATGGGGCCCGCCACTCCTGCGAAAGGTGAAGCTCAGTCTGATGTATTCTTCATTTCACCAAAGGCCACAAACTACCTGATGTGGCATGGGCAGGAGAAAAGCTGGCAAGTCTGCTGGATACTTTCCCGAGTCAGACTATAGCTAACTGTTCTGGGATCACAGGTTTAGCAGACATGTTGATACGCAGAGGTGTGAAGGGTACAGCCAAGAGCTGCAGGTGCATGGATGAGTCTATGTGGGAACTGAAGGTTAGGGTGCGAGTTGTCGTGCATTTCATATGGTTTCTATGGCAATGGTATGCATAATATAAAAGACTTCATGTTTTGATTATATTTCAGAAAAGAAAGTAAGGCTTCTTTAAAAAAAAAAAAGAGTGTGTTATGTTATAGTTAGTCTGAAACAAATAAAATGATGTCTAACTCTCCTGCCATAAATTTAGCAGATGAGTACCGACACCGTAGAGTACCAGGAGAAACTGGGTTAGCAGCATCCTTTGGTAGAGCATGTGTGCCGGAGCGCAGGAGTAATCTTAGGGTGGTGACTGACCAGAGAAACAAGGTCTATTACTCTGTTTGAAGTACTTGGTGGGTAGTTACTCAGAGACTTCCACTGGCAGAACAGACAAGTATTCAGGGCAAAGACCTCCGATGGATAAAGATAGTAGAGAAGAAGAAAGACTCTTTTATGTACGTTGGAGGCGGAACATAATCTATTTTTAAGCCAGAGGACAATGACAATATGCAATTTTATAGACACAAGGCAAGAAACTTGGTATCTCTGAAAGAACACAAGCAGACTATGTAAATTTTGACAAGAGATGCTGGTGCAGGAGCTTGAGTTTTACTGGGTGAGGTTGTAGAGGAATTTGGGGGCATATTATCAAGACAGGCGATAATATTATCGCTGCTTTAGCGGCAGAAAACTGACGCTAAAGCGGCGATAATGGGCTTGATAATATGCTCTATGGAATTCCAATTGAAGCCCATGTTAGATGTGAAGGACCTGAGCTTCAATTGGAATTCCATAGAGCATATTATCAAGCCCATTATCGCCGTTTTAGCGTCAGTTTTCAGCCGCTAAAGCAGCGATAATATTATCGCCTGTCTTTATAATATGCCCCTCAGATATTTATGGATTGCAGGAGACTAGGTTGGGTTTTATTGTTCTAAAAGAAATAATCACGAATCTGCTTTTCACCTGGGAGTTCCAGGACTTTATAAACATCTCAGCACTGAACCTCTGTGTGGCCATCCGGTTCCTGACTATGCCTGATTGGTGGTCAGTTTATGTTATGAGAGTCTTTGTTCTTCATCTTTCATTCCTGAAAAGAAAACCCTCCAGGCGATGTCTGCAGAAAGATAAAACAAACCCGCAGAAGAGAAAGCGGTAGCAGTCCAATTGTAGAGAACCACGTCACTAAAACTTCAAGACTAAACAGTACCAAGAAAAAACGGATTTCCTTCGCAATTTTTACTTTCCTGAGGATATCCTCGAAAACTTCTCTCCCAGCCCTACAACAGAAATCCAGCACGTATAGCACGGTACCCAGGCTCCCAGGACTTTAATGTACACAGGGCAATGCTGCGACTCTTCCATAGGTGTTTTAACTAAGGGTTCATGTTATGATTTTCTCGGTGTGAACGAAATTCTGCTAATTCAGACTAAGAACACACATACTCTTTCTCTTTGTCTCTCTCCTGCCTCTGTCTTTCTTTTCCTCTCACTCTCTCCTTCTTCCCTTGGTTTTTTCTTTCTTCCCACTTCTCTTTCCTCGTTCTGTTCCTATTTCCGATTTATCTCTCTCTACTTCTCTAGCTTACTTTCTGTCTCGTTCTTTCTTCTCTTCAATCTCTGCATCTTGTTTTTTTCGTTCTTTCGTTCTTCTGGCCATCTCTCTCTCTCGTCTCCGTTCTTTCTTTTCTCACACTGTGCCGCATTATATCTCCTCTCATTTCCTCTCTGTCTCGCTTTCTGCCTCACTCTCCCTTTCTTTTTTCTGTCATTTCTTTAATCTCTTCCTCCCCTCTCTCCCCCCTCCTTCTTTCTCTCCCGATCTCTCTCTGTTCTTTGACTCGGTTACACAGACTCTAACAGTAACGAGTGGAGGGGACACCAGAAGCCGACAGGAGGCAGAGACCTTTTAAACCGCTCCTAAGAGGTCAGTCAGTTCAGCGCGCGCTTTCGCAATTTTTTGCCTGCAGGTCTCACTGAGACTGAAATACCAGATGAGACCGGTTATTCTATCATTATTATGAGGTTGGTGAATTCAATCTTGTTCACCTGGGTTACAAGAGCACGTGCTATTCACAGTGCCATGAAATAGCAAAATACGTCATCACTATTAACTATACCTGTTTAAGTCGAGGGCGTTGCCTCCTTACCTGGGAGATATTCACTTTATGTATTCAATCAAGTCTCTAGGAATTAGGACTAGGGTTGTGCTTCCTGCTAACACACGGGCCCGGATTTACAAAGAAGTCACTCCTGTGACGCAGTGCAGTTCTGACCTGTGCACGCGCACTTTTATAAAGGATGGCAGATTGCCGCGCTGCTTTGTAGCACTTTATCACACGAGTGCCCTGGCAACACCTTAGGAAACGTGGGCCTACGTTTTATGACCTGACACAAAGCCATTCTGTGACTATCCTCAAGGGATTCATCTGAAGTTTAGACGACATAACGTGCGTAACAGGCTTTATATGCAGTAGGTGAGCTATTCTTTCTTTATTGTGAACTTCCTTTCTGTTCTCTTTGTTTCTTTGGAACACCACATTCTTTAAAATACTTTTAGGGTGACGATACACACTGCCAGTGCCTTCCGAGGAAGAACGGGTCACTGCGCTTGTGAGGAGACCAAGTGCCAACTTGAGTGTGTTCTTTCATCTATTAAAGATTTTGGGACATGATTCACAAATGTGAACCTCTGAGGCCACGGGTTTGGGGTAGCATGTCAGCGATCCAAGGTTTGGAAGTGTTGGCCTGGCAGCATTATCTAGTTGTTGGACCATATGTGTCAATATAATGCTGTTCCACTTCCAGGTGCACGTATGATCTGTATAAATATCTCTTTTCATAAACTAATAAACATAGTTTATAAAATCTCTGTGGGCATAAACCTTCAATTTGCTGAGATGTATGACAATTTGGCTGTTGTTCTAGGAGTACCTGAACATTTTGTGCTACTTTTGGGATTTGCACATGTGCATTTCATAATTCTGGAAAATCCATGTGGTGTTTCACAAACGCATTTTTTAAATATTTTCTATTCCATGGAAAACATTTTATCATGTGAAATATTATGAATTGGGGGTTTTCACGACCTCTTCCCACACTTTCCATGCTGCCTACTCTTGTATTGTTTACCATAGGCTTACATTAGAAGAGCAGAAAATTGTGGGTAAAGTATTGCAAAGGTTTGTGGTCATACACAAAGCGTAGGCGTGATGGGTCTATATGCATTGCACACACCTATGACATTCGGGTGACACCTACTTCCCCTCCCTAGGGTGTCACTTTCAACTGCAGAAAATCCACAGATCTCCCACATTGTCTGCATTTAAAGCTGCACATGTGAGTACCCACAGATCCTGGTTTCTCAGTCATTCTGATTTTACTTGCACAAGTGCCACCTTTCCCTCAGGTGAGTTTCACTTTTCAATGTCCTTGGTGTCCAGTCCAGTCTCGATGGCTCAATGGACTAACACATCCACTGTAGGGATCTGTGTTTGATGTCTTGATCATTGGTCCAAGTCCGCAGGACCACTTATGTGGTTATCAATCCAAGGTCAATAAAGTAAGTTCCATTGAGTTGGGAAACAATAAACATGTTTGATTTATCAGGACTACTAGGATATGCCTCTTTGTGAACATGTTCTCTGCAAATGCACTGGTTATATTATGCTATCAGGCAGAAGACTCAAACGTTGGAGTCCTGCACACTATCACTCAATGTTTCATTGGCCAAAAAGTCCCAACACAGCAATGCTGGCACTTACAAAAAGGTGAGAAAACGCAGCAGCCTTAGAGCACAGCCTAGTGGTGATGTCAAATATCACCAAAAGGCTTGTAAAATAGTGAATAGATGTCTTATTTTACGTTTAAGTGGTGCTATCGGGAGGCAAAATAGCCTTTTTGCCTGAAGCACTGATAAACATTTATAGTTGGTGTTTGCTCTTGTAAAGGACTTGCATGTTACTGAGTTTCAGTGCACTTTAAATAATTTACAATGAGGGATTACTGTGCAAAAATGAATGAGTAACAAATTGATAGTGTCTATTTTTTAGGCCTTGCATGCGCATGTGCTACATGCACTTTTGCTTGCAGAGATATTGTATACAAAGGGCCTGCAGCTTGCCTATTGCTTACAATTCATTGGCTTCATTGTCACTCTTATTTACTGCCTTCTAATGCCCAGCGTATGCTGGCTTTTCTTCCTCTTCTTTCGGCTGGAGCATGGACCAAGTACTGATTGCTTCAGCTTGATTGCTGTTCTTCCACTGATCGTGCTGTGATTGAGGCAGTACTTACATTTTTTCTTCTTCTTTGTCATCCTTGTTAAACCTCTTGCCATTGCCACACTTCAAAGAAGCACTTTTCTTCTTTGACAACAGATGTTATCTGCTGTTATTATTATTAATAGACATTATTTACTTCCAAATGTATTTTCACGAAAATGTGGGCGCAATTGCTTTCTTTACATGATAGGATTTCGTGTCAAATGTCCTAGTTATTTTCTTTTTCACGGGTGGGAAAATTAACTGTTTTGCTCAGAACCACAGGGGTGTTACTTTGAGACCTAACAAGCATTGGCAAGACCAATAGGTCTCACCTTTAAGACTATTGGTTCTGCCATTGCCTTTGTTCATGCTGTACAACATGGGCATTGCTGCTTTCTGCAATGATTTGTAGCCATGCTGTAGCAGCATGCCTAAAAATAATAAAAAGGGACTATGATGCATCCAGCTCCAATGCACTTATAAAAACAAAAAAAAGCAATATCCCTGTCTGCTTCATAGCTTTTTAAAAATGTTGTTTTACCCACATTGCAAAGCATCCGTGGCTCCAAAACATTGCCAAAACATTGCCAAAACCAGTAGCTCTCATAGGTGAGAACTATTGGCTTTGCTTGTGCCTGTTACTTTTGCTTTCTAAAAACGCTTTTCTCAGGAAAGCTGCCCCTTTCTAACTGTATCTGTTGTTAGTTCTTTTTCTTCACCCAAGAATAGATAAGCGTGTTAAATATAGAAAGATATCACGTATAAACGTGGGTATGCATCTAATTGTGCAATCCGCGCACAACCTCCCACTAAAATACTGCACTGGTAACTTCATGTATTTCAGGGGCCGCTGAAAGAGAGAAAAAAACACATATGGTGTGGTTAAATAATGGAGTGTGCACTGTCAGTTGGAACAAAATATTTTAAAAACTGCAATTTTTTTCTAGGTTCTGCAGTAAAATAGAACAACACCGCTTAGTACTAACATGCATTGGGAAATCCAGTGTGAAGAAACATATATTATTTCATGATCATCAGTTTGTATTTGCTACTTGAATACCTTAACCCCTTCCCCGCTCATGACGGAGCCGCTCCGTCATGAGCCACGGTTGCCGTGTGCTCATGACGGAACGGTTCCGTCATGTCACGGCCGTTGGCGGCCGCTCCGCCTACGCGGCGCTGTTTCCCCGCCTGTGCGGGGGGACAACGCAAATGGGCGGAGTCATGACGGAACCGTTCCGTCATGAGCACAGCTCAACCGTGGCTCATGACGGAGCGGCTCCGTCATGAGCACAGCGCCACCGCGCTGCCCCCCCGCACCCCCCAGCGCTGCGGCGGAATTCCCGCCGCAGCGAAAGGGTTAATAGTCTATTTTTGTTGTGTTGCCTTTTTGTTTGCTGTGTATACATTAAATAGTGGAAAACAACTGAAGTACCCAATAATGGCCTTCTTCTCATTACTATCAGGAACTGCCATAGTTAATCTTGGTCTGTGCTTCATCCCGGAGGATTGGGTGTTCAGACATGTGGTGCCACCTGGCTGGCATTTTTAGCCCACATGTAGAGGGTTAGACTTACACGTGTATTGTCCGCATCACTGTTTTACTGCAGGGTCCCTGTTTTTCCAGGCAAATAGCCTCATCTCAAATTCACTATGCTGGCTTAGAAAATCTATCCCCTTAATAGTGGTGATCATGATGAGTTTCATCCGCTCAAGCTGTCTGCACCAATCCTGGCAAAACCTTTAAGACGTAACATGAATGGGCATGAAGTGCCAGGGCTCACCTCTAGTGCCATGAGTGGTGAAGTTGGCCGTTTCCGTTTTTTCCTGACACTTACTTGATCGAATCAGCAGCTAGTGGGTGAGTTTATTTGCTGTTGCATCTTCCTGTCAATTTCTAGAGTGTGTCTGGGTGATACTTCTCAAGATATCCCCTTTAAGTACCCTCTTTTTTACCCTAGTGTGAAGTGGAGGAAGAAAAGTACTAGCAGATCGCGGGGAAGAGAATCTAGAGGATAGAGAAGAAAGATTGCATTGGAGAAATAAGAGGGAAAACGGATAAAGCGGAAGAGCCAGGAATGAAAGGAAGGAGGGAGAGAAATTCTGCAATCACTAATTTCAGAGCAGAGTGTTAGCCTGTTGGTGAGCAAAAAGAAAACATTCACTCGCTAGAGCGTAGCATCTAGAGATTGGGGTCATTCCATAAGTATTACATCAATAGGTGCCGAGAGCAAGGGTTCTAAAAAGAGTGTGACAGCCAGGCCTGAGGCAATTTGTATGATATAGTTTGACAGTGCAGCTGTCGCCAGGCAATTATTTGAGATTCGCCAGGAGAGGGGCTTTGAGTCTGCCCTTGTGTTGGGAGCCAAGAGTACATGTTTTGATTGGGCAGAAGTTGTATGTGTCCACAAATAAGTGATTGCCCGCCACACAGCTATGATCACTAGGTTTATCTAATTGACTGAGGCTGAAGTTTCAGGGGCTCACACATGACACTGTAATGCTATTACAGTGTCCTAGATAACTTGATAATTGATGGTGTTTTTCTCTGGCAGCAGCACAGATGGTAGAAGGGCAGTTATTTAACCTACATGGATGTTTAGGCCTGACTTGACAGTGCAACTGGTACTTGACCTTTTAACCCACACAAACATATTACTCTACAGTTCTTTGCTTCCACACAAATACATATCCATTCCTCTGCTATTTGTAATGCTTCACACCCCATTACAACATTATTTTAAAGGCAGATCTATTGGCATTGCCCAAGCTTGTTGTGAATGTGTCCCTACCCTCTGCACAGGAGGGCGTGCTGCTGGTGTATGCGCTCTGGCTGAGATTACTACAATAATAATAAGCTCATGGGGTTGGAGGGAAGCTAGAAGTGCTTTCCCATGCTCCATGCCACAGGAATCGGAGTAGTAGCATCTTCTGGATGACTCGGCTCAGAGCGGATAGGTACACCTGGGCTCAGTGCTTGGTGGCCGGATAGCCCAACTGAGGCAGGGAAGGCCAGTTCAACTTGCAGAAGCATCATTTGTATTATTTGCTTACTTGGGTTAGGAAAAAGCATATATTTGTCTAAAATCATGTCCTGGTTTGTTAAGAGTGTTTTTTCCTATAAGTGATTGTGTATTCTTGGGGGTAAAAAGCGACAAAACGGTCAGTTTTGCAACAGAGCAAAAAATGTTATATTTTGCATTTGGAAAATACAAATATGTATGTTTGCCCCAACGCTGCACCAATTTTTAAACGAGTTGAAGACTCGCCTCTTTAAGGAATACTATATCACAACGCATTAACCACCCTTAACCCAATTTCCTCTCGTGTTTCTCATTGATTTTATGCTAGTCTTTGACCATGTACAGTGCTCTGCTGTTTTTGGCTAGGTTTGTTCTGTAGTGATTGCATATACATGCACACTTGCATAGCAAAAATGAATAACAGATAATTGTAGGCTTTGTAAATGTCAGGCTGAAGTTTCTTCTTTTCTGTGATGTGCTTACTTGTTCTCCCTTCACTGTTATTTTCTAGCATGCATGCTTCTGCACGAATGCAGTTGGTGCATGTTAACCCCTTCAGTGCCCGCCCCTTTCCCCGCCCAGTGCCGGTCGTTGCATTAGCGGGCGGGGTCTATGACGAGCTGGACTCGTCATGGGCACAGCGCCACCGCGGCCCATGACGAGTCCAGCTCGTCATGGGCACTGAAGGGGTTAAGGGGTAGCCTGCCAGCTCTGTAATTGGGGAGATGTGGTGACACATCAGACAAATGGCCCGTGTCATTTGTAAAATAGCCTTATCTATTAAACGAGCAACACTTTGCATTCTGGGATTGTAGGCCCATCAAAGAGGAACTCACACATCCACGTATATAGCAGGAAAACTGAAATCAATCACAGTTTAGAACTCGCTTTTAAGTAAAAACTTCACATCTCGCTAAAGATTAAAAACATTACATAGGGCTATGTTGTGCCTGGAAAGCATGGATATGCTATGTTTTAAACACGCATTGGCATAGCCAATAGGTCTCGCCTTTGGGATCGTATAATTTTTTAGTTATGCTTTACATTATCGTGGGTGAAAGCTAACATATTTATTAGGCATAGTATAGAACTGCATTGACACCTGTGGTGCCACTCATACATACACACATAAAACCACCAACACACAGAGTCACTGACAGAGAAGACGGAGAGATACACAACACTAAAAGTGCCACAGACAAAGACATACGCCACTGATACAGAAGACCGATATACTCGCAACATCGCTGTGAGACAGAGCCACACATCACACACTGCTTCATTTGCACATCCAATGAGGGAGAGAGAGAACACAAAAACCTTCACTGATACAGACACACCCAGATACATCACTGACAAAGAAACGTGTACACGCTCTCATCACTAATACATAGAACCGTGCAATACACCTACACAAGTGTCACAGACACACCCACACACAGCATCTCATACACCAACAACTGTCATTGACACACAGCTACACAACGCTACTGAAACCGATACAACAATACGCTTAGAGCATAACTGATCATAACACACAATAACAGAACTTGCATGATATTATACCGAGCAATAACACAGGCACAGCATCACCAGCAGACACACAACAGAGTACATTACACACAACCACACAGTTACAGACCAGGACTCAACAAAACAGCCTCTTTGATACAAACACACCTACACACTCACTATATAGCTGACAATGACATGACCTGCACACAGAGCAGAGCCAAGGAAAACAAGCACACTTATATAAACCTCAAGAGACACAGGCACAAAACACGAGCAGCATCACTGACAGTAACGCAGTCTCACCATTCATACGTCTTCACTGACAGCAACAGACACACCAAAGTATCACAGACTGCAACACTAACAAAAACACGCACAGCATTCCCTATCATTAACACGCACGCACAGTAACATACATACTAGCGCACATAGATTGCTGCGAAGACACAGACTCACACATAGACAGAAACAAGCCAAATGCTTTACTGACAGCGCTAGGAACCCGGGCACAATTGAAATACCCATTTACAGCCTCACTGACTAGCACAGACATTCATCAACACACACGCGGCATCATTGGCAATAACAGCAACACACTCAGGACACTGCTGCACCTAAAGCCACAAAGAAGCCCAAAGACCCCACAATACACCTCCTCACATACATCACTGCTAATCGCACAATTACACATACCTAGGGAAATAGAGTTGGTTAAACACTGCTCACCCCTTTGAAAAACAGCATAATAAGGCTTTTCAATGTGAAAATATTCTTCCCCGTGGGTTTATCCCAGGGGGTAAGGAACGCCAAACCTTTGGCTACTATGATTATCTGTGAGATTCCCTGTGACAAAATGCCCGTCCCCACCCTTTAACACAGTGTATCGATAATCCACCTTTGAAGTGCTATTGGCTTCTACTTATGCTTTTTTGCAAGAAATAAGTCAGGCCACCTGCCTGTGTATCTTCTATTAAACCGATCAGGCTTGTAACATTCATCAATGGTTGGTCAAAGTAACAAACTCCGTCCTGCGATGTTGCGCATAAACTTTCACCCAATGCAAACAGTGTGATGCAGTCACTCGCTCTTTCAACAGAAGTTTATAACTTCTGCACAATCTGCTCTCGAGCTTATCAACATCTGGGTGGAGCCAAACCCCTACCTCTCTGTGATACTTCTTGAAGCTTTTATTTTGTTGATCACATGAGGTCCGCCGACAACTGTGCTGCCAAACCAGACAGCAAAAAAGGAAGCAAAGTTATGAGTTTTATGATTCTCCTCGATCCACATCACCTGCAGTGTGATTACACAAATCCACGAGCCCTCATTGAAAGCTGGTCCGTAGTGCAGAAAAGTAGTTCTAAATAGGTGCAATGAGTTTTCTGCATATGTGGCGTAATGGCCAGAGTTGCCGACTTTGGAACTGGGGAACACGGTTCGAGTCTCGGCGTTGGCTCAACATCCTGTCATTCTGGGCAAATCACTTAATCTCTCTGTGCCTACCTAAAAATGAATGTGTCCTTGTGTAATGTAACTGGTGCTCATATAAAGCGCTCCAATACCTACGGGTCGAGTTTGCGCTATATAAATCTAGGAAAATAAATTGCAACGATTTAAAGATAACAAATGCATGGTGTTTTCTCATTACTGCATGTAAAACCATATCAGCTCCAGCAAAATCTACTGCAAGCTCCCCACCTGCGCCAGATCTCTTGCGAGACCACATTTGGAAGCGTCTGGACACTCCTCAGAGTAGCCTCGCACTCCACAAATCCGCCCCCTCCCCCGGCACCCTATTAATTCATTTAAAATCATAAAGGCATGCAGAATAGTATTTTCTGCAAATGATTCCACATTTTGAAGTTAATTTGTGGCAATGCCATGCCTGCTGTTTGCATCAACACAGTAAATGATTGCCGATCGAGGGTTATTTGCAAGACAAAGTGCTATGATGTTTTACAAAGCACCGCTAAGTGAGGGTCGTAATGTGTGTCGCTTACCTTTTATCATTCGTAAAGTGTGCATAAGTCTTGGATTGTTCAAGTGAACCTGCTGGGGCGACGCGTCCTGTTGAGAACATTGCTGTGTGAGATCACATGTTTATTCTGTTCGCGCGCGAGACCTGCCAGGGCAGGTGACTGACTGCTCATGACTGCCTGCTTTGCTAAAGCGCTCACAAGGGGGAGGAGCTTTCCATAACTCGCAGAAGCCTGCTTTTCCACTCGTCAAAAGCATGTTGGCATGGCTTGTGCAAACGTGCCGCTGATGCTTCTGCAACTACTGTGTGATTAGCTTTTACAAGGAAAACATAGATAGCACCGCCGCTTCACGCCGTTTATTTACATGAACCGTGTGGAAACGAGCATTGTGTGCAGGCCACAGCTCCACACGCCGTACTGACATCATACAAATGTCCACGTCAAATCCCATGCCAAGCAATGAAGAGAAGCTTAAACAAAGCTAAGAGTATGCTTTCCCACTAGTGGACAACAGTTTTTGTTTTATATTCAAGGGACACAGAAAGACTTGGGCAGAGTTTCCGAAGGAAGAGTTTTTGTTGGGAGTATCGTATTGTAAAAACAAGCGCTGCCACGCAGCCGCGAAAGGAATGTTGGGAATGCAGTGGGCACCCGGCCGCGCTGCTGCTCGCGCCCAAACTCCCTAGGCCAGGGCAGAGAGAAGGCGGGACATGCACCCGTCTTTGGCCAATTGCGTGCTGTCTTTCTTAGAAAGACGCACGCAAAGGCCATTTGCAGTGAGCCAAAAAAAAAAGCACAGGCATGAGCGTGTGGTCTTGAGGTGAAAGTCCTTACTAAAGCCTCGCAGAGCAGCCCATGCACGCTGGCTCAGGCGAGACCTAAAAATTAGGGCTGGTGATCACAGACAGGTTCACTGAAGCTCCAGATACCTTCCTGAACATATTTTTGAGGAGCTGGGTTTAGTTACATAGTCACGGTCACTTGACTCTCAGGACATGAAGAACTATCGACCTATCTCATATCTTCCTCTCCCGTCCAAGATATTGGAGAAGGCTATGAATGCTGATAGCATGGCTTTTCTTGATGAACATCACCTTTTAGATGACTCTCAACATGGCTTTAGGCCTAATCATTGTAATGAGTCAGCCCTTGTGTCTGCAACTGAGGAAACTAGAACCATAGTTGATAAAGGTGGGAATGCAGCGCTGAGTCTTCTTGATTTGTCGGCTGTGTTTCATACTCTCCACCATGCACTGCTTATCAACTGGCTTGAGCGCATTCGCATAAAGGACTCAGCATTTGCCCTTCTTAGCTCCTGCCTGTCTAACAGAGAGCAAGTTGTCGCCTTAGGAGAATTTACTTCAGAACCCTTTTCTCATCCGTGTGGGGTACCCCAAGGATCTTCATTAAGTCCCACACTTTTCAATATTTGTTACCCTCCTGGCCAACCTGATTCATTCCTATGGGTTCTCTGTAATATCTTATGCCGACGACACGAAGAATGTAGTATCCATCTCATGCAACGTTTAGGAGGTGGCTAAATGCTTTAACAACTATATGGGCCAAATTATATGTTGGATGATGAATACATTGTCTTAAGTTGAATTCAGAAAAGATTCAGGTACTCTTATTTGGCAACAACACTTGTTTTTGGAATTCCTCCTTGTTAACTCAAAACCTCAGTCCAATTCTGTCTTCAGTGCAAAAGACTAAATATTTAGGAGTCATCTTTGATGCTAAGCTATGCTTCTCAGAACCAGATGAACCAGGTTACAGCCTCTTGTTTTTTATTGTTGAGAACCTTAAGAAAGATTTTTCCCTTTGTCCCCTCAGAGCTCCAGAAAACAGTGAACATTGCACTGATCATCTCAAGACTAGGCTACTGCAGTGCGCTTTACTTTGCTATTCAGCAACGACTATTGAAGAAACTCCAGACTCTCTAAATTGCGGCAGTTTGTCTGCTCATGAAAGTCCCAAAATTCAGTTTGGTCTCGCAAACCATCATCAGCCTTCATTGGCTTCCAGTCCCTCAGAGAGTAAAGTTCTAGGCTCTTTGCCTGGTTAATAAAGCACTGTATGATCGTGGCCCTGTTCCTTTCTGAAAGATTTTCTACTGGCATTCTTCCAATCGCAACCTTCGGTCTAGTCAGCCAAACTGATGACTACCCTGAGAATGGACAAGGCCTGAGGGGAGCGGAAGGAACTTTTCCCATTTGGCTTGCACATTTTGGAATCCGCTGCCCTTTCAACTTAGAGCGGAGTCTAATCTGCCACTGTTTAGGAAGCAGCTTAAAACCAGCCTTTTCTCGGCCTCTCTTCCCAAATAGGCTCTGATCTGATGGCTACAACCCTAGATTTCAGCGCCGAGATGCCTTCGGGCATTCGAGTGCTATATACACTTTTTACCTACTATGAAGTAATGTTAGGGATGGGTAGCAGATATGTTTCGTTTTTGAAGAGCTGGGGTGTACAATCACATGGTTGTGTTGGAGATGGGAAGTGTTATTTTGCTTGATTGGGGAGTTGCGGTAGTATAGAAACATGCATTTTATTGTATATTAGCAATTGTATACTGTTTTATATTGCTGAAACAGCTGTTAAGCGCTATTTAGAGTGGTTTTCGGCTCGTTTCCCCTGCGACCTTGTGATATTGGCTCCTCACCAGGAGACCTTGTGATGATAGCCGATGTCATGTGTCACACAGTGGCACCAAGTGAGTTGGCAGGGTTGATTTTTTTTTATTTTTGCTCCCTGTTTTTTTCTTTCATTTTT
The DNA here is from genome assembly GCF_964204655.1 of Triturus cristatus. NCBI lineage: Eukaryota > Metazoa > Chordata > Amphibia > Caudata > Salamandridae > Triturus > Triturus cristatus. The sequence continues at coordinate 462,860,711 of NC_140593.1, forward strand.
GAATCTAACTCGTCAATTGAGAGCTGTGTAATTTGTCCCTCATTTGGTGGTGCAGCCCAACGCTACCCGGAATCCTTGGTCATTGGCAGTGCTTTAAATGGAAATATAAAAGTGCCCTAAAGCCGGCTCTGTCTGAAACTGTGTGGACATCCATTTATTAAACTAGAAGCACTTAATACAATGATGCGTGTAAAATAATCGCCATGACTCAGCACTTATGCACCCCTCATTATACGTGTAAAAGATTAAATACGTCATACAAGGTCAACTGCCGCTACATGCATGGCACCTTTTAACATTGTAAGATGTAAATAGACCCTAATGGAAGCCTGAGATGGCAGTGGTGCGTTGTGACAGATTATGACTTTTACCGGGAAATGCTCTGTATGGCGGGAAGGCTGAAGTAAGACAGTGCAATATTCATAATTGTTGCACGGATATGCAAGAAGGGCATGTCCATAAGCTTCAACAGGGCCCTTGTGGCCCCAGGCTGAATCTCTATATTTAGTTTTACAGTTGAGCATGTCCCTAGCATTATTAAAGTGATTTTAATCTGTGTATGGTGAGCATCATATTTCCTTTCATAGTTAGCAATCTCTTTTTATTGTGTTCTATTTTATATAATTGCACTGAAGCAAAAACTTTCATTGCATTTTATATGCAGATGACTTGACCATGTATAAATTAGAGGTAACTATATTACTATAAAATACCTTATGTAAAGATATCTATAGGTACAATGATTTGATCTCCCGCTCCAAAATAATACAATTCTAAATGAGCAGGAACCACCACCTACAATGTATACCAATTCCTTAGGATGTGTCTGGCATTTTTTTGTATATAAATGACCATGGTTTCTAATAGCAAATGTTGATTAGACGAGAGGCCTTTACAGCATATTTCAAATGGAAAAGATTGTAGCCAAAACGTTTTCCTCTAAATGGAGCGTCACATCTAGGGTGTTTTCAAGGTTTAGCAATTCAAAATACAAGTCTTGTGGTTGGCTAAGTTTGTCCATGTCCAGTATCAGGTTAAAAGTCTCTCCGTATGGTCTTGGGCAATGCTGTTCTAGTGTGCTGTGTAGCACTGGTCTCTAGTTATCGGTAGACCACTAATCAACCTGTTCTGTAAAGAGGTAAGCATTTATGAGACATGCCTTTTACATATTTCTATTAACCACTCTTAATAGAGACTGTTTTGTAGATCTCTTCTAAAACAGCACATGCGCTGTCGATCCGAGACATTTTGTTAGGTTACAGTGGGCTTAGACCAGCTCATTGCTTGCTATTGTCTGGTTCCGTAGTCACTCTTATTTGCTTGATTATAATTTGCTACTGTGTGTGAACTTTACTTCGGCTTTTTTTGTTTGTACCACCCCTGGAGCATGGCCAAAGTACTTGTGTTCTTCCACCACTTTATTTTGGAAAACTCTTTCTTTCTTCGTGTTTAAGAATTTGAGGAAAGTGTATTTATTCTTTTAATTTATTTTTTATTGATTTCTTGAACAAATGGAGATATACACATACACAGGCTGGTGCATGTTGAAGGGACATTTGAGTGAACATTTCCATGAAGAAAACAATAAATACAATATAGATATAGCACACATCTGTCATTGGACAGCACTAAAAAACATTAATACCAGCAGTTATTTGTGACAATCTTTATCAGCTAGCATCGTAGGTTAATAAGAGGGGGACGAGTAATAAACTGTGATGATGTAGCTCGGAGAATAGTTAGTATGATAATTGTTTGGTACTGTTCAGGGCGGCTTATATTCAGAGTTAGTGTTCATCTGAAGCAGGATAGTGTCCCATTCCGTTAGCCCCAAGGGTTTCTGATGTCGTAGACATATAAAGGTCTCCTCCGCCTATGCCCGATTAGAAAGTTAGGATTTCCATTTATGTATATCAGGTGCTTGTGAAGCTTTCCATCTGATTGCAATCATTCATTTAGGTATAATCAAAGCCAGGTCTAAGAAGTTACAGGTCATTTTGGCATGTTTGGACCATGGATTCAGGACCAAGAGACAGCTCTTAGGATCTAGTAGTGGTCATTTGTTTGCCCAGAGTTAAAGCGGGCTCACTATGGAGGCCCAGTAACGACTAATGGTTGTAAAGGACCACACCATATTGATAAACATTGCATCTGGACATGCGCATCTAGTACAAGCATGTATTCTATTTAGTGGTCAACCTTGTGCATCCATACCCTCCATGCCGGTGTCCTTCGTATTGCTCCCCCCCATCCATCACTCCATGCCTGCGTCTTTTGTGTTTCCTACCCCATTAGTTTTCTCCATGTCCGCGTCCTTCGTATTGCTTTTAGACCCCTTCCCTTTATGGCTGTGTCCTTCATGTTGTTTACCCACGCATGCACACAAATATTGCCTTCTGTACTCCTTCCCCTCCAACTGCTCATGTTGTTCTTGCCCTGCCTGTGGTCTTTTTCCCCTCACTCGTGTGGTAATCCCCCCACCCTCTTACTCGCTTTTTCATCAATGGCCTCTCCCCTACCCCTCCCCCCCCCCAATTCTGTGTTGAGTAAGTAGGTTTTACTAAAATTTTGCTGGGCATGGGAACAGATAGATTTAGCTTTAACATGCAAAATTACATTTGGGCATTCCTATCTATGTTTACATGCATTAGCTCACTAAGACAGACCTATTGACTTTACATCACACAGCATTCCTGATGAATGTACAAAAGTTTAATTTCTTTTCAGCTTGGGAGCATATTACTTAGGACAAATGAATGCTGAGATTTAAAATAAAAAAACACACGGATACGCATTTCACAACTTTTTTTACATACCCACTGTTTTAATGTTTATCGGGATTCTGCAGTTTTTGACCACAATCGGTGGGGACATCAGACCACCTTCCTTCTGCAGATATTGGAAACATCCCTATCTTTCAGTCATCTCTTTTAGTTCTCACCCTCTTTAAAGGCTGTGCCTTGGTAATATGCGCAAATATCTTCCCTTTTTCTTATTACATTGTTGATGATAGATTGCTATGTCCCATTGCTGTCTATGGCAAGATATTTGTGCTTATTTCCATTAACCTAATTTGCTGTCGAGTAAATTAGCTTTATTCACACAGTTTTACAAAAGTCTATTCCTTTACATATTTATAATCTTCCATAGCTTAATTTCTGCTTTCCTTGCAATTTAATCATTTCTGTTATTTGCATAGTCCACACTATACACTTAATTGTTTCAGCACACTAAGCCCTGCCCCCACCCCCACGCACATACAAAAGAGGGTTTATCAGGGTGATGTATGACTTGCAAAGAGTATGGTCTTATCGGTCTGGCCTATTGGTCCCCTTGGAGGGACAGCTGCCCTGAAGGTGGGTTTTTACATTTCTTTTAACATGGATTGTTCAATCTCAAGAAAAGAAGCAGTACACATCATGAGTTCAGTAGGCGGGTTATTACATAGGGTTGTCAGGTGGGGAGTGGTGAGCCGAAGCTGATGAGCAAAGGGGGTATACATATTCACCACGTAAACCCATTTCCAAGGCATGCATTAAGCTTTCATGATGCTCTCTGCATCACTTGATACTCAGGATGGTCAGTGTAATGTTACTTCTAACCCTGGTGCTAGTAGACTTTATTGATTGCATTAATGCACAGTTGAGCAGCGTAGATCTAGGGGGTCGGGTGAGTATGTATCAGATTTCCATGGTCTCCACATGAGACACCTTTTCATATAGCAGGTTAGAATTTACAAAGATGTTGCTGTGACTGACACTTGGAGAACTCTGCCTTTCTGCTAAATTGTGTGACTTAGCCTGGAACACATCCGAATTTCTCCTGGAATTCTTCAGTAAGTCATGAGTACTACAAGAGTAAGTCACACCTGCTCTCAGCAAAACTTTTGTACATAGGGTCCCGTAAATCCAAATGGATCTCATGTACATAGTGAGAGGGTGTCCTGAAAGTCTGGCTCAGATCCAGCCCTCCTCAACCTTCCTTGGACAACTCAGTCTTAAAACAACAGATGATGCACATTTCCTCGAAATCTTTTTCATTGTGGTGTGAACATTCTGTTCATCTGTCCCAAGCAGACATTTCAAACTTGGCATTGATTCTAAAGAATAAAAAATTGCCCTTACAATATATTTTTTGACAATGTGTGGAGGCCCCACCGATTTGCTGTTTTCAATTTTATTATTCAGGCATTTAGTTTGAGAAAGAGCAACGCACAATGACCTAAATTAGGCGATGCTGAGGTTGTATGATTTGTTTTATTTGATATTTAATGGCATTTTTATGTATTTTTAATAAATATTGCCCAGTAGGTGAATTATGTTTGTATAATGAATTTAACTGGGCAATGTGGGTTTAAGATTTTATTTGATATTTAAATAGTTTTTTTTAATATCTTTTATATTCTTGATGTTTGCAAAATGTATTACTTTTATTAGCTTTTATGGTCCTATATCCGACCGAATAAAGATCTATTTGATTTGATTTGACAAATACCATAATGTCTATATTTTATAACAACTGGTCACACTGAAGCAGATTGCCTGCAGGCAGTAAAACCGCACTCAAGATCACGCATTTGTGATTTGTGGATATTAGCAACATCTATTAATACACCCGTTTGGCAAACGCATGCCACGCTATTCATTGTAGGAGTGTCAATCTGGTGTTCACAATGTGCTGGGCTTCTGTGCATCCATTCAAAACAGCAGAAGATGCAAGTTGACGGCTACTTTGCATTTAAAGAGCAGCCCACCCTGTCTTTTCAGTTGAATGCTAAGGCTGATACTGCTCTCTGATAGAGGTTAGCTCTGTGTGGATGAGTCAATGAGATGAGATCCTGAATGTAAGATCTGGAAGTTCCTGGGAGTGATGTTAAGACTGAAGCAAGTAGTGGAGTGTTTTCAATCCACACTATCTATTAGGAAAGAGATGCAACCAAACTATCTTTAGATATAGGTGAGGTTGGACTCTCTTGTATATTGCTAGTTATGGCTCTTATTGAGAGCCAATCATGTCAATTCTGCATTCTATATCTGGTTATCACTGGTACTGTGCCTCAGCAGTGGAAAACAAAAATGTTTTCCACTTCTGTGATGTCACCAGGGCCGCTCCCTCTTTCCGGGCGTTCTTCCTCCTTCTCAGGTCTCCAGAGAATTGAGCAAAACCGCAAATCGGTGGTCTCATTCACGACCTCTGCCTTTCGTGGGTCTCCACAAACATTTGAACGCGGGTGGCCCTTTGCCACTGCCATACACTACAGTCCCTGACAGCTACCGGTCTCTGCAGCCCCAAACTGATAGGGAATTCAAAGCTATCAGCGTGGCACTAGCACTCTGCTCTGTGGAGAGCAGAGAGCGCGACTTTGGTGGGAAAGGGAGTGAAGACAGAGACGGTGGTAGAGGTGTGTGGCAGGAGGGTAGGCATTATTTTCTTATTTGTGGATGGGAGGGTCAATTCAGGGGTTCGGTGACAGGACACCAAGTGCATTTTGTTTTTAATATTTGTGATGGAATGGTAATGCTGATGGTGTTGTAGGAGAGTGACAGGATGCCGAATATTGCTTTTAAAATGTGGGTGGCATAGAGGGAGTTTTGCTAAAGGTTGCCGGGGATGATTGGCAGAGCAACAGCCTGTAATACAAAGCAGAGGCAGGCAAGGTCATATTGTTCTTGACTTTTCTACCCCAGCATAGCTGATAAAGGCAGTGGATGATAAAATCGAGGCAACATACATGACATAATATTAATGGCGTGCGCCAGTGAATTAAGCAGATACCAGGTGCTTCTGGGTATTTTGTGGCGTAAGATTATTTTTCTTCAGACTGTTCTTCTGTTTTAATCACTCCTCTAGCACGGATTTGTGTTTTGATTTCATGGTTGAAATGCACTTATCTGGTCCCGCCTTGGATCTATGTTTGGGTCATACTTTCCCTGGTTTTTCTCTTAATATGGATTGGATTTGTGGCAGTTTTTTTACTATTGATTAAAGGCCTCTACCTCCCGGAATGTTCTGCCATGGAATTGGTCAGCAGGTGTTAGCCTCTCATTCTCCTATAAACTGAAAAGAGTCTTATCCCTCGTGAACATTTCAGCCGTTCCAGTACCTGATGGAATTGTTTGGGATAAATTCCATTCAACATATTCAGCCCCATGGAGATCCTGCAGATACCATATGTGTTTAAAGTCTCTATGGGGGATGTAATAGTACCTGGGTTGCATTCAGATGACCAGGATGTTGAAACTGTGAAATCTTTGCTCTCAGAGCTGGAGTATTACACTGTTTTCGAATCAGAGGACCTGTACCTTAATTCAGCTGATATGCTCTGTTATCACCATTATGGCCATCATTTCCTGCACAGGGCCAGTGTCTAGTGTACACTTTTTAACTATACACAATGGAAACATTGTCTGACTCCCCAATAAGGGAGCTCCAAAATGTACAAAGATGAATTCACATATTTTTCTGGGTATGACACTTCTGATCCTACTTCATACTCTTAGAAATTGGCCCCTACTCCACCGAAAAAATAAATGCTTACACAGACTAAGCTAATACATAATTTGTTTGTTACTCAGTTAGCCTTTAAGGGATATGATTATTGGAAAGACACTATTGAACTGAAATAGATTTGGGAAACCAAACCATGGCAAGTTCAGGGAACATAAACCTTGTTTCAAGCCTGTTTTATTCCAACACAAATTATTTTTTTGAATGATACCGTCCAGCAGACTACATGTCTGGGACTGGTGAAAATTTAAGGAAGGAATACTCCAAATATCCCCTCCATTGCCGGCTTCAATAACTGGCAACTTCTGTCTAATTATTCTGAGGAACAACTCAATAGAATGGTGCAGAATGGTACATTTAATTTGAGACTTTCAGCTCCTCACAAGTGGTTATTGTGGCCTGTAGACTCGAGTGGTTGTCATGCTTGTTTCCTTAATTCCACACCTGGGTTTCAATCAAGAAGACCCATCCTCTGTTATTCTACTTCACAACATTCAGGTCATTTTGCCACCTATTCAGTGGAGAAATTGTGTCAACAATGTTTGGAACATTCCACACTTTCGCAGTGAATCAACATCCTTCTCTCCTGTCCGAAGACATGATTTTATATTGCGTCTTAAATCTCTTAAATGGAAGCAGCCGCGCGTTTAAGACAGATTGATCAAGACAATTTGGATAAAGTGCTTTCTGTTGTAGATAATAGTATTAATACGCTGTCTTCTCGCATTTATAATTTGAATAACATTGTGTCATTTGTTATTGATATTATGCAAAGTGACATGTCAACATTGTTTCATACGCAAAGTCAGCCTAGATCTACCATGCAGTTTAGCTGGACACTTCAATCGCTTAAAAATGGGCGCGTACCATGGCATTATCTGAATTCCACTACCTTATTTCTGCCTTTCAGTTTTACACGAACACAACAAATAATGTCAATGAAAGATGCAGCCTATACAAAGCTGAATTAGAGAACTTGGAACAACTCCCATTTATCATAGCCGAGACATCTTCAGCAGTATGGTTAATACACGTTGTAATATCTTTATCTATCTCAACATTTCAATTCACAGTTTGCATGAAACATTGCCCTGTTGGTAGATATGTACCCCTAGGAGGCAGCTTTATTCATGAATTATGGTCACTTCTGTTTACCTATCGTGAACGTGTTGTCAAGGAAGTATTCCTTACTGGAAAGGAATGCAACTCTTCGGTCGACACTCACACGTATGCAAGCAAGTTACTGTGCACGGCGCGTGTAACACTTCCGTGGTGAATTTGGTCTATTTTTTTAAGGAAATCCCAGACCCGCAATACTTCCACTTCTAACTGTCCCTTCAAATGATAACTATTTAATGCTTTATGATCAAGACTGCTATGGAATACGGGCAGGAATTCCATATATTTTATCAATTTCTCACCCCGTCACATGTTGTAATAATGTTGTCTCTGCCCCCACGCGTGGAGTTGTCGAGAGCCCGCTATGGCCTTCCATTCCAACTTTGAAGACAGACTTTAATTAAGCTAAGCTGACTCAAAGCACTATTGTTTGAAAAAGAAGTAGCGCTCTTATCTGTCCACAAGACCTTTGAGTTACAGGTGGCTAGAACAGCCAGCGAGATACAGGCACTGTTATTTGCAATCTATTTGCTTCAAAAACTAGACCTTGACCGGTCACTAACAGTCTGACCTGCCTGGTTAACCTACATGCAACCCATGTTTCCCTGCCTCTGATGGCCCTTCGACTCGGCACTAGATATTTACCTGACTTTGCAGACGCCTACTCCCATGGACATGGAACTGTTGATGAGTCCATTATTGACCCATTATGAAAGTTGCACCTTGGGTTTGTGGCTTCACCATCATTAGAGGTAGGAGACACTCCTTCCCGAGAAGATGCATGCATTGGCACATGGATCAGTAAGCACTGGCTCTACTAACTCAGATGCATGTTTTCCAGTATCTGTCGCGGCATTGGCTGAGACCGAGGATCATGTCTGTTTTCTATAACTTGTGACCTTCTGTGGAGATGGACTCCACCCTGGAGTCCCTGGCCTTTGAGTTTGCAAGTGACATCATGGATACCTCCGACTCACCATAATATGTTTACCTTTCTTCTAAATTGACATATTGTATTTTTAGATTATTCTAAATTCATAGTATGACAATGCTTAGTGCACATGCTTTGAGTTTGCTTATCTTGTGATCACAATCATTTTCTTCAGCTAATTGTGGTACTATTTTCCTGACCAAAGGGAGTGTTGTGTGTTTTCTACACAAACATTGTCGTTTTATTTATGTTAACTATGTACGTTGTAGGCCGCTTTTGCTTTGCACACGTTACCAAAGCACACGCTTGTTTTTGTACCACATTAAATTTTCACATATAGTTAGTTCATATTTTTTTTTATTAAATCCTTTTTCCTGTGATTTTGTCTGTACAACCTAGACCAGGTCAAACAACACTACTTCTTCTTATCCTCTGTGGTCAGACTCTAGCACCTAGACATAATAGAGGCACCCAGCTGTTGTTTTTGAAAACACATGTTTTGTCATATAACCCGGGACTTGTCATTCTAAACACAGAGATATGCACACAGAGCCAAGCCCTTGAGACGAGAGAACTAAGTCAGCCGGGCTGTTGAACAACTATCTATGAATGCTAAGGTATGGGGTCTGCTGTTAAGATCAGAAATCTATAATCATTTAGCTTTTGTAGTGAGGGTGGGTTTAGGCAAATCTGTCAGATATTATGACAAGGCTTTTTATTGTTTACGGTCGCATAGCCATGCTAATGACATTACTGCCCTGTATTTGTTTGCCGTTGTGGCACAACTATTGCACATTAGTGCATAATGGTTAAAAAAAAATATTATAAACTTTCCATGTCTTTTGTATATTTATTGTGGACAAGTACGAGTGAGAGAACAAAAGGGGGTGACCTGCTACCACAATCCCAGGGAGGGTTGGGAGTGTTGCATTCTGGGGTTTCAAATCCCTTGTCTCTCTGGAAAGGTTAGGAGGGCAAGTTAGGCACTATAAGCTAGTCAAATTTGGGCCCATAGATACTGATGGGGTATGGTGACTCAGTCCCTACATGCTGACTTTCTGTGGTTCCAAGCATAGTTTCTGTTCTAGAGCAGAATCGCTGCACCGCTAGAACTATGTAAAACTAGACATCAGCTTTTTGAAATTTATGCTAGTGCATACTGTGAGAAATATGCAGCTAGGGCTGTAGCAATTTTCAAGTACATAAATCTAATTAGGAAAGCTCAAAAGCATTTTGGTGGATATGCTTGGCACAGATACGATGAGGAATTTGGAGCAGGGCTAGGTTTGAACCTAGATAAGGTATGGGGTGGGAGGATTCTGATTTATCATTCTAATAAATGTCATCTACACTGCCTCCGGCAACAACACATATAGCAAGTGGCCTCCCTATAACATACCGGCCCTTTCAGTATCGCCCGCACAACAGTGGGTGGGGCCCTATGCATAAGGTCCCATTATGGGTGCACTTTGGGGGGTTATTAAAGGTTTTTACCCTAACCAGTGTTTTAGGTTTAAGCTTGAATGCCCAAAATGTAGGTGGAGACACCCAATCACATATTTCTTTGCAATAGCCAGCACAGGTAAGCAATGGAGACCAACAAGAGGAAAAAGACAACAGGCCAATGCTACGCAAAAGGGTTCCTACACCAGTTAAAGTTGGCAAAATAACTGAGTTACTAAGGGTATATCGTTTTAGGGAAGTTGCTGTAAAACTGGTGTGGGGCTTCAAGGAAGGGTTTAGATTAGGATATCAAGGACCCAGAATACAAAGTTGAGCAGACAATTTGAAATCTGCAGAAGAATTAAAATATATTGTATCAAGAAAGGACTAACTAAATGGCGGATAGTTGGCCCATTTTATGAATGGCTCATGCCAGAACTGATGAGATCTCCATTAGGTGTAGTTCCTAAGAAGTTTGCGGTAGATTTCATGCTGATTCATCTTTTATATTGCCCATAAAGGGCATCAGTAAATAATTTTATTACATCTGAAGATACAAGGATAACCTATGCATCAGTGAATGACGCGTTGAGGCTAGTACGAAGGAGAAGTAGAGGGGCATAGCTAACAAAATGTTATATCAAATTTGCATTTAGAATATTGCCAGTACGTCTGGCTGACTTCACTGTTTAAGACATGCAATTTAAAGGGGCCATTTACATAGATGGAGTATTGCCGATTGGCTGTGTAATATCTTGTTCACCATTTGAAACTTCTGTAGTGGGCTTTATCACGCAGAAGAGGTCACAAAGGAGTATCACATTATGTGTGTGATTTTTTGCTCATTGGCAAGCAAAGTACAAGACAGTGTAGGAGAGCTTGCAGCATGTTGATGAACTGGCATTGGATTTAGGATTGGCTCTGGAGAAAACAAAGGGCCCAAAGACTGTATTGGCGTTCCTAGGCATTGAATTGGACACAGAGGAAATGCTTCATTATAAAGTAGTAGAAATTCAGGGTTTTCTGGATGAGGTGATTGGCAAGAGAACACTGGCTTTGAATTAATTGCAAAAGCTTTTGGAATTTAAAATTTGTCATGTACAGTAATGAGAGAAGGGAGGACATTTTGTAGGAGGTTGGGCTTAGCTATGTCGGTAGCAACATTACTGCTTCTTGAAGTAAAAAAAATTCCATGGCGGTAAGGGCATCAGATGCAATTGGTTTTGGCCTTTTTTTGAGGACGATAAGTGGTGTGCTGAGAAATGGCCAGGACATTGGATGAGACAAGGCAAGAGCATTGCTTTTACTAGATTCCTTGCTAGTACCACTAGTGGTGTGGGGAAAAGATTTATCAGATAGGTCAGTGAGTTTTAATGTAGATAACATGACAATGGTGGATTTGGTGAACAAACAGAAATCACATGAACTAAGGGTTTGATGGTTATTGAGACCATTTATGCTACTGTGTTTACAGCTGAATGGTTTTCGGGCAAGGGATGTGCCTGGTGTGAACAGTAACATAGTGGACGCTTTATCTCGGTCGCAGTGGCAAAGATTTTGAATGCTGACCCTGGAGCAGAAGAATTGAAAACACACTTGCCAGATTACATTTTTGGTATGGGGGAGTAAGGGTTGCAGAGCTGTAGGAAACATCAGTAGCCATTTTCACAAGGAAGAGCAGTCAACAAGCATGGCAGGAATTGCAGAACTTTGATAAAGATCAGACACTACATAATTCTTAACAATTAACTATAAGTTGATACTTTTTTTGTTGCAGTTAATAGACAAAGGTCTTTCTCAAACTACAATTGCTTGAAAACTATCAGGTATTTCATTTTATGGAATGTTATACTGGAGCTATGATCCAGCAAATGGTGAATTAATAAGGAGAATTCTGTGTGGTTGGGGTAGAGAACGTTGACCCTAGGCTCTGAAGAGAGATCGAAAATTGTTAATAATGTCCCTGGAGTGCTGGTACAATTTATTTGAAGTTACAGTTTTCAGATTATGTACTTTATAGTGCTTTGAGGATATCAGAGTTAATAGAAAGTGAAAGCAGGAGTGCGACACAATGAGGTTCGGCGGAAAGGCAGAAAATTGAGGATATGGTTATGAAGTTCAAAAATAGATCAATTAGATAGAGGAAAATGGAGGTTGTTAAAAAACGGGGGGGAAACGGAAGTCTGTTGTGTGAGGGAATGGAAAAGGTTTGCGCAGTGGCCTGGTCAGAGATATAATGAAATATTTTGTCATGAGAAAGGACAAAGGGGGTTACAGCATCAATTTGTAGTCAATGCATAGATTGGCCCGGCAAAAATTGAGGGGGGACCCAAGAAGTGGAACACATTTATTTAGAATTGGAGCAGCCACAGAGGCAGCAGGCCTAGGGTGGAATTGAGGTCCTATAAGAAGAAAGAATAGGGATGTGGAGATCACAATATTGTGAAAGAAATGTAAGACATGAGAAATAAAAGGAAGTTGTTAGCATTTACATGGTCTCTTGCTGCCATTCTTCTACAGGTTGTATAAAAGGCCATTCGGCAACTAAAATGGTAACGTGTACCATGGGGCATTCTTTGTGCGGCAAACACCTAAATATACATATTACCAAATCTAAGGACGAAGTCTTGCACTATGTAGCAGACACCAGGTGATAAGGTGCGGTAGAAGTGGCATGCAAGTGGGCAGCGTAGTGCCTTTTCTAATAGTCTTTTTTTGTGCACATAGGGTGCCCTGATATGTTGTTAATACATTTGGGAGAGAATGGTCTGGTTAAATAATCAGGTTTAACGCTGTTGAAAAAAATGAAAGAGGATCTATAATTGCTAAAGAGTATATGTTCAAGTACATATTTGATTTGGACAGAAGACATTAGAGGGAAGCTATAAAACAGGTGGCTATCGACAAGGCCAGGAGGAAATTGAACAGAGGCATGAGAGTTTTTTTGCATATCTGTTGATATAAAGGTTCTATCACACAGGGCCGGACTGGCCGTAGCGGGCACTGGGCAATCCCCTGGTGCGCCGCAAGGGTGGGGGCCGGTTTTGTTACAGGGCCGTTTTTGCAGCATAGCTGCAAAATCGGCCCTGTAACAAAATCGGCCAAAAAACGGCCCTGGCAAAGAGCTTGGCGGCACCCCCAGGCCCTGGGGGCCCGGCCGAGCACTTTCCCAGGGCCGGTTTTGGTTCCCAGTCCGGCCCTACTATCACATGGTTGAATTAAGGAGGAAAACGAGTTTGGTTTAGAAACAATGGTGTCCATTTGTCAAAATTTGATAAAGGCTATTATCTGATGGCGATAGGAGAACTTTTGGTTAAGTCGTGGAATGAAAAATTGTATTGTAAAGGTAGTTACTAGTAAGCACATTTTGAGCAGATTTACACATTTGTGGGACAGAATAACACACTTCAGGGATTTCCTGGAGGGCAGTCGTTGGGAGGTAATTGAGTCAGATAGGGGCGCATCTACCCCTTGTTAGGGGATGGGGGAGCACAGGAGAGGGGAAGAAGAAATTTTGGGCTTTGGAGCAGGACAAGGTGAGTTCACTTGGGGGTGCTTAGTAGGGTGTGAGAAAGAGAGTAGGGAATGCAAGCCAAGTCCAGTAAATGGGAAAAGAAAGGATGAGGTATTGGGACATTGGTAGTTGGTTGAAGGACAAACCATGTACAGCCCCTAAGTGACATCTTGGCCTGATATCATGGGCTTCGCAAGGGTAGAGCGGGGAGGGCAGGAAGACCAGCAGAGTGACTGCTTGGGGGGCAGGAATAGAGCTGTTTGAACCAGAAAGCCTTGACTGTTTTACAGAACACCAAGGCCTATTCCCGGCAACTTGAGTATCGAGTTCAGAGTGTATACAGTAACAAAGCCCGGCATACTCATGACACACTCAGCATTTTTATGTATGACTGTAGATACTATAAATATGAAATTATAGCAGATATTGGTGTTAATCTCTTTGAAATCACATAACTGTTCTATGTTGCTCTAATGTGCTAAAGTAAATTTAAATAACAAAGGCTCATGTGGAATTGCATCAGGCAGAATGGACTTCGAGCCAAACATTTGGGAAAAAGGTAGGCTCTTGTCTTCCAGGTGACAACATATATCTAACAGTACAGCTTTTATAGCACCTGGATAGGTGGTTAGGCTTGGTGGCTCAGCGAGCTGAGTGCCTGCTATTTATTTCTGTTGCGACCAGCAGGTCAGGGCCAGCTTAGCTGTTCATTGCTCTGGGGTCGGTAATTTGAGCACCATTACATTCGGTAATACTAGCGTCTGTAATTTATGGCATCTCAAAGCATTAAAACTGTGGAATTCTGGTATTAAGTAAGAAGCAATTTTTAACAAGAAGCATTTGAGAACCTGACCTCGTGCCTAGGTGTAAGGAAAAAAACAACTGCGTGAACGGCCTGGGAAATACAGTTCCAACTTAACGTAACCGCTGCATTGATTTGTGGAGTCAGACTGAGTGCTCTGCCAGGAGTAAATATGAAATTACTCACAGTCTCTGGCCTCAGGAAGCTTTGTATTAATGAGCAGAGCCAGAGAGCCGTTATGAGGTCTTAGAATATTTGTTTCCGAGCCAGGTTTCTTGATTTCTGCGTAACTGTTCCATTCTGCTGCTCGCTGCAGTCGCGGAATCTCCGCAGGCGAGTAAATAACAGGGCACCAGGACTTTCAGTGTTTGTCTGACACCTGAAACCCTGCTCTCGCTTGTCATTAGCCTGTTTTATTAATATTATTGGTGATAATCACTTTTTGTTGATGTTAAAATTGATGGAAATGGTTGACTTCTTCAGAGTTTAGAAAAAACTCATTGATTTCAGCCAATAATGTTTAACATCCACTGTGGTTGGTGCTAATGTGGTGAAAGCTAGAGTCATACTTGTAATGCCTTTATCCGGGCTTGGCTTGACAGCGCAGCTGTCGCCAGACAATTATAGGAGCATCACTAGAGAGGGGCTTTGGCTCCGCCCAGATGTTGGGAGCCAGGAGTACATTCTGTATGGGCAGAATTTGTGTGCTTCCTCAAAACTGTGCTTGCCCCTTGCCCTGCTGTGATCATTTTGTGTATTTATCAGCTACCCATGTCAAACTTTTATGGGCACATAAATGACACGGTAATGCTATTAACATGTCTTAGATAAAATTGGTAATTTATGGTGTTTTTCTATGGCTGCAGCACGGATGGGAGGACGGCAATCAATAACCAACATGAATTTCTTTGGTCTGGCTTGACAGTAGATTCATAAGCCGGACCTATTTGCATTGCTGGTGCTTGTGATTATTGTGTTTCCATATCTAGGCACTTAACTGATAAACTGATAAACACTTTATTGCCTTCAAGATTGTCTATACTTCACTTGCCACAAGTCAACACAACCATATATAATCACGTCATGCTAAACATGAATCATTAAATAGGCTGGTTTTAAGAGAGACTTTTATGAAATGTTATTGCCTTCACTATGAAATTCTGCAAAATACACATGCGTTGACAAAGCTGACAGGTCTGGCCATGCCAAGCATGTAATGTATATGTCTGCAAACGTATGCAAGATTCAAGCGATATAGAAAAATAAAGGGATAGGCAGCAGCCCATTCATTTCAGCCGTGGCACTCGGGACCTCTCCTTTTCAGGTGGGTCTGACCTTACAATCAAGCAAAACGCAGCCACTCATAGTGCAAGACACGGGGAATACAGAAAGATGCTGTCCCTTTCTTTTGCCAATCAAGCCTCTGTTTACATTGAAAAGGTTTTACATCCTCTTTTGCAGGACTCAGAGACAGACTACCAAACGTTGACCAAAACCCCCAAAGGAAATAGGGTCACTGCGGTCAAAAGCACATCAGTTGGCAACTCTACCCCTGCAATAAGTGTAAGCAATTAGGACAGTGTCGGAAAATCTACGAGTTACATACATTTCCCAGATACAATTATTGGGATTTTGTGACTCACGAAAAGAAAATGACGAAATTATGCAAATCTCAGGCTAAAAGCTTATGTACCCACATTTCTTATGTTTTTTGGGCAATCAGACCATGAGTGGATGAATCTACTTTTATTTCCGCTTCTAGGGGAGGGGTCGCCCATTGACCAATAGTGATACTTTTGTTGAAAAATGGTGATGTTGTGAAATTCAGTTTATTTTTTTAATCACATAAACACACAAAACAACTAGCACTCAGAACTGAAAGAAGTTGAATTGTTCCACTTTCAGCTTCTGTACATCCTGCAGTGTGAAGATATTGCAAAAGTCTTAGCCAGGAGCAATATTTCATTGACTTCTCTGTTGGAATGCACTTGCCCCGTGGCCACCTTCTTTGCAAGCGTAGTCTGCATTGCAAGGGGCTTGCGAATGTTGTATTTGTTTGCTTTGTGCCTCAGTCTGCATAATCTGTGCCGTTCTAGAAATCCTTTATAGAAACAGCCACCCACGCTAGCTTGACGTATTCCCACATAATATTTTGCCTTCGTGCTGTACCCTTTCCCTGCAGCTCTGCAGCTATTTTTGCTTTCTTATATATTGCCGCATTGATGACTCTATTTTAAAATAATGTAGCATGAGATGCAGGCAGCATTGAGAACCAGACTATTGTACCGACATTTTGCCACTCTGTTCATACTTGTATCTTGGTCCTTGTGCTCAGCACATCTCAACGTTACCCTAGTTTGCAACCCAATGATGATTCCCTTTTTAGGCTGTTTAGAAACAATACATTGGAATATTGAAAAACTATTTTATATACAATTTGATCTTTTAGTTAATGTACAATACATAGTGTTTTTGATGTTCTCAATTGGTGTATGATAATCCTAATACCAATACGAATACAATATTAATCGCAATAGAGGCCTAAAAAATCTACTCACCCACTCGCTATGGCGAGTCAGATATTATCAGGTTGAGATATATTTTGCACCAAAACAGATAGGAACACTTTACTTGGTGATGTGCAAATGATAAATATGTTTTCTGAGACCCAGATTTCACAGATTGTTTTTAAATACATTATATAGTTTTATCAGTAAAGCTGCGAGATAGTGGGAAGGTTTT
The DNA here is from genome assembly GCF_964204655.1 of Triturus cristatus. Classification (NCBI taxonomy): domain Eukaryota; kingdom Metazoa; phylum Chordata; class Amphibia; order Caudata; family Salamandridae; genus Triturus; species Triturus cristatus. Next base: position 462,877,769 of record NC_140593.1, read on the forward strand.
TGGCCATTTCTCGGAAATTTACTGTCTGTAAATGACAGTGCGCCAACACATCATTCATTAGTAATATATTTATTAAAAGTGAGTGTTTAAACATGAACTGACAAACACCCCTGCGCCTGCCCTGATGGCAATGCTATTGGTAAACTGAGAGGCAAGTCCGGTATCATGTGTACCCTATATGTGGCTAGATTTTTGTTATAGATGGAGCAAACATTTAGTCTATTTAATCAAACAAAGCGTTTTGTTTTGTACTGCAGAAATGCTGAACTCACATATTTGAGGGTGCACTCATATGTGAGAAAGAACAAAAAGGTGACTCTGTAAAATAAAATATTTCCCAATGATCACACAATTTGAGACTAGTTTATGGGTCAAGTATATTACAGTTAGGTCGAGTAGATTATTCAAGTTACTCGACCTGCAGGCCTCCAACAATAATTGAAGTGATTATAGTACCTACAAGAAACAAACTAAATTGTCGTGGTGCATGAAGAATAAGTGGTATCTCCAAAATCATTGGTACTCATTGTATTGATGGCAGAGGAATCAAAGGATTGGTTTGCCCTTCTAGGATTCTAACACATGCCCTGCAGGCCGCACTCAGATCTCTGTTGAAGTTGCACAACCCTCTGAACTCTCTTACTAGAATCTTATGTCCTCCATTAGAGGACTTGTTGATAACCATTTAGAAGACTGAATACAGAGTTTTTATGCTTATTTGTATTAATTGCACATTTTTCATATTGGATCATTGTGAGTAGCCAATATGCTAAGAGAAATTTAAGTATATAATGGGAGCGGACTGGATAAAGGTGCAATGTTAATCTGTGAAGCCAGTTTGTTATATTATGTTAGGCCCATGTAGCGAAGCAGCTTATTTCTTACATTGTCCTCACGAACAACATTCTCCAAGTTGTGACATTTTGCATACATTTGCGTGCCCGACAATGGTGGATTCGTTTCTCTGAAACTAAACTTGTTTTACATCTAGCTTCGCACAACATTTTCACGTACAAGGTCTTGTTCCTTACTGCGCACAAATGTCAGTACTATTTTCATCCACGGGGCAACAGGACTATCTATATATGTTCAACATCACTAATCTGTGGGTTTATCGCAAGTCTGCTTTCTATTATAAAAGATGAGCATTCTGATAGATTTGTAGAGGATTTATAGAAAATGGGGTGACCCAATAGTGGTCGTGGACCTGGGTTACTAGTAGCACAAAAAACAATGGTCCTAGACCTATTTTTATTCAATGATGCAGATCATAACCCAATTATTCAGCAAATCATAGTTCATTCCTGAGCCTGTATCCTGTGAGCTCTCAGTAATTAATACAGTTAATATATTAAAGTGCAACAACCCGTACATTTTATTTTGTAAATCAAGAATGTTTAATAACAGTTTGCAAAAACAGTAGATTCCTTACTGCGAGTAATAGAGTGAAAAAGGGGGAGAGGTTGCTCCAGGGGACGTGCAGAGAAGGAGAGAGGGTGCTCTAGTGTAGAAAGGAGAGGGAGCAAATCAGAGACTGTGATTAGAGGGATTGATTGTAATTATTCACTGGTCAGACTGATCAACCATTTCTCAGTCTTTTTCCACTGGCCACATACTTTTCATTTCAAATACAAATTCAATTAATTTCCACAATACACAGATCAATGCTTGTGTTGCACGTAACAGGAAGGGCTTGTGGACCAGGTTGGGTATAGATGGGCGTCGACGTTTCAACCCGACTTGGGGTTCAAGGGGTACTTGTGGGCCTCGGCCTGCGGATCTTCCTCAGGACAGGTATGGGGCAACCTGAGTGCAGATGTGTTGTCAGAGTCACACACCCGCTCGGGACAGCTGGGCTGGGGGGTATCCTTTCGTTTAAAACAGCGTCCTCAACAGGGTTAAGAGGAGCGGGAATGAGGCTGGTAATTTGTTAATAGTGCCAATTAATTGCACTTACTCGTGTGGGAATAGTGCACTGTCTGTTGCAATTTACATTATCTAGTACACGGATCTACGACGCTGGATACCAGATTTAACAAGCTCCAGAATCCATTCCTGGGAAATTGCAACAGACAACGAGTAAGTGCAATTAATTGGCACTATTGACCATGGGGAAAACGAATTACCAGCCTCATTCCAGCTCCTCTTAACCCTGTCGAGGACATCTGCACTCAGGTTACCCCATACCTGTCCTGAGGAAGACCCGCAGGCCGAGGCCCACAAGTACCCCTTGTAAATTTTAGTTACATATGATGCAACTTCTATAATCACAGCAGTGAGGCCCTACATTTGTTGCAGCGTGTTTGATTTCAGCTCTAACAATAAGTGTTTGTAAATTTGGAGTTCTGTGATAAGCAATGACCAGAGATTTTGAAAAAAAACTAATGGTCTTTTTTAGGAAGTGGGCAAAATGGGAATGTTTTTGCATAATGTTTTTGTACTTAGAAGCTTATTGACGCTAATCTATCATATATGTGATTCTGTCACCTTGGTATCCATTGTTGGAGTTTCAAATAAGTGCTATCTTATGGAAACTCACAACACTTGACAATGTGGTGCTGTAGAAATGCTATAGTTAGTCACATATTTGTAGTACTTTGTCAAGTTTCTGTAGTTGTTCTTTGCACCTGTTCTCATTTCTGGGGATTAGTATTAGTAGGGGCCTTGGGTTGTAGATGTTGCAGGGTTTACTGAAGAGTGGCTGATATAATGTTGATTTTGAACACAGATTAGCATCTGTTGTCCTGTTTTACAGATGTATTATTTTACTGAATGCAAAGTAGCCCACACAGACAAGGGAGATGAGACTGGAACCTGGTACTCCTACTGGTATATTTCATGGGGGGGATGGATACCGTTAATAAACATTAGTACATTCTTCAGGTTTTCTAATGTCTGCATCCCATACTATAGCAATGTCATCAATGTGTGTTAGCCACGCCACTGGTTTCATACAGGAACAATAAGCCTATGACTACGTTTGCATCACATACTGCCATAATAGTGTTCATGGAAGTTCTCTATATTTGCAGATGTTTACACCGTTAAAAATCGAATTGTTTCATTTAAGGACAAGTCTTGTCTGTTGGCTTGCACTTTACTTGATGGCCAATTAATGTTTATTTTTTATTTTTATTAAGAGCGCCAGATAGTGCCATAGGTGCATCTTTGTGTGGCATACTAACCGAAATGTTATAGAGGAAATACAGATTTTTGTTCTTGGCGAGTTCATCTGTTTGATTCATTACTTTCTTGGATATTTAATTTATTTGTGGTTTATTGTATACTTTGAAACCCAGATGTGTGCCAATTTATATTTAGTGCAGAAACAAATATTTTTGTTAGGGTTCCTATCAGCTGCAGTACTAAGCCACAAGGAAGTAATCTACCTTAACTGTTGTCATGCACACAAGCTATAAAAGTGCCACCTTTGTAGATCTGATCTATCAACATTTGTTTGCTATTTTCATAACTCAAATGTGGTTTGTGGTAAGCCATCTAGCATATTTTGGGATCACGGTAGCGATTGTGGCTATCATGATTCAACACTTTATTTTAGATCAGTTTCAGTCAACTGGAGATACTTTTTCTTTCTAAAACCTTCGTAAAAGCATACTGAGAAGCTCTTGCTTTCTGATGTGGTGCAGCTAACACCTAATTTTGGTTTTTTTTGTCTTGGTAATATGATGACAGAAGGAATATACACTGCAGGTGCAATTTGGGTGATTAGCTTTTGTTGGAAATGACAAAAGACTTGACAGAATTCTGGAAAGACTTATATGTAAGAAATGTGACTGTCAATGAAAATAGCTGAAATCATACTTTCTATGCAGGTCTACTTTCCAACTGTCATTGCATCTGGAACTAAAGATTTTTAAAAATAGAGACTTTTCTTTTCGCTCTGAAGTGCCAGAAATAATGAATCTATCTGCCGCTTCAGGGAATTGAATATTTCTGTACATGTAAATGAGTCTTTTCACCTTATACTTCATGTTGTTCAGCATAAGACTTGGAACAGATGTCCTTACAATTCTATAAACAGCTGTTTAACGCCTAATGGTCTCTTTGCCGTCTAAAACTATTCATTTGCTTGTCTGCTTTACAATGCGTATGCAGTTTTAGCAGAACAATATTCCATTGTTAAAATTCACTTTGCTAAATGTGACCATTAACTCATATCTGCCCATGTCTTTTATGGAATATCTCTCAATCCTCTACCAACCAGGTTAAGTATGCACAATCACCACTCGTGTTTATCGGCAAGGGCTGCCGCTGCTCTCAGTGCTGTGCGACTGCAGATACCCACATGAAGGCACAGACGTATGCACGCGAGAGACTATCATCGTAGAAACTACGTTGGTACAAGGCTTTCATGGGGGCCTAAACAATCAGATAGAAGATATTGAGTTGAGGGTGGAGGATGGTATACATTGTTGAGGGCTTTTGGGAAAACTGATATAAATCAGACACTCGTCAAAGGAGAGCCACTTCAGGCAAATTGGATTGAATGTCGGCCAGTTTTGCACATCCATGGAACCAAGAAGATCTCTTGACTGCCGCATTCAGCTTTGTCTCAGAGTCCGTCCATCTCTACTCATTTATTTATTTATTTGGTGTTTTATATAGTGCAGACATGACCCTAAAAAAGGGTATCAGAGCGCTTTACATTTACAAATCTTTAAACTTAGAACAACACGTACGACATGTAAATTTAGTAAAAATAATCAGTGTACAGCGAGTTGCTAGAAACAGTTATGCTACCAGGTCCTGAGTAACTATACATTGGTTTGTAAGAGAAACATTTGTGGTTTAACACTCAAATATACAAGTCCAACATAATGGTTAGGGGTCAATGTGTGTAAGCATATGTGTGGGCAAAAAGGTCCTCTGATGGAATTATGGAAGGAATTTGCTGATAAAAAAGGATTTGGCTTCATTTTTTTAACGCAGAAATGGATGATATTTTTCTAATTTTCCGGGGGAGTGCGTTCCAAATTCTTGGTGCTGCGCTAGAGAAGGCTCAGTCATAAGTACTTTTCTTTCGGAAGAGAGCTGGTTTCAGTAATAGATCTCCTTGACTCCGGGACACACAGCATCCTCCTGATAGAGTGATTTACTGGGCTAGGTACATTGGTGTTTTGTAGTGTATCGCTTTGTGAGTGATACATGCCATTTTAGTTGTATTTTTGCTTCATAAGGCAGCCAGTTGAGCGCTTTCAAATGAAGGGTGATGTGAATTTTCTGGAGCCCGTTATCAGTTTTGTGGCCGCATTTAGACAAGCTTTTAGTGGTGCTGTTGAAATCTTGGGGTGCCCGACTAGAGTTGTGCAACCATACTCGATCCTCGGTATGACTAATGCCTGGACTGCTGTTTTAAGGTCTGAGTTATTTATGAAAGGTATCAGTTTTCTGAGGTAGCTTAAAGGGAAACAAGCGTTTTTTGCCATCTTGTTAATGTGTGTTAGCAAGTTCACTTGTTTTTTCTAGCATAATTCCAAGGGACTTGGTTGAGTCTACAAGCCTCGGAGTACAGTTTAGCGCCGTGATCAGCTTGGTCCACTCCAAGATATTCGTAGCGATATTCTGGGGGGCGATCAGAAGGAATTTCGTTTTATGCGGGGTAAGCTTGAGGTGATTACGAGTTAGCCAATGGACGGTTCTCTTAAGTGCCTGGTTCATGATAACGGTCTCTTCTATCAACATGATCTTGATATAAAGCTGTGTATCATCAGCCTACATGTGGAAGGAGATGTTTGCCTGTTGTAAGATTTATGTTAGTGGTTCTATGTAGAGATTGAACTTTGCTAATAAGGCCGGACTGGCCATTCTGCCACTTGGGAATATTCCCTGTGGAATGAACAACAAAAATCAAAGCCAAACAGCCTATCATTTGTTTCCCCAATCGCTTCTGTAACCATGTTAGTTGTGTTGGTATTTGGGATGTTCTTTTGTGGTTATATTTGTATAGTGCTTCATGCCCTTGAGTCATATTGGCAGGAAGGTTTTTATGAGTTCTTTACCTTGTGTCTAGCATCTGCCATCCCAAACATTTTCTAGTGAATCAGTTGTGTAGATCACTTGATTACATACCTGTAATCTTCAAGCTACATGGTCTGCAACTCATGTATGTCTAATAAAACAACTCAGAGACCACACAAACTGCAAAAGCTCTTGTGACCTGTGTGATCTATTTCAGAGTCACTTTGTGACAGTAGGGTAGAAGATGCAGCCAGCTCAGCCAGTTTTGTCCTTTGACCCTGCACGGTTAGGATTGTTTAGCGAGCAATGTTCCTGTCAAAGGTAGGAACTGTCTATACGTCTGGTCCTGTTGCAGGGTTATTTTGTTCTTTTTTGTCAGAAGTGTGGGTTATAGGGTTATATTGAACAATTCCCTTTTGATCATCAGCTTCATTGTCCACGTAGCCATGCATACGCTGGCATATCAAACGGGTGTTAGTTGACAGATGATCTCCCTTTAGTAAGCAAGATATCCCGTGGGCACATTCTATCTCAATGCCGTCCTGCTTGAGCACACTAACTCGCTCTCTCTGCAGGACCGGACTGGCCATACTACCACCCAGCATTTCTCCGGTGGGCTGATTACTGGGAGCTTAATCCAGAACCAGGAGGAGCCGCCTATGATCCAACCATGTCCCTATGGCCCCATTCTAGTTACAGCGTCCAGACCTTCTCCACTGTGGTGCAGGTTCTAACATTTTTGCCCGGGCTGATTTTTTTTCTGGCTTCCAGTCGCTGTCTCTCTCTCACACAGACACTCTCACCTTCTTATTACACCTCTCTTCCTGCTGTCTCTCTCCCCTTCGTTTTTGTTCACCCTCTTCCTCATCCTCTCACTCTTTCCCGCCCCAAACGCTGTTGATTTATTATCTCTGCTTGCACTGAGCCATGCTCTCTGAATTTGAAAGTATTATGGGATTCCTTTACCTTGTGGTTTCAGTGTGTTGATGTACACAGCTATTAGAAACTTTAATTCCTTTTATGAAATGTATTATTCCTTCAGTATAGTTTGTAATATGTATAACCTCTCTATGAATGCCACGCTAAGACCGCCTCTGGAAATACTGTAGCCTCGCTGTCAAAGTATATACATACCGTCGTGGTTTAGTGGCCGGTTTCCAGAATTCCTAGGAGAAAACGGTCTTTGAAGGGTGTAACTGTGCACAGTATTCCACTTTCCATACTCTTTGGGTCAAGCAGATTTACACAATTATTCCAGGTAAATCCTGGAGGAATTTGCACTGCCCGAAAACGGGGACAAAGTGCAATTTGGACTTGTAACCAGTGCAGAATTTATTTTTTGGAGGATGTATGCGTTTGTTAGTATGAAATAATAAAAGCCTCACATAGTAAAGTATGATTGTCACTGAAGGGTGTATTTTCCTGTGTTTTAACCACCATTGTTGTAGATGCAAGTATTTTTTTCCTTTCTATGATACAAATTTCCTACCAACTAGAATATTTTACCTAGATTTTTTATGACATCGGAAGAACAACCCTTGTGCAGTGTACCATCCTAGCGTACGCGTCACTTAGTCCAAGAAAAGTCCCTACTTCTTGGATTTTTAGAGCGGGCAGCTGCGGCATATCTCTATGTACTTATTTCAGTGATGGATCACACCTCCTGATGATAAAGAAATGTGGGGGCTTTTGTATCGAAGTCCAAACGGAGCTGGTAGAAGAAGTTAGTTTATGACTAGAATGCACTCTCAAATAAAGCCCATCATTTAAATAAAGGCGGTGGGCTTTGAAAGGCTGACAACAGGGTGTTGAGTACATTTGAAGATGGGGTTTTAAAGTTATTGTGATCGAAGTCGGAACCTTCATATTTGTAATAAGCCAGCAGGATAGCTCAGAGGTAAATGCACAATAATGTATTCTAACATATTCATAGGCCTCCCCTCACTACCCTCCATTGACCAACCTTTGGAATTGTTCCTAAAAGGTAATGAAGCAGGAAGCAGTATCTCGGGTGCAAAAAGTCCCCCAGCTCTCCTGCAGACGTGTGACCTTTATTTTGGTCATGATTTCTAAAGAGAATTTTTAAAGGCTACCTTTGGACCACAGTCTACTGTGCAGACAGATGTGGATCCATTTTGACCTGCACTCGAGGTCTGATTAACAAGAAATGTAGTAAATCAGCACCTGTAGACGCGTGTTAACGTGGAGTTCAAACATTTTCAGAGGGCTGCACCAGGCGCACGTGTATAGGCCTACATTTGAGAATTTCATGCGACTATTGCAAAGGTCTCCTATTTGTCCTGTACCGAGTTTCTTTTGCGGTGACGTCGAAATGGAGCGAAAGGGCCCCTTATCAAACACATAGGTTTTTTACTACATGGAAAGAACATTTCTCTAGCCCTTCCCCATCATCCAAATTAAATTCTATGGTGAACCTTTCGCCTTCCCACCCTGGAAGGAGAGTTGCTCCAGCCCAGGGGTCTTCAACACTTCTATTGTGAGCTACCAGTAGCTTTCCAGCTGTCTCTGACAGTCTAGCCCATGGCAATTGTCCAGAACCTTTGAAAATATGCAGCTGCCCACTTATTCAGGCAGCACTTAAAGCACTGCGCGCTTTGTTTTGTGAGGCCTGGAAAACTATCAGTGCAAGACCATGCAGCTCACTCTCTTTCATTGTTTCCCTTGTCTTTCTTTCTCTACTGCTCTATTTTCCTTCTTAATTTTTCATCCCTCTGTTCTTCCCTTTCTTTTGTTTCTTACTTTTTGCCTCTTACCTCCTTTTTCTCCTTGTTTTATTTTTACCCCCTTTCTTGCTTTCTCTTTTCTGTGGGTGTACCCGAACTTCCAAGGCACACCACTCCTTTGAATGCCCATTTCCCAGCCCTTGAGGGGAATTTATGTCTGCTTACATCACCACCACACGTGGAGATATGCTCTCTTGTCCATACGACTGCCAGGGATCCCTTTGTGGACTCTTGGCAGGTGTTGAAAAGAAAATCATCCCCACCGTGGGAGGGAAATCAGCGATACAACATACTTTCTGTATTTCTTCCCTCGTACAAAAGTGTAATGAGGTCAACAGAAGTCGAGCACTGTTATCGGCGTAATTTCTGTTTCTCCCCAGGAGACAGTAAATAAACGAGGCCCGTTAAATTTTCATTGTCCAAATGTTGATGTAACGATCCAATTAATGGGCGACCTTTACTCTTCCGAAAGTGGTTTGAAACCGGCAGTGTCAAAACTTACTAAAAACCTTTCTCGCAAAGTGCTCCCACGAGGAATTAATATTAGACGTCTGTTTGGCTTACACGGCAGCGAACTGTAGCAGGGTCTGTCTGAGCTAATAAAGGGCTGGCCCGTACTTTCACACTCTGACCACTAGAGGGCTATACGTGTCCGGAGATGACACGTTCGCGAATGATTATAGCCCTCGCGGCATAATTAACTACCATACAGAGGGAAAAAAACTTTCTAGGGAACATTGCCAATTAGGTAGCCCAGTGTGTCAGTGGATTAAAGCAGCATTTATCATTTAAGAACTCCCGTGCCATGTATTTTCAGTGTGTATATCTTACAAAAGCAACAATAAGAGAAAAAGTCAATGACATACAACCACTTAACAATTGGGCCAGTTTCATAACGTTCCATGAATTTACAACTCTTTGGGTAGTGAGGTAGGGCAGACCTACAGCGGGTTTTTTCGGTATGAACTTAGTACTCGGGGCCACTTTCTGAAATGCTAATTTGTCCTTTTGTTGCCACGCAAATTAGCTACCGCAGGCGAAATAGCGGGAGGTGGGTTCGTTTAGTAGGCATTCCGTGTCGGTGTCTCAAAAAAGGGTGCAAATTAATTGTGCTTTTGCATATTAAAGAAGCAGCTGTTCCACTTGAAACCCGAGCTGTATCTTTTGCAAAGAAGTGCCATTCATTTCGCGCCTATTAAAATCTAGAGGCTTGAATGGGCTGGCCTTTTGTTAGTTCGTGACAGATCCCTTAGCCTACTTTCTAAGCCTTATTTTCTTAGGCCGAGGAGCTCAAACGAAGAAGAAAAAAAATGCTTTTTCACAGTCGCCATTTGGTTTTTTCCCGTACTCACTGAGAAATAATATGACGACTTTAAAATGAGTAATGGCTTTTACTAAGTACTTTTAATCACATGTTCTACTATTTTCGACTCGTGGGCTTCCAAGAATCCTGGGACCTCAGCAGTGTATTGAAAAAGAAAGCCCTGTAACTTGTATTTGCGTCCCTTCGTTTTGTGTTTTGTCTAGTTACAATGTATGTGTCGCATGAAATAGGAACCTGCCTCCTTTCCTGCATTAGGCAGACCATGGTTGCTACTAGTTACAATTACCACTGTAATGCCTTTTTAATTTTTCCCCAAATCAGCAAATGACTTGCGAATCGGACTATTGTAGCCAAACAGCTGAAGACATTTTCAGTGATGTATAGTGTGGACAAGGTTTGTCTAAATTGAAATAGGCAGTGAATTAATTAAATGGTGGTTGCAAACAACCCATGGTAGTGCTCTCATACCGGTTTAAAAGTTGCGTTTAATTTCCTTTTTGCAGACTAAATATGGTTTGAAAATACATTACATTATCGCAGTGGGCCCGATTTAGAGTAGAGTGTTCATGTAAAGTCTTCGACTTATGGGAGCAGTGTTAAATCCAGAGGCAAATCCACTTGTTGAGTTTCCTTGATCATAATTGGGTGAGAACTGTGGAGGAAATTCCATCAGTGGATTATCCTCCGTATGTAGAATTGTCTTTGAAAGTAAGGGAACGCTCAATCCGGAGATGAATTTACCAGTGTTATTTCCTCCACTATGTACCTTGGGATTATGATGGTGGTAGGATATTCCTAGGGTGGGGTCTCCTTATGGTTTAGCATTTGCCACGGTGATTGGAGGATGTTCCACTACACTGTTACCTAAATCCGTCTCCGTAGTTGGGGTGTAATGGCTTGCTTTGCTACATGTCAACAGTTAAAAGTTTATCCTACTGTTCGTTCCACTACCAAAGTTTCACAGGTGCTTTCTCAAGAAATGTCTTCTTTGACAACAACATGCCAAGCCAAGCTAAAGATCTGACCATGAGTCTCTGTTCTAACTAATGGGACAGATTGAAGCACCTTCAAAGAGTGCATTAAAAACTTCAACACTAGTGGTATCATGCGGTATCATGGGGTGAAAGGTGCTGAACATGTCAGTATTTCTGCTTTTGCAATTGTGTTCCCCCGTTCTCAATTTTTTTTGCAGTTTAAGCTTTGTGTACAGGTAGCCACAACAAACCACAAAGATTTCTCCCTGCTGCTGTGTGTTTCATAAGGAGCCTGTTAGTGTTCAACCTTGTCAGAGGCACCATACATTAAGCAGAACTATGTTTTTTTAGTTTTTTTACTGCTGCTCACCCCCCAAAACATGAAATGTGTAAATCCCACCACCATCACTTAAGATCTCTATCAATTACCATAATTAGTACCGGGCAGTTAACTTTATAAAACATATCAAGGCTGTTTGGCAAATTTCCCCCAGGTATGTAACTTTCCCTCTTGCCGCACTGGTATGAGACTTAGTCCTGGAGAGTGTTATGTTGGGGATTTCAGACTTGCTTATATTTAACCTAAATACTAACATTTTAAATAATTCTTCACTCTTTGTCCGAGTTTCACGATTGAACTCTGTTAGTTTTCCAAAGCTATGAGTAGAACATCAGCAAATTCCTTAATTTAATGCTGCTCCGGGCTCGGACTGCACACCTTTCAAAAAGTAGTTATCCCTCCTCTTTACTCTATGGTTCAATAACCATTATGAATAGTTTCAGGGAATGTGGGGTGACCTGTTTCGCCCCACCTTGTGTAATGTTATATCTACAGATAACCTCCATTTTACCACACTCTGGTTTTAGGAGAACCTGCTTTATTAATTTTGCACATTTGTACTCCAGGTCCAATTTGTGTAAAACTTTTACAAGAACGTTCTCTCTACCCAGTCAAACACCTTCGTAGCATCTATGGCGATCAATGCTAGTGGTGTTATCCATTTCTTCACACTATAAATAATATAGTTGGATCTTATAGCATTATCATATACTTGACAACCTTGGACAAGACCAGCTGGGTGTGGGTCTAGCCAGCGTGGATGCATAGATTCTCGTTTATTAAAATAATCTTCATGAATAGTTCATCTAAATTCATGTGTGAACTCGACCTCAGGGGGGGCACAGCTCACAGTCCCTCCCCAGGGTGGGAATAATTGCCACTTCTCTCATCAGTGGGGTGACTGCCCCACATTATTAAATGAGTTGAAAAGATGACTAAATTAGTTCCATAAATACCATAATATTAGGCCTTAATTGTGACAGCACAGCTGTCCAACAGATCAGTTGCTAAGAAGATTCAATTTGGATGTGGCCCTTTCACCCACTGTCTTTCTTGGACCAGCCATTTGCTTCATCCTTTCTCAAGCACATGTAGGCTCAGCCCAGTGGAGTCCTGATCTCTCACCTAATGGCTCTGATAGTTTGGGTCTGCCCTCCCACTTCCACTCCAGTGCTTGCATTGAAGTGCACGGGAGAGTACTTTCAACGTACAGCACTCTCTGTCTGCTCCTGCTGGCTTCCTCTCAGTCGTCCTTGATATCCTAAAGATGCGTGGGTTGGCACTGTAAACCCAGAATGATTTGCTGTGCTAATGTTTTTTATTCTTAGTGGAGACTCATTGACGCTCTGGGGTTTTGTGAACCATAACAAACAGAAAAGTGATAGAGGGTCCGAGGGATTTTATAGACCCAATCCGGATTAAATCCCCGTATCCAATTGATCCAAAAAACAAACATATAATCCGGGGTCTAATATACCAGATGCCTACTAGAGGAAGAAAAGAAACTGGACACCTATGTCATCGAGAGTAAAACCACAGAAAAGTTAAGAGGATTATAGCGTGAAGAGACCCTTGCCAGTGATTGGATTCCCATCACTCACCACCGTGATCATTATCATCATTTGGGTCTCCATCCAACCTGCCACTTACCCTCTTGATCATAGAGGGGTAATGGGTAGGTTGGATGGAGACCCAAATGATGATAATGATCACGGTGGTGAGTTTTGTGAACCGTAACATATTTTATAGGATGTCAAACCTCATGCAGTGATCTGCTCCCCTATGTTTTCTTTATAATACATTGTGGACAAAGTGGTTCCTTCTAGGTATATTTGTTGCTGGGTTCTTTTGGGCACACATGCGAAATACAGATGCTCATAGAATTTTCGAAACCCCCCTAGCTTTTAAACATACATGCTTAGTCCAAATGTTGTTGAGTGAAAATCATGTAATGAGTTTTTTGATTTTCAGCCTTACTTTTTTTTTTTTAGGTGGGGGGGGACATTCCTGGGATGTTAGAGTACAGTGGGATATCCGTTTGTATTATTTTGGCCCGGTGCTTAAATGGTTCTTGTAGTTGGAAGCATGCTGGTCAGCATACATGGTGTGCTTTTTGTTCAGTTTATACTATGAAGCTCTCAGTTTGGGGGGCAGGGTGTGTGTGTGTGTGTGTTTGTGTATGCAGTCTATAAATCGCGCAGGTTGTAACCTTCGCATTTTGTATTTAAAGCTCCCTGAGCTATGGGTTGACGAGCCCGGATCCCGCACCCGCGCGCCTTGAGAGGTACTATACCTGATAAAAATTTTTTGGCAGTCTACAGCACCCCGCATACGTACCGGCTCCCTGCTGACGAGAGGCAATTACCTCGAAACACGTGTCCAGGGATGGCATTTTAAACTTTTTACTCGTGGCATAGATGTACCCGCCGCTGTCACTACATCCTCCAGAATCCTATGGGGCTATTTGCTAGTATGACGAGCGGTGTGCGAACCACTTCGCATTTTGTATTTAAAGCTCCCTGAGCTATGGGTTGACGAGCCCTGATCCCGCACCCGCGCGCCGTGAGAGGTACTATACCTGATAAATTTTTTTTGGCAGTCTACAGCACCCCGCATACGTACCTGCTCCCTGCTGACGAGAGGCAATTACCTCGAAACGCGTGTCCAGGGATGGCATTTTAAACTTTTTACTCGTGGCATAGGTGTACCCGCCGCTGTCACTACATCCTCCAGAATCCTATGGGGCTATTTGCTAGTATGACGAGCGGTGTGCGACCCACTTTGCATTTTGTATTTAAAGCTCCCTGATCTATGGGTTGACGAGCCCGGATCCCGCACCCGCGCGCCGTGAGAGGTACTATACCTGATAAAAAAATTTTGGCAGTCTACAGCACCCCGCATACGTACCTGCTCCCTGCTGACGAGAGGCAATTACCTCGAAACACGTGTCCAGGGATGGCATTTTAAACTTTTTACTCGTGGCATAGGTGTACCCGCCGCTGTCACTACATCCTCCAGAATCCTATGGGGCTATTTGCTAGTATGACGAGCGGTGTGCGACCCACTTCGCATTTTGTAACCTTGAGGGAGGTATTCAAGCTCCTTCTTGCTAATGTTGGAAAATTAAAGCCATTTGGCCACTGGTACATGTTGTCTATACATATATATAATTTTACTTATTTTTTTATTTTCGCAACTTACTGTGCAGACGATCCACTTCCCCAGCTGGGCAGAATCCTAGATTGACCTGCTTGCCGACATCACAGGGATATCTTTCTGATCCTGACTCCTGGATAATTAGGAACACAGCCATTTAATATGGCGGTGATTAGCAATGTCAGGCTAAGAGAATCAAAGGGAGCTCTGAAATGTTCTGGCGTGGCCACGGAAGACGCAGCGCTTTGTCACAGTCAGTCTAATTATTGTAATGGGGAAAGAGAGTGATTGAATCATGATGGGCGTCGGGAAAGTAACCACGTTTGTTGTTCTTGTTCTGTTGCTAATGTGGTTCATTTAAGTAACTCTGCTTGCAAAGATCCCCTTTTTTCAGTATGTGAGTCTGAAATGTGTTCTTTTTAAATTGCCGATAACATCACAAAAAAAAAAAACCAGGGTGAATGTTTCTGGCAATATGCTGGTTGCTAGGATACGGTTTCATCCGCTCAAGAGGCTAGACTTTGTGCAGACTAATAGGAGTTTGGGAAAATATTGTTTTCTATAACAAGGGCTGTACCTCTTGACCCGCTGCTTGCTCATAATTCGTATGTTTGCCCATCACAGGCTTGAGGTTGTGATCTCTGAACAATTAATATTAGGAAATATTTGCAAGCAGAAGGGTACTGGGGCAGAAGCGGCTGGTGTGTGGGCGGAGTGGTGAGGCAGGGGACGGCGACAAACAATGAAGAAAACATTAAGAAAAAGGAAATTAAGAACTTACCTGCCGCCCGCCGCTATTCTACTCCGAGTCCTTGGTGCCACACAGGCTATCAGACTCCTCTGCAGCCAATCCCGACGCTGCTCTCATGCTTGAAAGTGGGGTCAGGATTGGCCTTCGCACCCTGAATTAGCACTTCTGGAGAGACTGGGAGCCTGTGCTTGCTGTCTCCAACCCATCGACGCAGCTCGGGGTAGAGACGACTGAGTGCGCTTGCTGGTTTGGCGGTCCTGAGACAGCCGGCCAGACCAACATATTCTACCCACCACTCCCTATTGTGACTGGCCCTGCACCCAAGACTCGCCCCGCCCTCAGAATTTTAATAATAAAACGATAATGAACCCGTTTTATTATAGTTTTATTTTTCAAGTTTTGAGGCTGGCGGGGGCGATGTTCCTCTGCCACAGCAGAGGAGTCGCCACTGTACTGGGGTGACTTGAGCAAGCTGGGGGTGGTTCCTCGAGGGGCCGGGGCATGTACCCACCCATACTGGCCAGTGCTTTTACCCTATGAACATGAATTGTTTTCAAGAGCCTGTCAGTGCAAGACTTATTTGAAAAAAAATTGCAGGGTCCCAACATTTTCAATAGGCGCCTGCGACTGGTGTTTCGTCTGTTTAACCCCCATCTATCTATGCCCACTGGAGTCCTTAGTGTGCATGCAAGAACATTTCATACATGCAAGCGGACTGGTGTGTATTTTTAATCTCCTCATTTGCTACAGTTCTCACCCCACAAGCATTTTCCATACATGTTTGGGGATTGGAGTAGGAATAGTTAGTTTCTCTCTCCATGAATATTTGAGTATTCTGTGCCTCCCCTTCGAGCATAGAAATACAGGCACTCCCCTAGATAGATGGGAAAGTTTAACTAGTTAAGCTTAGGTTACCAAATACCATGGCTTCCTGTTCATTAATCCACCTCATTCCTTTTTGTTTCCATTGGCCCTACACTTATGTTTCTTTACCTCAAATCCTGCAGGTTCTTTTTCATTCTTGCTCCTTCCTGTCTCGCTGTTTTTTTAGAGCCTGATTATGATTTTAGCTGTCTGGGAGCGGGCTGTTACGCCAGCGCCCCGCTCCCAGACCACCAAAGTCGACCGCTGGCCACCCCCCAGATTACGAGTTTCCCCGTTGTCTGGCAGGCGGGTGGTGCGGCGGTTCCGAGGGAGTGCCTAAGGCCGTTCCTGCATGATATGGACTGTGCAGTCCATGCTGTTCAGGAAAGGAGGTGCATGCAGACAGGGGGTCACAGCATGTGCCCCCCTTCATGCATCCCCGTGCACAGAAGCCCCTGTAGGGCCCCCTTTGTTTCACTATCACCAACCTTTTCATGGCAGGCTTTCTGCCTTGAACAGGCTGGGGGTGAGGAAACTTGTAATAAGCTTGGCGGTGCCGCAACAGCACTGCCAGGCATATTGGTTTCAGTGGTCCCCTGGAGAGCTGACCGCTGTAATCGTGGTACGGTGGTCAGAGCACTGGTGCAATGGTCCCCGACCGCCACTGCACCTCCACCACAAATTTGGCGGTCCTGTGGACGGCCAAACTCCTAATCGGGCCCTTAGCCTTTTCCTTGTCCCTTCTCCTGTTTTACTTCTCTCTCACTTGCTTAACGAAAAATGTCTTGATGCACAAAGAAAGTGTCCGTTCCGACTGACTGCAGCCCCCAACATAAAGTAGCACCGGTCAGGTGAGGTACAGTAGCACAAAAGGTACCAGACAGAATACAGCTTTAGAAACATTTATAGATGCCAATAAAAGAAAACACGCTGTGAAGCGGCCCTTATCCAGAGGTGGTATGACCCTTGACTCTTCGATGGCTACTCCACCACTGACTGTAATTTAAACTCCAAGTTCGTTTTCTGTGTCAGATTAAACTCCGGTGTGTTTCCGGTGTACGCTTCACAGAAAGATTTTAGAAGACGCAAAGCGACAACCGTTATTTTTCAATGGTGGAACAGGTAAGTTCTCATAAGTTTTTTGCTTAAGTGACATTCATGCTCGTTGACATTCATACATGTTTGTGGACTCCTTTAGGCACAAATAGCATTTGATGATACACCCTCAAGTGCCAGTGTTCATGTTACTGTGTATGTTGTTATGCAGCCTTCATAGTTCTGGCCCAAATTTCCTCCATGACAGTGTAACAGATATATAATCATGCAACACATTCTGCATTATAGACCATTTCATGTTTTCCGTGTCACTCAACAAAGGTTCGTGGATAAACTGGACCCTCTTATATTTTTGTTTTGTAGTACAGTGATTTATTTACTTTTATTTGTACTTTCAAGGTGATTTATACTGCGAAAACAAGTGAATCTTGGCTTTGAAATATGTCATATTTCAAAATTTCATTACTATCACATCTTAATTGCTGCTAATTAGGTTTACACTGGGGTAACATGTTTCAAGTTCAATAAAATGCATTGGGATTTTGTGTTTTACTGATGGTGCTGCATATATGAGAAGTTTTGGTTCAGAGACATAAAAACAAATCTTAAAATCTATGATGCAGCCTGATACCTTTCAGATGTGTGCAACTGATCCCTGCTTTGCTAATTTCTCGCACAAAATGCTACTGGGTGGATGGTCCCTTGCGACAGACTGGATGTGAAGCAGCTACAGCTCAGTTTTTCTTTGCCCTCCTTTGTTCACCTGAAGATGAATACAATAATACATAAGGTGATCTTGAGAAATGTCATAGTATAAAGGTGCCCCAGAGCCCCTTTTCTCCTATCACTTGGACCTTAAATCCACTATCCTTTCTACTAACCATACATTTCATGTGCCCAGGTGCCACCAGTTTCTTAAAAATCGTGTTGAATTAAAAAAAAACATACTCCTTACTATGGTCTACCAAAAAGTATGGTTGAGTTGTGGTTTGAATAAGTATAAAGCTCACCTTCTATTCAGCAGACTCCACTTTGGTAGTAGGAAACCCTACAGAATGTTTCTGTTGAAAGGTCATGTTTAGCACTTCTCAAAATGGCAGAAGACTTTCAAGTTCCTGGTAACTCGGAGTTTGTTTTGTAGGTTTTCTTCTGCTTCACATGAGGACCCGCCTCTTAGGAGGACCATGTTTATTTTTTAATTTATTGTTTTCTGTAGCATGGATGCGACCCATTTGTGTTTCAGAGTGCTGGACAGTGCGTTGTAATGACATGAGTAGGTGAAGCATACAGAAAGATGCAGGGCCGGACTGGGAACCAAAACCGGCCCTAGCAAAGTGCTCGGCCGCCTCCCCCCACCCCCCGCGGGGGGTTGGGGGTGCCGCCGAGCTCTTTGCCAGGGCCGGTTTTAGGCCGATTTTGCTACAGGGCCGATTTGGCAGCTATGCTGCAAAAACGGCCCTGTAACAAAAACGGCCCCCAGGGGCCCAAAACCGGCCCCCACCCGTGCGGCGCACCGGGGGATTGCCCGGTGCCCGCTACGGCCAGTCCGGCCTTGGAAAGATGAGTTTAGCTCACGGTGTTTGCAGGCCACGGGTTAGACATGAATCAGATGACCCAAGCGGGATTGCATGACGATTCGAAAGGACATATGTAGACGGGTGGGACGTTTGGTTGACCTATCCTGGGGGTTATTCATGCCCCATCACGCTTTGAGATATGTGTGCCACGCTCATGGACTATTAGGATCTCCTTTGACTCAGAAGGAAAAAGGTTACTAGCCTTTCCTATATAAAGATTGCGTAAGAACCCTGACGAAGTTCCATTGGAACGAAACGCGTTGGCTGAGGCTTTTTTAAATATTGAAAAAGAATAAAGGATCTAATTTCCGCAAGATTGGAAGCTCTTTGAATTTTGTTACGTGGTGCACCGTCCTTGCCCTCAAACATACAGAAAGATTATTACAGAATGATATATAAAGCGTTTGCAAATATTAAGATTATGACAAGCGCCGAAGGGAACAATTTCAGATCGCTGTACAAAATAGTTTGGACTAACCGGAGTAGAAGATGCATTGTATCAGAATCAATTTGAAAGGACCATTAGTACATGAAGTTATCGAAGAGGTACAAAAAATCATGGATATTTGACTAATAGTTGTTACTTAATAGCAGACAACTATCCAGTTACAAGCTGTGTAATTGTAGGCGTTCTGAGAGTAGTTCCTGTCAAGAGTATGAAATCCAAACCAGAATATCAGTACAATTTAGCCGAGTGCAGCAGCGGGATGAACAGATGTCTGATATGTAATTATATGTACAAATAATGATAGTGGCAGAGTTATACAATGAAGCTGAACACAGTTCTCGCTTTGAGATCCATTCAGTTTCTTCTGAGAGTCAACTTTTGTATCAGGACAAGGTGGGTTACTTTGTGGCAGATTGTGCACTTGGCTTGATTTTCTGTTAGTCTTGAATGCTTTCAGTTGAACCGAAGTACTCAAAACAGGGAAGGATGAGAAGGAGTTGGCATAACAGAGGGAAGTCAAAGGGTTTGATTAGACCACTAAAGATGCTGCTAAAGCAAGTGATTGTTTTTGGGTTGAATCTGTGAACAGGTTTCATATCCGAGCCTTCTGTTAGCAGAAAAAGGATCAAGGAGAGCTGTCTGACAGGACATCAGACATGATGGTGGGGTGTTTGGTTCTTAATTTTCGCCCAAGAACACTTGGGTCTCTCCTGCAGAAGGAGGCATGCTTCAATAGAACAGGAAATGTTGTTTTCCTTAACTAAAAGCTAGAGAAGACTATCAGTAAAAGCTATAAATAAGACCCGTTCACAGGATGTTTCCTCCGCTTATTGACAGCTTTCCTCTCCGAGTGTTGATTTTTTAATTGACAATCTGTCAGCTCAGATGCATAGTTATTGTAGTTCATTGGTGAAATAATATTCTAAGTGGATGAGGCTCTTAGTAATTTTTTTTTAGCTAATTAATGATGAGAGTAGGCTTAGCAATAATTATTTTACCAGATAATTGGATACAGATTTGTGAATCTGATGGGGATTAAAGTATCAGGGCAGGATCAAGACTATGCACGGTGAGAATTTGCTTTTCAGTGCTCCGTTAATATCTGGAGTAACCCTTCTGCCACCAGCAATTGAAGTGACCAAAAAGAATACGGAGTGCTTCTCTCAATACACTCATTTTCAGTTCCAAGAGGGAACATTTGTGTGTATTTGGTGAGAGTTAAATGGATGCTCCTTCTCTACTAAAGGGATGGGCAAGACATTAATAGACGGCAGTAGCTGTGTACTGTGTAGGTGGGGGTAATACTGCAAGAGTTGGCGCTTGACATTTTTTTAGTGACAACGTTTAATTGAGTTTTGCACAGCTGATACACCAAACATAATGTAAATGATCATACATAACAGATGAGCAACTAGTTGAGCCCACAGTATGACGTTGCAAGTTCGGGAGATAGGCATAGAGACAAATACAAGATCCACCCCTCCCGCGTCCAGCCAGTGGTTGACACCATAACCCCTTCATTGTCTCCTAGTCCCCCGTGAGTCCGTTCCAGCCCTGGCTTTCATAGGACTGAAGTTCGTCCTCCAGGAAGTGCCAGGATTCTCTGTAAGGCGATTCCCCGGTATTGGCTCCATGCAGCACATATTTTGTAGTGTTTAGGAGGGCAACTCCAGGCCTTGTATATGGGAATGGAGAGTTGCTATCTTTCCAAGCCCTAGGAAGTTCCCTTTTTGCTATCGTCAGACCCAGCCATAGCAGGGCAGTACAATACGTCCGTGCCTATGTATTTTGTGGTGGAAAGGAGGACCAATTTAGGTTCACGAGGTAATACCCAGCCCAACACTCGTTCCAGGAACGCCAACACCCCATCCCAAAATGGGGCCAGTCAAACACACGCCCAGGTCGCGTGGAGGAAATTTTCCTTATTCTATTCGCATTGCAAGCTAGTCGATGTGGCCACTGCCCCCATTTTCTATAATCTCTCCCAAGTGTAGTAAACCCTGTGTAGGTACTTCCGCTAAAATAGGTGAAACTACGAGTCAGTTTCTGTCTCGCGGGGTAGGTGCAGGCCTCCCTCCAGTCATCGTTTGTAAGGTGCCCCAAGTCCCGCACCCAGCCCTCTCTCAGCTGGTCAAATGAGTCTGGTGTATTGACCACTAGTGTTCCATATACCTGCGAGATTTTATGATTGGTTAGGTCCTCCATAAGTGTTTTGGCCTTTAAGGGATTGTATTCTGGTATGTCTGTGAGCCCTTTGGGCACTTGACACCTTAAACTCAGGGAGGAAGGCACAGACAACTGGTAGAGACTTAGAAGGTAGATGAAGCATACGCGTGAGTCCAGGGCTGGAAGTAAAAGGCACAGTTCCGGCTGGGTGTCTCAGTGGCAGATTGGGAAGTGAGCCAAGGAGTCGGGTTATTTATATGATTCACTGCAAGGTTGTTGATGGCTCCGTTCCAGTGAGAAGACGGCTGCAAGAGTAATCTGTAATTGGCACAGTGGCTGTAAAGACGGATCTTCAGAAAGACTTTAGAGCTATCACATCGTTTTTATAAGTGAAGAATTGTTTTATTTTGTAAAATCATTGTAGCATTCAGTTGTTGAGAAAGGGACAGTGTTTTCTTCCAAATCGTCTGTCCTATGGTAAATAACACAGAATGTTACCTTTTTACTCTTAATGAAGGTGAATATGGCCTTATTAGTATTCTTGTTTTTGGGCCATTTTTATTTTTCAGTAGCATGGCATTCACGTATATATAGAGGATTCATATTGGGTAGCTGTGTGATATGATTCAATAATGCATCTTCGGGTTATTATTACACCACAAACTACAGGTCCAAAGGCTGCGCGGTTTGTAAATATTACCAGAACTCTGATATGGCAATATAGAACCATATTGTGTGTTACCATTATTTAGTTTTTATATTACATGTTTATTTTGGTGGTGTTAGCTACTAAAGCTGATTTCCTTAAAGTGCAGCTAATGACCACTTATTGCATTAATAATGTTTAGGTGTTGTTTACCGTTAGTAAAAAATTGGAGGGAAAGCAAAGGACAATGATCAAGGCCAGAGGGTTTATGCAAATCTATGATTGCAGAGTTTACCACATTATTGCTGAAGATAATAAAGTGCTATGCAACACTGTTTAAAATTCATTTTTCGCATAATAGGGATAATGAAATGTTTCCTTTCATTATAATAAAATGTAAAGAAAAACAAAAAACGTATATCATCCTGCATAGATTGATTATCACAGGTACAAAATGGGAATTCAGAAACAACATAAACATTGTGAGGAGTTCCCAGCATTAACGGAATATAATTTAATCGAAACCTTACCAAGACATACCTATGTTGCAGATTAGTAACGAAAGTTAGATATGTTCTATTTGAGTTCGTTAATTCTATGGTAGGGCACGCCAGGAAAGATTTAACTGTTGGGAGATTAATATTTTTAATCTCCGTTCTAATATGGCGATTCGAAAGCAGTCGAGCTTTTAGGTCAATTTTGGATATAGAACTGCAGTTAGAAGGTTCCAAAAAGAGGCAATGAAGCCCAGCCGCCTTCAATGTTATTTCGACATAAGTTAGCCAAGCAATATTACCTACTCCATCTAGTTTCAGGACATCTTTGATAATCTCTCTTGTCAAGGCTAGGGACTCCTTTCGCCATATTGAGTGCCATATTAGGATAGGGGCCATTGCAATTATATCAGTTATATAAGGGGCACCTAGTTCCATGTGACACTTGTAGTTGGCTCATGACTGTGGTAACGAAAGGATCCTTTTTAGGAAATTATCTTCAATAATCTGCAGTTTTGTATAGTCTTTCATGCCCTTTGAAATATGGGTTTCATCAAATTGACAACCCTCAGACCATTTACAGAGATTTGTCATTGTCGGGCCTACTAGATTTTTGCAGCATGTGGGACCAAAGTATGTGGCAGTATTATTTAAAATCTAAGCCAAAAATGCAAATTAGATAGCACATTCTTTGGCAGTATTATTTCATCCATTTCAGCTAGACATTTGTAGTGAAACTTGAAAATTATACGGCAAATGCAGCAAATTATGAGGGAAACTCTGTAGCTGCATAATCACACCAATCCAATGATCTTCCCCATTGTGTAATTGAGAATCTGTTAAAAAAGGGCACCATAACCTAAATATTTTAATACCTATCAGAGCCCATTGTTAGCTACACTTTGAGGAAAACAACTTATATGTGTATATTTTTTCTCTAAAAACAAAAGCTAAAATTAATTTATGGTTAGCGTTGGTTATAACACTTCAACATGTTTTTTTTAAGATCAGCAAAAATGCAGTTATACATTAAACCACCGAAATCCAAAAGTTATGGTTATAAGCACAGTCCATAATGTGCACAACAGCCATGAAAACCATAACTTGCACATCAAACGTGCTGTACTTAACCCTGCATGTGTGACCAACATCCACTGTGCACAGCTTTGGTTCAGGCAGTGGGGTTTGGCCTCCGTCCATCTCCTGGGCCCAGCTCTCTACTTGTGGCCATCATCAGTAGTACACGGCCTTTGGTCAAGCGCAGTGGGGTTGGCCTCAGGTACTTGCCTCTAGCCAGGCCCTGTAGAAGTAGACCTCACCAAGGCCTACCGGTGCTAGGGGTTCACCCTTCTTTGCGCACTAGTCCTCAGACCAATAAGTAGAGATTGGCACGTAAGCTGAAATATCAAAGAAATAGTTTATTAAACCTCATGAGTGGAACTACATCTATACAAAACCCTCAGGCAGTGTATGAGGTTGCACAAGGAGTACAGAGACTGTGGGTCTTTTATACCCACACAGGAGCTCAAAAGGAAACGGTACAAGTACACACAAGAATAGCTATTCACATACATGGACATACAGCAAATGCTCAGTCAACAAAGTAGGAGGAGCAATGAGTTGCTGACATCAGTTAAAACAGCCTGACATTTACAGGCTAAGACAGGTGCATGAGCAGCTGGAGACTTTTCTGAGCATGCTCAGTGCTGCAGGAGCTAAGTATAGATAGTTATTCTAGTAAAGCACAAGGGTAGGCAACAGCGAAGAAGGAAGGAGCACATGGCGAGTACATGGTCAGTCAAAATGGCTGCCAAAAACAAAATGGCTTCAGCTCATGCTAACAGCGATCTCTGCCAAATTCCCACAGCCCTGCGGCCAGCACGCCATGGGTGGCCAACCCCGCTACGTATGGCTGCGTGCAGTGGGGTTGACTGCATTGCCTGACCTTCATGTCTGTGGCAGTGTGTGGCCGCAGGGCCCAGTTCTCTCCAGGCGGCCAACACCTACAGTCTCTGGTCGGGTCCTGTGCCCAGCAACGTGTTGGTGGGTAAC
The DNA here is from genome assembly GCF_964204655.1 of Triturus cristatus. Classification (NCBI taxonomy): domain Eukaryota; kingdom Metazoa; phylum Chordata; class Amphibia; order Caudata; family Salamandridae; genus Triturus; species Triturus cristatus. Next base: position 462,902,340 of record NC_140593.1, read on the forward strand.
CCTACTTCATACAGCTCTTTGGCCATGTGCAGCAAGATAGGCTGCAAGGCCCTTTCCACAGCCAGACTCTACATCCAACCATCTGCATGCGGTCACCCCCTTCTGTGCACAGCTTTCACCCATCTGCAGTGGGGTTTTCTGCTGGGTATTGCAGATGGCTACCCTCTGCACCCAACTCCCCATAGACAGCCAACTCTTGCAATGCATGGCCTTTTGCCAGGCCCTGCACCCATTTCTCGTTAGGCAGCCAACCTTGTTGCGCATCGCCATTGGCCGTGTAAATTGAGGTTGGTGACAGGCCCTGGGCACTACCATCTATGGGTGGCCACCCTTGCTGTACATGGCCTTTGGCCATGTGCACTGGGGGGGTTGGTGTGAGGGTCCTGACTACAACCACACCCTGCTTACAGTGCACCGCATGCAGACAAGCTCCTTGTGTGGCCATTTGGGAACTCCGTCAATAGTGCTCTAAACACTTTATTTTATTTATTCGCTGGGTTTGCAAATCCTATGCTGTATTCACAAATCCAGAACCTCAGGGTGGGCTGCGGAACCCGGGGAAGGGTCCAGGATCTGCACATCCTGCAATGAATAAACAGTTTTTAATTATTTTATTTTATTAACTAGGCATCCCTTTAGGTTCCCCCCCCCACAACCCTCCACCAAATGGCCATGGGGTCATGGTGTCTTCTCCCTGCCCCCTTATGCCCTTTTCATTTTTTCCAACACAGTACTCAGTGCACTGATTTGGGTAATGGTGACTAAAACAGAAATTTTCTGTGATGACTGCCAATCAGAGCGCGGCAGATTCATGAATCAATGGAGGATTTGTGCATCCTCAATGGGTGATTGGAGAAAAATATCCATTGAATCTGCATGGGATTCGCAAAGTAATGGTGCAGATATCTCTAAAATTAAACCTCTTAATGCCCAATTCAAGCACCTTTTAAATTCTAATTTTTGAAAAACGACTGTGTATGGATTTAGACCAAACCAAGCAAACCACCGCTCCTCTTTGTAACCTCCCATTGGCAGATCTGGATGAACATTGTCATGTAGGAACCCAATTGGATGTACTTTTTTTTATAGTTTCATGCACATTTGTCGAAGAGTGCCAGAGCCAGGAAGAAATTAAATAAAATGCCTCTCCTATGGAAATGCTAACACAACCATAACTACACTGGCTCCATGACCGCCAGTGTAATATAAAAAAATATATAGATTTACTGAAAAAAAAACAGAGGACCAAAGGTTAAAGTGACATTATTGTTAAGTGTTCACCATTTATAATATATTACGCTAACTGTAACATGCACCCTGCTATGTGCTGCTCATATTGCATCACTCATGACATGTTAAGTGACTATACTTATGACTTCTTATATGAAATAATTGATGACATCACTGACGAGGTCATTGTCCTATACAGCATAGAGTTACTGAGTGTACACAAGCTATTTTCCTGCTATGGACCACTTAGGTCTTGCAATTAAATGTAATCGTGCATGTTTATTTTTATATGATGCACTGTTTAAAAAACACAAAATTATTTTCTTCCACCAGCCATTTACGTCTGTCTGTACTGCGATTCCCAGGCTCCCTTATCTAATCAGATTTTTTTTTTCTTCAATGTCCGAATAATTTGTGAATTCCAACAGAGATACAGAAAAGTGTTATCCCTTTAAACTTTGTAAAATACTAATTTCTCAAAAACTACTGAAGGGATTTACTCCAAAACAAAGTAAAGTTCTACTTTCATGCCATTCAGGTTGTAGGCATAAACAACATTTTGTATGGGAGCTAAAATGGAAAGTCAATTAATTTTCACCCTCCTTAACTAGTTTGCCCTGCGCTGCTTTACACAACAATCGGCATGCTTGATCTTAGCTAACTAACCTAGTGGTACGCCAAATTGTCTGCAACTCCGTCCAAGGGGTCAAGTTATAGACAAATCAAAAAATGCCTTTTAATTGGAAAATGCATCCGTACCATAACTACAAAGCTGCGATCACCACTGTATAATAAAATGTAGGTACATGGCAGATGTATATAACGCTAACCATATACTATGCACCTGTTTTGCCATCAAGGGATTATGAAGGCATTTTAAACCACAAGGTTGAATGTATTATGCTTTTAAATTGGGGTATTGTGCAACAACAGGCCTGCATTGTATAGTTTTTAGGAAACGTGAAGGCCCGTGCCTAGTGAGAAGATTAAGCTAAGAAGAGAAATAATTTCTGGATAATGGTGCCACGCTGGAATGGGTTATAGTCCTGACTCCATTTCAAAAGAGCTTCATATTTATACATTACTACTGCTTTAACCACTGACCAATTGTACTACCAGTCATCAGGAAAATGTGGAGACATTCTTAGTGCATTTCAAGTCAAAAAGCAATTCAGGTAGAGATTAGAAAAGCTTTCGTATTATGATTTGAATATGGGCTGTGAGATAAATGAGCAAAGCATATTAATGGGAATTGTTATGGCAATGTTGTGAATTTCTTAGCTCCTCTCTGTTCTATCCCACAGTAGTGTTTCTCCATAACTTATTTCTTAGCTTGCAACATATTTATATCATCTTTTTTTCTCCTTTTTCAGATATGAACTTGGAGTTCAACCCTTCTGATCATCCTCGAGCGAGCACAATATTCCTCAGTAAATCTCAAACAGATGGTATGTATTTCACAGTTGTGCTATTTTTGCTGTTAACTGTAAAGCACAGAGAGACTTAACACAACTAGGTGCTTTCCACTGTCACTGGGCATAGTTCAATTTTCCCATTATTAGTGTGATTCAATCTCGCCCACGTTGATCTGGGAAACTTTGTAATTTACACGCTGATCTCAGGAACGCTATTGATGATCCGGGATGGTAGATACAAATATTAGTTTCTTAAGTATAGCAACATATTACTAAGTCTCCTTCCCAGTAAACCGCTTTATAATCAGTTACATATCTAACAGTGTAAACTATGATACATACATATGAAACATGCAAATCACATTATAAGATCAACTTAGCTGTAGCGGTCCTTGTTATTTAAGCTCCTTCATCGCTACTCAGGTTATCATTTCATTTTTACACAGAAAAAGACACGTCAGTGAAAGTATGACAGTTCTGCCTATGTCACTTGAACACAGACCTTTTATTAAATTGCCACTTTGGAAAACTCAAGTGCTAAGGCTGGCTTGGGCAAACTTTTCTGAGAATTGAACCACTAGCATTTGCTGCTTTGTCTCAGGATTCCCTTGTTAATTTGGGTCCGAGAATTCCTCACAATCTCTTGTCTGTATTTAGGAGCTCAGCTAGAATGACATCCTTTTCTAAAGCTCTAGAGAGGAAGGCAAGAAAGGTTCCTTTAAACATAGGCTTTGATGGAAATATGATTTGAAGTGGCATTAATTATGTGCTGGTTATGTTCAACATTGGGTGTATTCTGCCACATAGTGACATGATCAGAAGGTGATTCAAATGTTTTTCAATTCTGTACTTTACGCGACTGTACCATACTCCAGTGTGAATCCTTGCCAGTCTCTTTTTTTTCACCAGCAAGTGTGGATTGGAACTTGCACCGATCACACTAACTCCCTCGTGTTAATCCTTGGATCAATTCTCCTCTTCTTCTCTGGGTCAATAGCTTATGCAATGCCGTGCACATCATGTTATTAACCTTTGCAGTTGTTGGCCCACATCTTTCCGATTTTGCTTGCAAATAGTTAGCAGGTGCATGTCTGAGATCTGTGTACCACCCAATGGTACGAGGTCCACCAGGAACTGCCTGGCTTGCATTGGATTTCATCATGAGGAAGTAAATCGAGGAAGTGTGTGCAGATTGCCACCTACTTAGAGTGGCACTAAGCACCTGTTCGGCCTGCAAAGTAGTGACTCACCTTCCACAGTGACCTGCTCCCTCACCTGTCGAGGTCATCATTTCCGACCACACACAAATGGTGCGAGTAACCCCAATACATCTGAAGACATTTAGTTACAAGACAGTAAATTCGTAGATATTGGACAACTTGTTCAAGCCAGGCAACAATTGGTCCAGGGAAGGGGCACTAAGCTCCTGAATATACCCTGGGGACTACATTAACTTCATTGGGTTCCCAGATAGGCTAAAATATTCACGACTGATACTGAAGTAAACACAATTCTCGCTTCAGAAAAATGGATGAATAGCATATATTTTTGATATCATTATATTGACATGACATTATTCTACTAGGTTGTCCAAGCGCAACTGACTTATTGGTATAAATGTGTTCAGCAAAACTTGAAAGTACTATCAGATCACATAGAAAAGATCTTCCATTATTAAGCATTTAGTTTAATATTGCATCTTATCAAACGCAGTGGTAGAGTAGGTCAGAAACCAGAGTACATCAATACTATACTACTCGTAGGACATCTAGACATGGCAATAAGAGCAATTCATTCATTTGATTTATGTGTTCCCTGGGATAGCTGATTTAAAAAAAAAAAAAGTATTTTTTTTATTGCTGCAGTGTAGCACAAGTGTGGTTTATGATGCTTGAAGTAGTTCTAGATTAATGACTTGAAGTGTGTAAATTCATGGGGACCCAACTAATCCCCTGATTTCCCTTGATGTATTAATGCAATATGGGACTTGTAGTATATTAATTCAGTAAGATACTGGAATTGACTGTCATTCTTACGTTGTGAACTACTAAAATCGCTTGGCTGTAGCTTGTTTTACAGTTAGATATATAGATTTTTTGCACTTTTAAATAATAGTATCCTATTTTTGTTTTCTGTGTTTTTTTGTTGTTGCTGGAATTTGGTTAATTACTTAAAGGAATCCATGTGTTTGCTTTATGGTTAAAAGACATGTCATTGACGAAGAGGATTAACCCAAAAAGGTTTCCCTTATCATTGGCTTTTTGGAATTGTTTTTTTGTTTGTACCATGGGTTTTTAAGGATTATTTTATCCACATCAGTACATTTGTCTTTTGTTATAAAGTGTTGACGTACCTGATTGCTAATGCTTTTCTGGAAATGAGTGTGCCTCTGCAAGGTATAGCATCCATTCCGTATTATGATAATACTTTTTATGCTGTATTGATTAGAAAATGTGCATATTTCCATTATAAATCATAATAAATAATAATCATTTTATAAAGCATCTGGCTACACCGACTAGTTTGTCCCCACACTACAAAAAACAACTACTTGCAGGGTAGGGTAGGTAGGCGTAGCTCACATCTAGTAAAGCGAGGTTTTGAAGCCTCTTGGGAAAACACTTTCAGATGTTTCTGCACGCAATGAAGGCGGTAGTGTGTTCCAATTTTTGGCTGCCAAGTAAATAAATGAGTGTGCACCCATCCTCGCCCTTTTGATTTTTGGAACTTTGAGCAGATGAGCTCCTGTCGCTCTCAGATGATTAGTAGGATTGTATGGGGTCAGAAGGTCGTGCAGGTAGCTGGGTCCTTTTCCCTGTAGACTCCGGTGACAGTAACACGGGACTTCAAAAAGAACTCTTTTGTAAAGAGGTAGCCAGTGGAGGGTATCAAGGGCTTTTGTCAAGGAAGCTCTTGTGGGGAGATTAAGAACTAGGCGCGCTGCCGCATCCTGAATTTGTTGCAGCCGCTGAAGGCTTCCTTTCGTTGCTCCCAAATAGAGGACATTTCCATAGTCCAGTTGCGATGTAACAAGAGTGTGGACTAGAGTTTTCCTGGCTTAGGCGGGAAGGATATCCAGAGTTTTCCTTAACATTTTAAGGATACCAAAGCATCTCCCTGCAACCTTCCTCGTGTGGGTCTCAAAGGATAGTTTTGAATCGAGCCACACGCCTAGATTTTTTTACTTCTTCTTTAGGAGTGGGCACGAGCCCCAGCCTCTGGGGCCACCAAGCTGAACACCAGATGGAGGGGGATTTCCCTATGACCATAACCTCAGTTTTACTGCCATTCAGTTTCAGGCAATTGTTTGACATCCAGGAAGTCAGGGGGCCGATATATAGATTAAAAAGGGTTGGGCTAAGAATTGAGCGCTGTGGGACCGCTTTTGAGAGTGTCAAGATTTTTGACATATAAGGGTGCTGTGCAACCTGGAAGCTGCGATCCTGTAAAAAGTAACTCATCCACTTTAGCGCTTCTCCATCCAGCCCACCTGACCGTAGTCGCTGTAGGAGCAGTTTGTGGGATACTGTGTCAAAGGCTGCACTTAGGTCCAGCAGGACCAAGGCTGCCATCTGACCGGCATACACACGCCTATGCAGTGACTCCGTGGCGAAAAGAAGTGCTGACTCAGTACCACCCCCTTCAGATCTGTCAATGAGGGGGTGAGAAATTCCAGGAGAGGGTTAATCCTGTGCTCAGTAGGTTTTTCGGGCTGCGTGATAGGGCAGTTTCGGGCCTCATCAGGGAAGGAGTTGTATATTTTGGATACTTTGGATAGAAAGAAGTCAGTGATCCGATTGCACAGCCCAGATGAGCTGGCAGGCAGAATCAGCGTTCTCTCTAGAGAGGATATATCTTTGGGGATAACAAATAGTTCCTTAGAGGAGTTTTCAGCCTTTTTTTCATCGGAGAGTGATACTTTTTTTTTGCTAACTTATAAGCATCTTTATTATCATTCGAGAAATCTGTCCTCCATTTGCGTTCTAGGCGTTTGCAGCCTTTTTTAGCGATTCTGAGCTCTTCATTATACCACGGTGCTGATTTGGACCTTCTCTGTGGGGTATTCGTGGTCCACTGTGCAACTACATCCAGTGCTTCCGTGATCCACTTTTCCACAGCTGAGTTGGCCATATTGATCTCATTTCCCAGTAGTGGTAGATTTGCTTTAAAGCGCAAGTGAAGCTCTCAATATTGAATCTGGTCCATTTTCTGTGAGGGAAGACGGGGCCTATTCTCGGCATATGGGGATGTTTGGCTAGTGGGATATAGAAGGCTACAAGATGGTGGTCAGACCAAGGCATAAGGGTCCGGGGCTCAACAACTAGCTCTTGATAGTTCGAGAAAATGGGGTCTAATACATGACTTGACCAATGTGTCGGAACCGTGGATTTGAGTTCTAGCTGTAAGGTGGCTAATTCTTTACATAGGGCTTGAGCCTCACTCTTCATGTGATCCTCTACATGTAGGTTTAAGTCCCCCAGCACAGTTAAGTTGTTATAGCATAATACAGATTGCATCACTATTTCTTCAAGATTAGAAGTGAAGTTAGTAACCTGCCCCCGGGGGATGATATATCAAAAGACAGTTCAATGTAAGATCATTTTCCACCTTTATAATTAAGTGTACTGCTTCAGCATTTTCTACATTAGCTTTATCGATAGTGCAATTTAATGACAGACAGAAAATGATGGCTATTCCTCCTCTGCTCCTGATAGGGCGGTCTTGTCTAAGGATGCCATAGCAGTGAGAGAGGGCTTGTAGTACGTCAGGGGCAGAGTCCTCATTCAACCAAGTTTCTGTAAGGAACATGGGTATCCAGCCGTGAACCAGCAACAGATACTCCAATAGCATATACTCACCTGGGCCCATAAACACACATACACACACCTAGGCTAGTAAAACCGCTGGAGTCAAAGTTTGTGTTGTTTCTTACTTCAAGATTAGTTACTTATCATTCCTAACTAATCTTTCACTGATCAAAAAGTTCTTTCCACTGGTCAATGGACTATTAGTTGAACTAGTTGATGGTGAAATGACTTAAATTATTTCTCTTATAATGAAATAACCACAGATTTGGGAAAAGGCTTAAATCTTTATCTAAATTAAGATTTCATGTGAACCATTTCTCAAAGTACAGCACAGTCACCGTCACTCATAGGAAGGAAGATTCAATTGAATCTGTCAATCAACAATTAATCATACTCGAACAATGTTGCTTAGAAAGGAGAGGATAGAGAGAGAGAAAAGCACATCTGCACATTAATGAAAATATATTTTCCAAGAATGGTGTGAAAACCAGCTCCCTGTCCAAGGAGCTGGGATGGGTCCCCTGGGAAAGATCAGGCGACAAAGGCTTTAGGACAGGAAGCAGGACAGGCTAGATAACCTCTCTAGCACTGATGCTGGCGTAGCACCCCTCTCTGACACTCTCTTCCTCCTCGAGATTCTTCTGCGATTTTCTTCTAAATCAATTAATTCTAAAATAGATAGTTCTGCATTCAATTCTTCTTCACTCCGACAGCATCCCGAGCTCTGCAGCAAAACTCCGTCTCCGTCTGACTAACTAACTAAAAACGACCTCAATTATACTCTTTGGTATTCAGATACCACCCATTAATGTTTCAATATCACAAAATTACTAACTCTGATTGGACAGGCAAGGGGGGATGATCATCACACCATGCTTAGTTTTCAATTTAGTCTTTCAGTCCATTGTTCAAAGATCCCACCCCTTAATTTTTATTCATAAACCTTTATTTCCCACCCATATTCACATCTTATTAGACACAAACGTATACATTTCATGAGTTCCCATTCATTTCAGAGGTCTTTGGACTGGTTCCAAGGGTATGTATCCTTTGCGACCTTGGACTGTGTTCAAGAGTCACATCACTTCTTCCGGCTCACTCGCACTATGCATGTGCAGAGGTCAGGTGGGTTACAGACTCCAGACTCGCACGAGAGGCCCAAATGCATACTAATAGGAAAGTCAAAGAGACAAATACTAATTTAAAAATAAAATGGTTTCACTGTATACCACCTATATCTACTCTATTCCCATTTACATATAGATGCTTTCCCCGCATTAGCATTAGTAAAACAGCTTGGTTTTGTTGCATCAGAGCAGATGCCAAGCATGTGAGCTTTCTAGCAGCCATGTTAATAGCGTCTGCGCAGGCGCAAGAGATTCCCTCCAAGCAACAGTTCGTCATACTGTGTAGATGCAGTTGATGCATGCACAATAAAGATTTCCCGTTAGCGGCCATTTTAGAATTTCGCTCGAGTTACTTATTAGTAAGACACGTAGGCAAGCTTCTCTATCGTATATGTCAGATGTGATGCGTATTAATTTACACAATACATAGTTAATACAAGGTTAGAAGTCAAATGAGAGGATTGCTTCTGAGCAAGTCTCTTTTCTATGAGTCCTTGCTCCGTCAATGGCATCAGGGTGATTATCCACAATGTACTCACAAATTTCCATTTTATGTTTAGTGAAGGACCTAAGTCGTGCTCTTGCTTGAGCCCTGTCTTATCTGAATTATATACAAAAGGACAGTGAGTACAGCATAGAGCTTCTGGCTTTGCCAGCACTGTATGGTAGCACGGATCGGGTAGTGATATTTCCAGCTCCTTTAGTTCTTTTCCCGAGTACTTCAGGGCCTGGCCGATCTTAAAACGGGCAGGGGGGTTGGCCACTTGCCCCGGCGCAGACAGGCTTGCCTTTGGCACACCAACTGCGCGCCTAGCCCAGCATGCTACAATTATAGTGCCGGGAATCAAAGACTAGCCCGTCACACCACCAGAAGTGAGTGCTGTGAGGGCGGGGCGGTTGGAGAAGCTATGTCCCTCTACTCAATCAGCACAAACTGCAGTGGCAGGCCAAGGATGTAACAAGAAGGGAAAGTGCAAAGGTGCAAGACAGCCTAAAAACGACACAAATAAAAACAACAGTATCGGAATTGAAAAGGACCCAATGGATCTTAAAAAACTGCTCTCCGCTCAAACAGCACAACAGAGGTAAGATATGCTACTCCCCGCAAAGACTAGCTGTTTCTGTAGAATGCGCGTCCGGCCCAGCACGCTACAATTATAGCGCAGGGAATCAAAGACTAGCCTGTCAGCCCACCGGAAGTGAGTGCTGTCGGGGTTTAGGAGGAGCTATGTCCCTCCGCTCAGTCGGCACTAACTGCCGTGGCATGCCAAGGACGTAACAAGGAGGGAAAGTACAAATGTGCAAGATCGCCTAAAAACGGCACAAATAAAAACAACAGTATCAGAATTTAAAAGGACCCAATGGATCTTAAAAAACTGCTCTCCGCTCAAACAGCACAACAGAGGTAAGATATGCTGCTCTCCGCAGACTAGCTGTTTCTTATATATTCACATATATACAGCGCATATGTATTTTAGCTTACTTTCTTTCCCACCCTTACCTTATGTATGAGCTTAATAACATGTTTGTGACCTACACATCCTGTTGCCCTATGTTTTTAAAATGTTACAGCAAACAAGAGCACCTCATAGGCAGTGGGAACCTGGGTCTTTGAGTGTATTTAAAGAACAATGGTTCATCTGGAGCCTATTTAGAATAATAAAGCAATTTAGAAGTGAAATTGCTGCACACAGTATATGTATGCATATGTAATCCAGTCAGGCACTTATTTCAATTAAAGCTTTTTAATGTCTATGTCAGAACAGAAATTTCTAGCATAGCACAATAACAAAGTACACTGTGCTCAAGTGATAACCAAACAATCACCGAAAATGTGAACTTATAGTGAGTGAAAGAAACTGTGTGTTTATTTGAAGCACGCAACTACAATCTATTTGAAGCTTGAAGACATAGATAAGCCTATGTAAGGTTCACCAGTCAGGGGGTCTAGTTTAAAATGACAGTGCATATATAATAGCATTATGTAGTAGAGAGAGCCTCACCTATGACAATGAACCAGAGTTACATCAAGGGTGAATGAATATATGTTTTACTAACTCATGGGTAAATACAGATCACCAAATCAGGAAGGGCCAGACACCCTTTAACAAGAGTCTCAATGTATATCATTAAATGTAATAGAATGTGGTTATTTAAATTACCCAGGAGTCGTATTTTGCAATATAGGGATTGTCTTTTAAAAAGAGATAATAGTTCCTGGCTTACACTCACTGAAGTAACATGAATGTAATCAAACTTTTTTTTTTGATGAACACAAATTGCAATGATCCACAAAGTTTTTGGTGCTGCAGAATTGTGTTCTCTGCTCCAGAACACACCAGTAGAAGCTGCGATTGATGATGTAAACCGACTTGGTGCACACACTACTGGAAACCATTCCAACGAAAATTCAATGCTCAATTCACATAATGTATTCTTCAAAAACGTAATAAGTAAATTCAATGTAAGCTATTTCCACCTACATTTTTAGTCCATTGAACATGCAAAGAAAAGTTAATAAACAATGTCGCTTCACATTTTCTGTGTAATGATAACTTCTTTGCTCATGCCAAACTCTAGAAACTTATGAAAAGAAAGTTGTGTATGCATGGCCGAATTTTGGCTCCATGTTCTTTGGCTGTTGATGCCTCGTCATAGTCATCAGATTTAATGTGATACAGGGGTCTGATTTTGGTTGCTTCGTTTTAAAAGGCTAGTTGTATATACTTGAGAATAGGCTTTTCAGGAGATAACGATGCCCATCATGTTCTGCTCTTTTTTTATTGGTATATACTTTCTTTTACCTCCTTCCTCCCTGAAGAAGGGCAACACAGTGCTTGAGATGCATTAGAGTAAAGTAGTGAGTTTCTCAATAATATTTTGTCTTCCTTCTTTTTAAGTTCCTTGGCATTGAACCCTACAATGGGCTTATTCAAAATATCTAGCACTTTTTTTTGTTTGTTCGTGAGACTCTCCAGTAGTGCATTTTCTAATTCTGCAGTCTCCTCCAACTTGTTTTTGCTGGCTTTAGGGCGGTTTCCATGCCGAGTAGCCTCCAGTGTCTTGAGCAAGTTGTGGCTGATACCTCCCCTGAACTGTTTGTCTTTTCTAAAGATTTCTGGACCCAAGTGGTATCATTCCGACATTTAGGCATGCCGGAAGGCTGCTGTTCCATTCGCACATGCTTTTTTCCTCTGCGGTATCTCCACTGCGGCTTGTCTCTGGTCTGTAGTAATTAGTTATTTAATTCCTAGAAGTAAAGGGCCACTAATCCTTTTGGCTAGGTATCATTTTGTTTAAGTAAGGGCCTCCCTATTTGTCATTTTATGTAGAGAGGGGTGTAAAGGGAAATATATATAGTAAAAATGTATAGGGTAAACCTTGGATAAAGGGTTAGGGTTTTCTTAAAAATCTTAATATGTAATTGCGGGGGGCGTGGCCAGCAGCATGCAGGGCTAGACGTGTCTCCCGGGAGCTCCCGGCCGACGTCTATAGATCCGACAAATTACATATCTCCACCGGCCACAAATCACTCACTGGCTGTCGGTGGATGCATAAGAGAGGGACGAGAGAGTCGAAACCCGAACCCGAAGCATACAGAGGAAGTTTTGGCGGACCTAGACACGGCGCCCGTGGTGAAGAGCTAACAGACGGACAAGATGGCGGCGCGGTGAACGGCCCGGGGAAAAGTCCCGCAGCCCGACAGGAACAGGAGCCCACCTGCTAACGACGAGACACCATCGGACACTGGCGCCAGCAGCGACCGGACTGTTCTACAAGCCCGGGGGCCGCCAGGTCCGCCCGCAGGGAGAGGAGCAGGTACGTGGCGAAGGCGCTCCAGTGACGGACAGCGGCACGAGAGCGGACGGCGGAGGGACCGGAGTCCAGGGCGAGACGCTGTTCGGCGGCATCGACGGGGCCAGAGAGGGACGCCGGGCCACGCGCTGAGGGGACCGGGTGCGGCGGGTGTCGCTGAGAAGGATGACGCACCTACCCAACATGGCGGCCACTCCACCGGACTGACGGCCCGAGACAAGCCCTGCGGTCTCTACGGCGGGAGACGGGACCTCTCTGCCCATACCGGCTGCAGCGAAGGCGCGGAGGTGGTACGCTGGATACGGCTGGAGCGGGGGAGCGGCGGACGCCGTGAGTACACCTTCACCAAGATGGCGGCCGCGACCGCAGAGGCACTCGGTGAGTGAGCGGAGCGGGAGAAGGCGGCCCTGCCCACCCAAACGCACAGCGGCCGATGGTCGGGGCACTTGACTGGTAACGAGGGGTTCCTGTGGCGGGAGACCCTTCCCCCCCCCCCCACACTCTTCACGCCCTCACCACCGCCCCCCACGGAGGTGGGGAGGAAGGAGACTCCAACCAGCGGCGGGGGAGACGGGGGACAGGTGGAATCTTGCTGGGCGTGCCGCTGCAAACGATGGGCCCACTGCAGCTGACCCGGAGGGGCCCCGCCGCGTGCCGCACTGTGCAGCATTGAGGAGTTGTGGGACAGGCAGAGCGGAGGGGCGCCTGGAGACACGCGACAGGCATACCCGCTACCGGATAGGCGGGGAAGACGTGAAGCACCAACCCAGTACACCACCTTGGCCGATCGGAGTGAGGTGACAACGGGGGGCGGCCTCGTGCAGGGTTGGTCCTGGAGATTGGACGCACGACGGGCGACACCGAGACGCTTTGGATCCCGGTGGGGCACACAACGGGGAGACCGCTACAACCACTCGGCCCAGGGCGCTTGCAGCTGGGTTAACCACGGAATCAGGCAAGATGGGGAAGAGGGATCCCCCACCCAAGCCCCCCAAACAAGGCACTCTGGATCTCTTCGCAGCGCCAAGGTCATCCAAAGACTGCACGGGCTCGGCGGCAGAGGGGGCCTCTGACACGGACAGGTTACTGGCGGCAATCCAGGCGTCGAGATCGGACATACAGGAATCCCGATCAGCGTTGGAGGGAAAAATTGGGGAAGTGGGCGCGGAGGTCACACTTCTGCGACAAGATTTCAAGAACCTCTCCGCCAGGGTGTCCGAGACCGAAACTCGCATTGGAGAGGCTGAGGACTCAATAACTACCCTTCGAAGAGAAATGGCGGAGCTCCAGGCGTCGCACAGACAGCTGCTCTGGAAGGTGGATGACGCCGAAAATAGGGCGCGATGGAACAACCTCCGATTCGTAGGATTTAGAGAGGGAATCGAGGGGAACAACATGGCAGCCTTCCTGCACAAGTGGCTCACGGACACCTTCCCTGGAGCCCGTTTTTCTTCCTGTTTCGTGGTCGAAAGAGCGCACAGGGCGCTCCTGGCGAAACCTCCGGAGGGCGCGAGACCCCGGCCAGTGATCGCACGATTCCTCAACTTCGCGGACAGAGATTTAATATTGCGGGAAGCGAGGAAAATGGGCGAAATCAGAGTGGAGAACACCAACGTAATGATTTTTCCGGACTATAGTCAGGAGGTACAGAAGCAGCGGCGCTCCTTTGACTCGGTGAAGGTCAAACTGCGATCACTGAACATTACGTATATGCTGCTCTTCCCGGCGAAACTCAAAGTCATCTACATGGACAAGGCACACTTCTTCAGCCAGCCGGAGGATGCATGGCACTGGCTGGAGGAGAGACCGATCCTAAATGGTCGGGAAACGGCAGGGAGAGAGGAGCTGGTGAGGACGGCACAGGATAAGGCGCGGTGGGACACGCCAAAACAGCAGAGGAGGAGATCCAGGAGACTCTACTCAAGACACACCGGCACCCCATATCATTCGCGTGCATCGGCAGGAGCCAGGAGGGGGAGATCGGAATCACCCGGGACGTCGAGGACGGCACACAGACCCCAGGAAGGGTCGCGGGACCCGACCGGCTCGGAAGGGGAAGGAGGGCACCTCAGGGACTCGGAGGGGGAGGGTGAGGTGTCGGACATTGAACAGCGCTCCTTACACCCACTGGAAGCAGAGATCCGGCAGTTGGAACAGGACGTATCGGACAAACACTGCAGCACAGTACCGACAACGCAAGACTCACATTCGTGACCCTGGAAGAAGTGGAGGGTTAGATTGTCGGCCGGGACACGGACATGACACGCAAGTGGCCAACACCCTTTCAGTTGTTGTTTCTTTCTTTTTCCCTTTTTGTTCCCTTCCGTTAACTTTCTTTTCTTGTGTTTTCAGGTACGGTTTACTTGTTAGCAATAACAGTTGTGTAGAGGGAGGGAGTGGGGGGGGTGACAGACCGACTTCTACTGACAGCTTGGACCGTGATGGGGACGAGTCTGGAAGGGGAGAGAGGTGGGGTGGGGGGCGGGAGGGGGCACGGGGGAGTTTCAACAAGTTGGGGTAGCAGGGGAGGGAGTTGGACCTGGGATAGCACGAAGAGACATGATTTGAGGAATGGATGTCCACACTGTCACACGCAGCCGCAGGGGTCGCCTAGTGACCTTCGGAAGACCTACACAATATGGCAGGTACACTAACAAACACAGACGGTCTAAGCAAGGGGGTATCCATTATGACCTGGAATGTTAATGGTCTGGGCTCCAAAATAAAAAGGGGATTAGTGAATTCCTACATCAAGAAGACCGCCCCGGACCTCATCCTCCTGCAAGAAACCCACCTTAGGGCGGGAAGATGTACATTCATAGCGAGGGGGAGGTACAAAGTCTTGCACCATGCGGGATACACGTCAGGCGCCAGGGGAGCCGCAATACTTATTAACAAATCACACCCCTTCGCCGTAGCGCGTACATGGAGTGATACACAGGGTACATATGTGGGAGTACAGGGGGAGTGGAACAGACAACGCATGACAATCATCTCAGTATATGCCCCTCCGAAACTCCAACCACGCACACTCAGGGAGGTAGTGTCCATCTTACTGGACACGGCGGATACGATGCAAATAGTGGGGGGGGACTTCAATGATGTCATGTCAGAAGAATTAGACCGCTCGGGGGCACAACACCGAGGGGGGGCACAGACACCTCTTGCGAAATACGTGGCGGACATGGGACTCACCGACGCATGGCGGTGGCGACACCCGATGCAAGAGGCATTCTCTTTTTACTCGGGGGCCCACAAAACCTTCTCCAGGCTGGACTACATCTTTGTGGCAAGACAGTATCTGTCGGAAGGGGATGAGATCGAGTACAAGGCAAGGGGAATTTCGGACCACTCCCCCCTCTATGCGCGCTTAGGGAAGAACACCGAAAGGCGTGAGACGGAATGGCGATTGGCGGCCTGGGATATTCAATCCCCTGAAATAGTCCGGGGTCTGAGGGCGGACATAAAAGTGTATGTAGCAGAGAACAAGGGCTCTATCTACCGGCCGGTGACTCGAGATAGCGCCCGTTTTTGAAAGAATGATGGAGCCTGCACATTGGGCCTAAATATACAACAACAAGGTTGTTTTACTCTTACTTGCGATACATACAGACTGAACTAAGAGTCCGAATAATATTTGAACTAGCCGGTGATACATTTATGAGTGCTTCTATATTTGGAGAGGTTGCATACAATTCTATATACCACTTGGAAGTCGGCTATTTTTGAAATTATGGTGGCCGTTCCTTAGAAACAATCTATGCCCTGACGAAGTTCGTAGAGAACGAAACGCGTTGGCTGAGTCTGATTTTTCTGAAAATTGAATGAAAATAAAAGAACAACAATTGGAACTATTGAAAAGACTTTTCCCTTGGTGCACCGTCTTTTTGTAAAAGAGTTTGTATATCTGGTTTTCCAGTAGAGCACAAGTACGGCATGCTCTGGACGTGTCTTTGCACCTATTAAGAAATTGTGTATTGATTTTGGATCTGGTGTGCTTAACATTGGTCAGCCGTACGGTTCTTTTGTTTATACTCGGTGGCATCTAACATTGTCTTCTGGGAAGCCATGAAACCTGTGGTGCGAGACAGACTCAGAGGAAGACTACGGGATGAGCGTAGCAAACAACACGGGGAGGCAGCAGCGTTAGAATGCGAAATCCTGACCCTAGAAAGGCACTACCTTGTAAACCGAGGGGAGGGAATGCTACGGCAACTGCAAGACAAACAGAAGGAGTATAGGGAGCTGGTCTCCAATGAGGCAAAGACGCAAGCCCTAGCCACGCTACACCGCCTGTACGATGTGGGCGACAAGTCAGGCAAGCTCCTGGCCTGGCTTAGCAGGAAAGAACAAGCCGCGAGGTGGGTGGAACGAATCAGGGAAGAGGGGGGAGGCCTGGAAACTACCGACCGGGGCATAGCAGCAGCCTTCGCGCGGCACTATGAGAACTTCTATAGGGGCCGGGACCTCGGGTCGGTGGAAGAGGCCTTACTTTATATGGAAAGTCTAGATATCCCAGTTTTGGATGAGGAACTCAGCGCCCCTTTGGAGGCGAGAATCACACGGGAGGAGATCTCCGTAGCCATCAATAAATTAAAAACGGGGAAGACGCCGGGGCCAAACGGGTTCCCGGCGGAATTCTTTAAAAAGACGGCGGACCTATTGACGCCCCACCTGTTGGCACTATATGTAGAAGCATACGGACTAGGGAAACTCCCACGAGATTTAGCACTGGCAACCATAGTGCCGATATACAAACAGGGAAAGCCAAGGGAGGAATGTGCCTCGTACCGCCCCATCTCCCTCCTAAATCTGGAGGTAAAAATACTGGCAACAATTCTAGCGGCGCGCCTACGAACGGTGATCCCGGACCTTATACACACAGACCAATCCGGATTCTTGCCGGATAGGGCGACAAAACTCAACCTCCGACGGACCCACAACTGGCTCCAAGAAATACATGGTAGAACAGAGCCGCACTGGTTCCTGTCCTTGGACGCGGAAAAAGCGTTCGATGCGGTACACTGGCCCTTTCTCATGGCGGTATTACGTCGGTTTGGCTTTGGCCCCCACTTTCTAAAATGGATAGGGCTACTATACGCGGCGCCAAAGGCGAGGGTACGAGTGAATGGGTGCCTATCACGCGAATTCCGGGTGGAGCGGGGCACCAGACAAGGGTGCCCGCTGTCACCTCTCCTTTTCACTCTCACCATAGAAATACTGGCGGCTAAAATACGGCAGAATCCGGAGATCCATGGCTTCAGGTGCACCGAGTTGGGGGATACCCAGGAAAAGATTTCGCTATATGCGGACGATGTACTGTTGTATATCACGAACCCCGAGATATCCATAGGGCAGTTATTCAGAGAGTTGGAAGACTTTGGGGGAATGGCAGGACACACCATCAACTGGCATAAATCAGTCTTGTATATGCCACGGGGAGCAGTACAGGGAGTAACGTTACCGGGACGTCTACTCACCACCGCTGAGGGGTTCCAGTACCTTGGGGTATATGTCACCTTGGACAAAAGGCTCTCGTTCCAGAGAAATGTGGAGCGAATACTGAAGGAGGCAGTGGAGGATATGACGAGATGGAGACAGCTGCCACTCACCCTACTAGGGAGGGCGGCGATGTATAAGATGATTACCCTACCCAAATTCCTCTACGCACTTCAAAACGAGTACTATCCACTCCCGACTAATACTATCACTAGAATACACGCTGACCTGCGATCATTCATATGGCTGGGCAAACAACCACGCATTGCGCTCCAGACCCTCCAGCGACATCAATACAGCGGAGGGATTTCACTACCGAACCTGGAGGCTTACTATTGGGCGGAACACCTGACCCCCATTAATGACTGGCTGCACGCACCGGCAGATCACCCAACCTATGCTTTGGAGAGGTATAAATTATCCACACACAATATACTTCACTATCTGTATGGGGGAAAGGCGGAGAGAACGCTTTTGCCAGCGACTTTGATCACGCTTAGAGCATGGGCCCGAGCGACTAGATCCACGGGATGGGAAGGGAAGCCAACGCGTCAGACTCCACTGTGGCATTGTAAATGGTTGAAGGAACTACATAAACTGAGAGGCTTCCAAAGGTGGGATGACATAGGGATCTCCACCATCGGGGACGTGATTAGTAAAGGTGAGTTGAAGACGTTCGCGGTGCTACAGGCAGAGTTCGGATTACACCACACTCAACGATACAAGCACCTACAGCTAGTTCACGCCTGGAAGACACAGCAGGTATCACTACAGGGCATACCGGAATACTCACCTTTGGAAGGGAGACTCCTACAGGAGCAGATGGTACACCAGGCAGTCTCGCTTACATATAAAACCCTCACAAACAACATGTTGGGAAATCTGGCGAAACTCAGAGTTACATGGGAGGCGGACGTAGGGCAGCTTGAGGACTTAGACTGGGAGCTGATATTGATGCACCCCCGAGAAGTCGCCATTAAATCAAGGCTGAGGCTGATCCAATTAAAAATACTACACAGGACATACTTTGACCGGAGGCGTCTCCACAAGATGGGTAGAATAGCGGACGCCACGTGTCTTCGATGCCATACGGAACAGGGAGATTTCTACCACACTCTATGGTCCTGTGAGAAAATTCAAACGTATTGGTCTCACATCTTCACAGAATTGGGGGAGGTGCTGGGAGTGGAGCTAACACTAGACCCGAAACTGGCATTACTGGGAATGGTGACCGAAATAGACCTGCCGCGCCCACATATCATTTTCCTGGTGTTGGCGCTGGTGGTAGCGAAAAGGGACATCGCGAAATATTGGGGGGTGGCGGAGAGGCCGGAGATAGAGGAATGGAGGAGAGGTCTGGACCTCTATTTGGCAGCAGAACGAGTGACATACAAAGCGAGAGGCTGTCCCAAAAAATTTCGAAAGATATGGAGCAAATGGAGGCAGTACCATGGCCTAGAGGTGGGACACATAGGAGGACACACATAGAGGGGAGGATGGGGGGGACGGGAGGGAGAGACCACTTGATAACGAGGAGGGCCAGTACAAGACAGTGACAGTGATTCATTTGGAGATGCCATACATGCGAGGTGCCATATTAGGCTGTGGGGGGGGGGGGGCAAGCGTGAATGCATTATACAAGTATGACACCGGTGGACGGGGGACACATAGTTGGCGCGACGTGGGAGTTGTCGGTTCACCCTGGAGGGAGACGTGCTATTGGTTCTGTGGGTAGGGGTGGGGGACGGGGGGGGCGGGTGTTGTGGGAGAAAAACAATACAAAAGCAGGATTGTGGGGTTCTATAACAGCTATGATCTCATAACAAGCTGTAAGTTGGTCATGTGGGTTGAGATGTGTCACAGCTGTAACCTTTTTTTTTTTCATGCCTGCACAAAAATAAAGTTTAAAAAAAAAAATAATATGTAATTGCGCTCTATAGTGTTACAAAAAACAAGAGTAACCCATATGCCAGCAGAGCCTGGTTCTGTGTGTTTATTACCGACTAGTGGTTCACCTGGTGCTCATTTAGAATAATAAGACAGTTTAACAGTGAAATTGCTGCACATGTTAAATGCATACTTAATTAATTCATCCATGCAGTTATTTCAATCAAACCTTTTTAATGTATGTCAGAATAGCAATTTCTAGTGTGCTGTGCCCCCAGTGAAAAAGAAGAAACCACAGAAAGGGAAGAGTGAACATGTAGTGAGTGAAACAAGCTGTGTGTTTATTCAATTGCAAAAAGAACAATTGATGGACAGAATGCAGAACAATGTCATACATTCTCCCCAGTACAGAGATCTGGGCCTAAATCCATCGTTTTTTAGCTCACCATGCCATTCCAGTTTGAACCCAGCCATATGCAAATCAGTCTTGAACCTGTGCCCACTGGGAACAGTCCAGCCCGAACTGCCTGGCCAGGTCCACTCTGGACTGGAACCAAGCATCCTAGGACCGGTTTCCGTCCATCCATCAATTGTGTGTCTTTTGCTTTCTTGCCGTAAGTGCGCCGGCTATGCCCAGACGTGGGTCCCGGGCTCACTGTGCCACTGGATTCAAGCTATCCTGGCTGAAGAGGGGTGAAACCCCGAAACCGGTCCTAGGATGCTTGTTTCGGGTCCAGGGAGGTCCTGGCTTACCAGTTCGGGCTGGACTGTTCCCATGAGGCACAGGGTCAAGACTGATTTGCATATGGCCAGGTCTAAACTGGGGTGGCATGGTGTGCAAAAGAATGATGGATTTAATCCAGATCTCTTGACTGGGGGTGAATGTTTTGATTTGTTCTGCATTCAGTCCATCAATTGTGTGTCTTTTGCTTCCTCGCCCTAAGTGCGCCAGGTATGCACAGACTTGGGTCCCGGGCTCACTGTACCGTACCACTAGATTCAAGCTATCCTGGCTGAAGAGGGGTGAAACCCCGAAACCGGTCCTAGGATGCTTGTTTTGGGTCCAGGGAGGACCTGGCTTAGCAGTTCGGGCTGGACTGTTCCCATGAGGCACAGGGTCAAGACTGATTTGCATATGGACAGGTCTAAACTGGGGCGGCATGGTGAGCAAAAGAAAGATGGATTTAACCGATATCTCTTAACTGGGGGTGAATGTTTTGATTTGTTCTGCATTACGTCCATCAATTGTGTGTCGTGTGTTTCTTCAAAGCACACAACTGCAGTCTATTTGAAGTTAGGACTTGATTAAATCTTCTCAGTATTAGAAATTGTGTCCTGTTGCTTAGCGGTGTTTGGAGCTCTTTTAAAGTGTCAAGGTCTCATCAAGACAGCTAGGTATAGGGGATACCCATGTGTGAAATTATAATAACTTTCATTTGCGGTCAGTAGTAATGATAGACTGGTTGGTTGGGACAGATTAAGAAGGCTAAATACCAGTGGTAGCTCTTCCACTAAGGTGTAGGAGCGTTGCCCCACTGCTTTTCAGCTGTATAAATGAAGGAAAAATAAAATGATAATAACCCAATGTTATTATCATTTTATTTTTTCCTGCTGCTGCAGCTTTGTTAGGCAAGGCTGCTCTGCTCACTGAGCAGGGGGTGAAGTGGTGGGCACTATGTAAGCATTAATGTTTGACTAGCCATCTCGGGCCGGCCAAACAGTCAGGCACACAAGGAGATGATGTCCATGTCTTCCCTGGACCGAAAACAAGCTTGGCAATTCGGGCTGGACTGTTCCCATGAGGCACAGGGTCAAGGCTGATTTGCATATAGCTGTGTCTGAATTGGGGTGGCGAAGTGAGCTAAAGAATGAGGATGGATTCAACCCAGATCTGTGACTTGGGGTGAATGTCTGAAAAGTTTCAGCACTCCGTCCATCAACTCCTTGTGCTTGCTTTGTTCGCTCTAAGTTGGAAGGGTATGCCCAGACGTGGGTCCCTTGCTCACATTGCCACTGGATTCAAGTTAGACTGGCTGATGAAGGGTGTTACTCAGAAACCGGTTCCAGGATGCTTGTTTACGGTCCAGGAAAGACATGGCTTGGCAATTCAGGCTGGACTGTACCCATGAGGCACAGGGTCAAGACTGATTTGCATATAGCTGTGTCTGAACTGGGGTGGCGAAGTGAGCTAAAGAATGATTGATTGATTCAACCCAGATCTTTTACTGGGGGCGAGTGTCTGAAATGTTTCAGCACTCCGTCCATACTCTCCTTGTGTTTGCTTTGTTCGCCCTAAGTTGTCAGGGTATGCCCAGACGTGGGTCCCTTGCTCACTTTGCCACTGGATTCAAGCTAGCCTGGCTGATGAAAGGTCTTACTCAGAAACCGGTCCCAGGATGCTTGTTTCTGGTCCAGGGAAGACCTGGTTTGGCAATTCGGGCTGGACTGTTCCCATGAGGCACAGGGTCAAGACTGATTTGCATATAGCTGTGTCTGGACTGGGGTGGCAAAGTGAGCTAAAGAATGATGATGGATTCAACCCAGATCTGTAACTGGGGGTGAGTGTCTGAAAAGTTTCAGCGCTCCGTCCATCATCCCCTTGTGTTTGCTTTGTTCGCCCTAAGTTGGCAGGGTATGCACAGACGTGGGTCCCTTGCTCACTTTGCCACTGGATTCAAGCTAGCCTCGCTGATGAAGGGTGTTACCCAGAAACCGGTCCCAGGATGCTTGTTTACGGTCCAGGGAAGACATGGCTTGGCAATTTGGGCTGGACTGTTTCCACGAGGCGCAGGGTCAAGACTGATTTGCATATAGCTGTGTCTAAACTGGGGTGGCGAAGTGAGCTAAAGAATGATGATAGATTCAACCCAGATCTGTGTCTGGGGGTGAGTGTCTGGAAAGTTTCCGCGCTCCGTCCATCATCTTCTTGTGTTTGCACTGAACAAAAGAACTCGGGGCCAGATGTACGACGGTTTTTAGCATGCGCAAACGGGTCTTAGACCCGTTTGCGCATGCTAAAAACCATGGGCCCATGTACAAACAGTATTTTGACGGTCGCAATTTACTGCAACTCGGTATTTGGATACGGCGTTACCTTCCAAATAGCGACTCCATAGCCATGTACGAATTTTTGGCGACCGCAATTGCAGTCGCATAACACTTTTAAATTACCACCTATTCTAAGTAGGTGGTAATGCATTCGCAAATGGAAATGGGTCCGCAGGGGACCCCTTCCCCCTTGCAAATGCATGCAAAATTTATTTTTAAGGGCAGGCAGTGGTTCCAGGGACAACTACCTGCCCTTAAAAAATGAAACGAAAACGTTTCATTTAATTTTTTTTAAATGCCTCCCCTTTTCCTTTAAGGAAAACGGGCTGCATTGAAAAAAAAAACAAAAAAAGGACTGCTTTATTTAAAAGCAGTCCCAGACATGGTGGTCTGCTGAGCCCAGCATGCCACCATCCCTGGGAGGGCCAGCCATTCCAAATGGGGTCGCAAAATGCGAGTGGCTCATTAATATTCATGAGCCTCGCATTTTGCGACCCCATTAGGAATCGCAAACAGTGTCCAAGACACTGTTGTACATGCCAAATAGCGAGTCGGAAATTGCGAGTCGCAAAAGTGATGCAATTTGCGAGTTGCTATTTGGCAGGGCGTACATCTGACCCTCAGTTTTTACTCATTTTCATTTAATCCACTTTCATTTTCCTAACCTGAATTTTGAGAACAGTTTACCCTTATCCCTCCTGTATTCTACTCTAGTCTTTAAGCAACTGTAATCCCCTCCACTTTCACACCGCATCCACATCCACATGCTTTCCATTATACTCGCAGACACAAAAGCCACTCTCTCACTTCCCCTCTTCCCACTCTCTCATTCTCTAGCTATACACTTTAATTCCCTATTCACACTCCCCTGAACCCTTATCCAAACCTATTTTGAAATTCACACAAAATTCCAGGAGTACTCATTGAAATCTCCATTGTTTGCATATTCGCAGAAGTAGTTCTGAAACCGGGAATTACATTCATTTCGTAAACTCATTTTCACACATATAAACGATGGAGTGTGGTTCAGATACACAAAGTGGATTGGGACCGGTCCTTGCTTACCTTCGAACTGAGAAGGCCTTTTGAAGATAAATGTCTGCGAAGGTAAAGTTCAGGCAGCTGGCAGTATCCGAGGAGGAGGCATCATAGTTGCAGCGCCGCTGGATGAAGTCACAGTGGAGATTTCTGCATTCAGGCTTAGTCTCATTTTTGAAAGTCGCAAATCCCCAGTGGGACGAAGCTGTAGCTGACGAGGGCTCCACGAGGCCGGATACCACTTCAGCGAGGAGCTGCTGAACAGAATTTCTTCAGTGACACCTCATGGGCGCTGCTATCACATTTTTGTCTCTAATCATAGTTCCAGCTACACTCCGGCTTTACAGGGGGGCTGCTCTGTGGACGCTAGAGAGGGGGATGTTTGTGGGCCGCCCTTACCAAATGTTCAATGATGTTGCATATGTATCTCGTTAGATTTTTTGCAACCACACTGTTGAAGACATAGCCCCTATATTATCAACACTGTTTTGAACCCTAATAGTGACTGTTCTGCACTCACCGATAGTACTATCTCTCTTTTCCCACACTAGGTGATGCCAAAACTGGTGGACTGTTTTGGACAATGCGAAACTCCTGAATTTCGTGGTCTTGCAAAATTTCTCGAAAGTTTGCATTACGTAATTTTTCATAACTGTTTTTTAAGTGAGAGTTCATCTCACAATACCAGTGAACACTGATTTGCAAAGAAAAATTGTTCGCTGAGAGACAAAGATATTTTCTGATCAAACCACTCTCCTGCTGCTGTCAGTTACACGGCATACTGGCAAATGATACTTCATCTAAAAGCGTCATTATTGGAAGTTTAATGGATTTTGTGAAGTGTACAGTTTCGCATTAAGTCGGCGTTGCTTTAAATATATTTTCATACTTAATCATTTTGTTTGTAATCAGTTTTTATGTATTTTTTCATTGTTACTGAAAACAATTCAATTGTTCAATTACTTAGTCCCAACATGTGCAATTATTTCTTCCAAAACTGAGAGGAAATTGGAATGGATACTTTGGGAGGGAGGAGCGGGGGGGGGGGGGAAGGAGACCACGGACCCAGGATTGTGTGAAAAAGGCCGCTTTTATTGGGACAGGTGCACATTACAAATTAACAACCTTGGCAAAAGCCTTCCAAAACTAAACCTCACTAAATAAACAGTACACCTAACCCCGCCCCCTCCCCTAAATTTCTTCGAACCCGCCCCCGCCCGTACATTACAGCATTTAAAACAATACCAAACATTACATTACCATATACCCCACAAAACCTATAAATACAAACCTTCCGTTAAACAAACTCCCCTGCCTGCCCCTTTACAGCTATCACTCCCCCAACCTGTGTAACCGAACTAAAATAACCAACCTATCCTTTCCCTGTCGATAACCCAACTTCACAATTAATCAACCAACCTCAGCCAAAAACTGTCCAAATACAACTAACCCCCTCACTGCACCTGCTCCAAGCGACAAATACTGCCAAAAACCCCTGAGCACCTGTCCCACAAAAAACGCCAAACGAAAGGAAAAGACCAAACAAAGGATAAAAAAGGATATTAACTTGAAAATTACAAAAAAAAATTGGGGGGGGGACAACAAATTACCAGCTAAGCTCCCAGCCACCAGGTCACCAAAAACCTAAAATGGTGGCTGGGAGCAGGAGCCTAAAGCATAAATACTTGGGCTCCTTTTGGGCTACAAACTAAAGAAGCCCAAAATACAAAATGGCCGGCGCGAGGCCAGCCTTCCCCCCGCAAGCCCCACCCAAACCGCCGGGGGGGGGACCTCCCTGCGGTCGGCTGCGCCTCCCAAGCCCCCCTTGGGGGGGGGGGAGAAGCAGACCACGGACCCAGGATTGTGTGAAAAAGGCTGCTTTTATTGGAACAGGTGCACATTACAAATTAACAACCTTGGCAAAAGCCTTCCAAAACTAAACCTCACTAAATAAACAGTACACCTAACCCCGCCACCCCGCCCACTCCCCTAAATTTCTTCGAACCCGCCCGTACATTACAGCATTTAAAACAATACCAAACATTACATTACCATATACCCCACAAAACCTATAAATACAAACCTTCCGTTAAACAAACTCCCCTGCCTGCCCCTTTACAGCTATCACTCCCCCAATCTGTGTAACCGAACTAAAATAACCAACCTTTCCTTTCCCTGTCGATAACCCAACTTCACAATTAATCAACCAACCTCAGCCAAAAACTGTCCAAATACAACTAACCCCCGCCACCCAGAAAGGAGTGGGGGGGGGGGGGGTGAGAACTACCCACCCCCCTTTCTGCCCCCTCATAAACATTAAACTCCCTGACCATGCTCTTGAACGTTCACGCATCTGGACAAAACTTCCCTCATTTCAAGCAGATATAAATCCATCCCCAGCTTAGATAAATGCACTCCATCTCATCGAAAAAATTAAACTGCCTCAAAACGGATGTCTTTGTGCGTCACTCTCCCAAACCCCAAACTTCGGTAAAACCTAGAAATCTCCGCATTCACCTTCCTCCGTGCCCTATCAATAGCTCTGGGATTCACAGCCCCTCTCCAGACTCTCCGCGGGACCAACTCAGTCCACAAAACATGGCATCCCGACCAGCGCTCCTTTAATAAGGCTAAATCCCTCTTCATTGCCTGTAGTAAGACCACACCTTTAACTCCACAGAGATCATTTTCCCCCAAATGTATCAACAAAATATCCGGGCACTGCCCCCCCACCATGGCATTATTCAAACACGGAATAAGGTCCTTCCACAACATACCCCCTTTCCCCTTCCACAAAATTTTGAAAAAATGCTCATTAAACCCCAACATTTTCCCGAAATAACTTTGGGACGCCTGAACCTGGGCCCATTTTAAGAATGAATGCCCTGCAATCCACACAGTCAACTCCTTCGAATGGGGCCCAGCCACAGAACCTGAAAAGAGAAAAACAGAATGAGACTCGTAAAAGGGGGGTTGACGCGTGCGCCTCCCCCGCATTAACTCTCACATATTTTTGAAAACAGTCTGATGACCAGCGCCCCATCGCACAATGTTCTCTTGAGACCAACCCCTATTATGCGCCTCAGTCGCGGCCCCTATCCTAAAAGAATGAGTCCCAAACTGAGCCCCGTCCAACCCAATCCTCTGCAACCCCTTACGCAAAACCATACGCAGCTGGTAATCAGTTACCCGAGAGCCATTGATATGTCTGAAAACCAAGTCACTCCCAGAACCTCCTGACAATGTCTTCCACTGCCTTGCCAACCGCAACGGACACGTAACACTTGGAGATTCTGCCTCCAACCACACCCCTTTACCTATGCCCCTCTGATCGGTTTTCGAGTTGGCCAGCCAGATGTTCAGGCCCTTGTCTGCAAAAAACACATCTTGCCAGCAAATGCCCCGCCTACACTTGGTCCCTAAGAGCTCCGAAACTCGAAAGCCCCAAAAAACATGAATGCCATAAGGGTGGCAAACAAAGAAAACTCAAAATCATCCCTGCAAACCACAAGTAAAACATCCAACAAACGGGCCAACGTCTGCCAAGAAAGAGGTGAGCGAGCCAATGTAACCCCTCCCCGCTCCCTAGCCCAACCCTCAAGCATCCTCCTACCCACTTCACCAGCAGAAGGGGAATAACTCCAAAGAAGATTCCCCATGAAAGAAATTCCTGCCAATTTCCCAGCAATCGTGACCTTGGACAAGCCTCTCTCAATGAGGTCCAATATAAACTGAATAACATCTTCAGATCGGCGCCAAGACTCCTTCCTCCTGAAAGCTCCAGATGCCAAAAATTCCTTCCAGGCCAGTGCATATGCCGCCCGCGTGGACGCAGACAAAGAACCTACCACCAATTGAAATACCCTACGTTGCCTACATACCAGAGGTGCTCCGGCATCGGGGTCGGTGTCCTGTCCGCCTCCTTGGCCAGCCCATGGAATCTCCCCCACTGCGAACGAGACAAAGCATCCGCTATGTCATTGTCCACACCCGGAACATGCA
Organism: Triturus cristatus; assembly: GCF_964204655.1. Taxonomy (NCBI): domain Eukaryota; kingdom Metazoa; phylum Chordata; class Amphibia; order Caudata; family Salamandridae; genus Triturus; species Triturus cristatus. Next base: position 462,930,210 of record NC_140593.1, read on the forward strand.
AGGCCCTGAATGAAATATAACGCAGACAGCCCAGCACAAACAACAACTTCAAGATCTGTTCCTCCCTGGCTGACTGCCTGTTGACAATTTCCACCACTGCCATGTTATCCACCCGGAAGAGCACCTTTTTATGCTCCAAGTCCTTCCCCCAGATGGTCAAAGCCATGAGTAACGGGAATAGTTCAAAGAAAGTAATGCTCCTCCCTCCATTCCTCCAGTCCTGCGGCCACTTCTCTGCGCACCACTTACCCTGCCAGTAAATGCCAAAACCATCACTGCCTGCCGCATCCGAAAACATTTGAACATCCCATTGTACATCCTCCTCTCTAGCCAGGGGCACACCGTTAAAGGAGTGCAAGAAAACCGACCACATGCGCAAGTCCTCCTTCGCCCCTGCTGACAAGCGCACATGATGGTGCGGTAAATGCTGACCTGCCAATGCGCGGCCTAGCCGCCTACAAAACGTCCTGCCCGCCCTGACCACTCTGCAAGCAAAATTGAGGTGCCCCAGTAACACTTGAATGTCCCTCACCTTCACCTTCGTTTTAGACAACATTCTGTCCAACAAATCCAGCATTTTGAGTTTTTTGTCATCAGGCAAGCGAGCTTGCATTGCCATGGAATCAATTTCAATACCCAAAAAGGATAAGGATGTAGCAGGCCCTACTGTCTTTTCAGGCGCCAACGGCACCCCCAGTTCCTCCATGAGCTCATGGAAAGTGTCCAGAGCAATCTGGCACTCCGCGGAGCCCGGGGAACCAACAAAAAAAGAAATCATCCAAATAATATGTGTGACCAAAACATGCCCGGTGCGCTGCGTAAAATACCATTGAAGGAAGGTGCTGAAACATTCAAATAGAGCACATAACACAGAGCAACCCATCGGTAATGCCTTATCCCTGTACCACTTGCCCTCAAACTGGATCCCCAAAAGAGACCAATCGTCAGGATGGACTGGAAGCAACCAGTGCTTAATTTGTAAAATATGAAGTGCAGGTGCTAAAATGTTTGTCGGAGGCCACACCTACATTTCTCTGGCTCCACCCACTCCCTCCACTGGCTCCACCCACTTACTCTATTAGCTCTACCCACATCTTCAACTGGCGCTGCTAAAAATGATGAAGGTAATTTGATACAAATGAAACACGTGGTCAGTCATGAGAAGAGTGTGGAAAGGAACCAGTAAGTATGCGCCTCAGGCACAGCGAGAAATACCTTAAACAGAGAGGTGATGGTCTTTTGGGGATAGCATGGTCTCAGAGTACTGAATTGCACACAGCAACATTATAGTAGAGGAATTTTCTTGTATCGTTCGGATGGTGTGCATTTGTCTTTCATGGCAAATAAGCGTATCTATCTGCTGAATTTAAGAGAAAAAGTGGTATGCATCTAGGGGAAGAGCCTGTGGTGCTAGAAGGATCAGTAATGTTGGGTGATTTTATAATGTGGTGGGGCAGGAAAACATCCAATCGGGGTTTCCTGGTTGTCTAAATATTGTGAAGGTCTAACCAGCCCAGCATTCCAAAGGTGTTCTAGGTACATCCAGGCTAGTGCCGGACACCTGGCGCTCAATATTTCATCGGCCTCAAATGACACATGCAGTCTGGCTTAAAACATTATTGCCTGGCTGCGGGCAGGTTAGATAAGCACGACGTTCAGATAATACAGCGCTCCGAATGGGATGTTACAGCCAGAAGAAGCTCACTAAAAGGGACACATACCACATAAATACTCCTGAGTCCTGAAGCAGCACCCAGGCGGTGTAAAATGCACTAAGTACATTGGGCTGAAAAAATAATAATTAACTGTACATCATGAGAAACTTCCGTTTCCGTTAAAAATTCTCAATGAAGTATTTGCACAAGTCATTTTAACCTCAATAACAGTGATGGAAGCCACAACAGACCGTATTGGAGTTGAAAAGAAGATTCTTGGGGTAACAAATTCAGGGCCAGTCTGCATGTGAGCGCACAGGTTAAACTGGATGAGCCTAACCAGACTTGAGGGCGATGCCGCTTTCACTACCCCGGGCGTTTTGGTGAAGCCACCTCCATGTACAGGGCTCTCTGTTGCTTGAGGGGGTACCACGGGTCTGCTATGTGGTCAATGGGCATGAATAAGGATAAAGCTTCAGCACCCAATGTAGGACGCCCATCCTTACCTTGTACGTACCCACTACCCGCCCTATTGTTTGGTGAGCTGCATCAGTTTTAGTCTCAGAAAGAAACCCGGGCGAAAAAAACTAGGAGGTGGAAACATATTTTGGTTTTATTCAAGGAGCATTTGCGGTTTGTTGATAACAACTCGTGAAATTTCTAACTTACTGTACACCTTTTTTCTTCGTCGATGTGCATGTTGTCAAACATCTACTCTGGCGCAGAGGCGATGAAGTTCGGCTCTGTTCTAAGACAACAGTGGAGGAAAAAAAAGTAGACTTGTTCTTATTGACAGCTGCTTTAGCCGGCCGTCTCTTCCCAAATAACAGTCCGGAAGAACAACCTTGCTAACACGCCGATGCCTATGGTGACGTGACACACAACATGGACATTTTTTTCTCACCTTTGTGGCTAATGCCACGGACCCTGGTCTCTTGGCCGGCCCTCTGACAGTGACCCACGACCCCCTGGGTACTTTCTGCTCTCTCCAAGTGCCCTTGCCCCTTAGTTAAATTTTAATCAAACAGCAACACTTTTACTTAACATATCTCACACTCTGGAACACACCAGTAGTTTGTTTCTTAATTAGTTCAGAACCTGTGACAGAAGGAAGAGGGAACGAATGCTGCTGCCTGCATATGCCTATCTTTTAGGGACGGCCTGGGAAAGTGAAACCAAACTGTGTTTTGTCGTCTGGAAACTAATTAGTGCGCGGCTGCGCACCAGCCAGCATGTTTGGAGTTAAAGCTGTTTACACAGAAGTCTGAAAGACAAATAGGCAATTTTCAATCACAATGCGTTTCACTATTAAACAACCTTTCTGAGGTATTTCCATAATTTTATAAGCCCGACTAGATAAACACATGGAAATTGTTCTTCTGTCCGCGTTCAGCAAAGGCTGCCAAAACAACACCTAGTTAACTCCTATCTCGTGCTATTGATTTGTCTCACCTGAGCATTCAGAACGATTGTTTGTCGTGGGAAATTATACTTCAAAGAAGCTGGCTTTTCGCCCGGCATAATCCACACTACAAATTTGGCTTTATATTTTTTGTTTTTATTCTCTTCATGCATTTGTCGATTTAGCGCACAGGAGTCAGCGAGCCATGGGTTCGGCGGGTAGGGCCTTGGCCTTTTTTTTTTTAACTTACTTAAACCCGCAGGCCATTACTGCGGCGCCGGCAGGCCCTATCCAGATATCAAAAGTGTACACTGTGTACTGCTACGGCCGGCGGGCGTGGCGGCGGGCTAACACTAGTGAATCTGAATGGATGAATAACATAGATGCATCCTAATAATCGTATCTTACAAGGCCACCGGAAGCGAGCTGCCTCCCACCACGCAGGTGATCTTACAACCGGACAGTCCATCACGCCACCACCCAACCAAAAAAAACACAGCGTTGGTTTTGGCACAGTATTAGAATGGCATCGCCAGTAGTTAGTTGGCTTAGCTTAGCTAGTTTACTGTTTAACGTTTTACCGTTACTGGTGGGCCGGTCGGCAGGGACACACACTGGCTGCACTGCTAACTGATTGTACGATTAGGCGGCCTGGTGCTGCTTGTTACCAGACAGTACTGGTCTGTACTGTACTACTGCGCTGATCGATGACTGCAAAGGCTGCCCTGCCCACAGTGCCCAGGCTCAATGCCGTCGTCGGTCGGGTCGGGCAGCGACTGACTTCAACGACGATGATGACTCCTGGACGGACGAGGTGAGCTGCAAAGGTTATGGTGGGGCGTGGCCTTGTGAAAAAATCTGCGCGCGCTGCGTGCACAGCCCCTACCCCCCATCAGAACCAACATCGAGCCCGCCCGAATAAATCAGTGTTTGTGTCTCGAGGCACACCCACCAGCAAGTGGTGACACTGTCTGCAACAGTCAACACTGCACTGTGAATTGAGGGCCACGGCTGCCATGATGAACATATATTTCTTAATTTATGAATCTTCTATTGGACTTGGGCTCAGCCTCGGGGCAGGCTAAGATATTAAAGAGTCTCACACAGCCGCAACTAGTCCCTGTTAACTGCCGTGACTCACAGCGAACACGCTGTGGCTGCGCTGCACGCACCAAGTACAGACACAGTAAATTTAAAAAAAACATAAATATGTGACGTGCGTAGCAGATGCGTAGACCCGGCCCTGATAATAAAGTGCCGGTGCTAAGCACCGGAAAGCACCGGCACAAATTAAGCACTGCCGAAAGGCCGACTTGATGTCACACTTTGCCATTTCTGCAGTTGCGCCCGCGGTCACCACTAGGGACATAGCCACGTCAACTGAGGAATAGGACACTGAAGCTGTATCTTCGTCAATAAAATCATTTACCGATGACCCCTCTGGCCATGACAAATGCTGAATCAGCCTGAACTGCCCCTCTTCCTTTTTAGGCACCACCCCAATAGGGGATATGATCAAATTCTGGACCGGCCAATCATCAAAAGGGCCTGCCATCCTCCCTTCACGCACTTCTTTAATCAGTTTCTTCTGCACCACTGTGCTATGTTCTGCCGCTGATTTCAAATTATCTGACCATCTTCTGAGCCGCAGCCCTTGGTAACCCAAATGGAATCCCCACTGAAACCCTTCCAACAGTGTCTGTTTTGCCCCCACATCCTCGTACCCCCGCAAAGCCTCCCCTAGCTGAGCCAACTTAATTGGCGTAGGAGCCCTTTGGCCCAGTATCTTGTGCACCCCTGCCCCCCCTTCCCCCCTGGTGTTGCTGCAGTGTGCCCGATGTACCTGCAGCTGACTGCTGCCCTTGCTGCCCGCCTGGCGGCCTAATTCCCCAACAGTTAACAAGGGAATGTTTCTTTCCGCACTTAGAGCACTCATGGCGGTACTTGCAATACTCCTGTGTGCATAAGCCTTTATTGAAGTCCCAACATGCTCCGATACCAGTTTGTGTCGCAGCCGCGCTTCCCACCCCACCCCGGGTGGGCTTCCCCTGAAAGGGCCGGTAGACTAAAGGCAAGCCGCTGGCTGTGAAAATGGTCTTGCCCCCAGGAGCAGCCCCCATTGTATGCTGCCATAAATCATTGTCTAACTCCCCCCATTTTGCTTCAGAATCCCATGCCATTCGCGCCCGAAACTCTTCGTCATACTGTGCCCACGCATAACCACTACCCGTAATTTGGGCTTTCCGTATGACGTCCAAATACTTAAATATAGCCACGCAGCGCTCAGGCTATTTCTCGCAATAAACGCTGGCGTAAATCAAAAATGCCGCCGTCCAATTCTCAATTGTCAACGGCACCTTAGGACGTTTTGCTAATTCATACTCTTCTTCTTTAGAGCCCTCCTTAGACCGCACCTCCCTATGAAGGAGCTTCAAAATCTCCACGTATTCCCCTTTCCATATGCGCTCCTTCGTGGCCAGCATTAGATACGCACCCAAAGGCTTTGTCACACCCATGTAAGGGAGTTTTTTAATTTTCAATTCCTTACTTAACAAAGGCTCTTTCCCACCTGCCGTGTCCGTATTAGTCCCACTCTCCATCTTGGCGCCCAGCACTAATCCCCCATCCTCTGTGCCTACCCCTGTATCTGTAACATATTTTCCTTTGTACAATCTCCCTTCTGTCACCTCCCCACTCCCCCCCCCCCCGTCCCCACAGACACCATTTTAGGTTTGGCCTGTGTTGCAGCGGACTCACCTGGCTCTAAAGAGGATGCTCGGGCGGACTCCGACCGCCGCGCCGACCTCTCATATAAATCACCCGTCCCATGCGCCCTCACCGATGGGCCGCGCTCTCTTTTGGGTCTGACCACCACTGGCTGTTTCCGGGGTACTGCTCCTGCAACCTGCAAAAAACTACGAGGCACATGAGAGGGCCCCCCCTCACCATCCCGCAATTCCCCTTTCTCGGGGCTGTCCTCATCATAATACAGCAGAAGTGGCTCCTCCACTTGCAAAACATCTTTATCAAATTCCACAGTACGGGCCTTACCGGACCCTGCATGACAACTGGCCCCAACGGCCCCTGATGGACTACCTATCGGGGTGCTCCCCCCTCCGTTGACTCTCCTGAAAATCCATTTCTCGTGTGAAAGCTGACCACCGTGACCTGCCTGACGTTGGGGCCAACGAAGTCGCGCCGGACCTTCGTGTGTTGGCCGCGACGAGATCTCCATGCGTAGAAGCTGACCAACGTGACCTGCCTGATGTTGGGGCCAACAAAGTCGCGCCGGACCTTCGTGCATTGGCCGCGACGGGATCCCCCGCCGGTACGGGATGTGCCGCGCAAGGCCTCACCCTCCCTTCTCCTCGGCGCCACCGGGCCGCACCACGCCCTACCGAGTCTCCTGCGCTGGAACTTCTCCTAACCTGTGAAGAAAAATTTTGGACTGGTGTGCTGGGTCCCTGCAAACCGGCCGTATGCCCACTAAACCATACCGACCCGAGGCGTAGAAACCACCCCTTCCTCATCCTCACTCCAATCCAACATTGCCTGAACCACCGCCGACGCAGAACCCGAAGTCTGACCCCCCAATGGACCAATTGTCCTTCAAAACCCACACTCTCGCATCCTCCAGACCCAACTTCTGCAAATGACCTCTGACCAAAACCCTCCTCACGCCTCCGGACCTGAAACGCCTCTCATGCCTCCCCTTCCCCGAGACCCCGAACCCCCTCCGCCCATGAAGGAAAAATATCCAAACCCTCCCAGTCCTGGCCCCCACCCGCAGGCTCTAACACACTAACATCCCGCCTTTCTTCTCCAAAACCAGCCCCTCCAGCCACTACAAATACAGTACCTTCCCTACTCCTTAGAGGGGAAACATAACCCCTTGAACGCGACAAAACTGGAGTCCCAAAAGTCTCAAAGTCACCATAATAAACCCCCTTTTGCTGAGAACTCCATCCCCCCACCTGAGCCCACTCACCCTCTCCCAATGAACTTCCCCCCACAGACTCTGGCTCAACTCCCCCCGAAGGGGGGGGGGAGAGAAAACAATAATGGGCTATCCAGCCCCACATCCTCCTGACACCCTACCCCCTTTTCCAACTAGCTCAACCCCCATGCCCTGCTTCGAGCCCACAAACCCCAAGGGGAGCCTCCTCAATTCAAAACTTCCTGCCACACGAGAACCTCTCCCATCCAATGTGCTTCCCATACTCTTATTTGCAGGAAGAGCGAGCTCCGCGCGTGATGAAACTTCCCCACACGCGCTCGATATGCCCCCAGAGGCCACACGACTTAAAACGCTTGCCCCTGCCGCTCCCCGCCTGCTCCGCTTCACATTCCCCTCCCGCCGGCGCCGAGGGAAGCGAGGCAGCACGCCTCTTAACGGCTCGCCCTCCCCCACGCTTGCCTCTCGCAGCGGGGGAGGAATAAGAGCGCCCTCCAAATCCTGGCGAAAATGCTCCCGCCCCATCGCGCCATACATCGCCCTCAACATCGCCCTCAACACCTGCCTTTCAAGCGCAGGCGGCCCCGCTCACTCACCAGAACCGGTCGCGAACGCTTCGGGGAAGTACAAGCAGCCACCGCCGCCGCCACACCCACGGAAGCCTGCCGGGTAGGTCGCGACGGCCCCGCGACCTCCCCTATGACAAGGTCCATCCGGCCCGCCTCACTCAGGAGCCGGAGGGCCTCTAAAACACGATAGTCTTCCGCCGCCATAGTCGTCCTGCAGATTTACCACAAAAACGACTTATAACTCTATCAAATTCCTCCAGACAAAAATTTACCAGCTAAGCTCCCAGCCACCAGGTCACCAAAAACCTAAAATGGTGGCTGGGAGCAGGAGCCCGAAGCATAAATACTTGGGCTCCTTTTGGGCTACAAACTAAAGAAGCCCAAAATATAAAATGGCCGGCGCGAGACCCGCCTCCCCCCCCGCAAGCCCCTCCCAAACCGCCGGGTGGGGGTGTAGAAAGTGAGCAGTCTAGTAGTTGGGTGGGCGGAGCTACGGGGCCAAAGGGAAGAGGAGGAGACACAGCAGGAAGGGGGCAGTTAGAGTAGGGACGGGGACCGAGCAAGAAGCACTAAATAAAGCTTGTGGTAAAAGTATATAGTGTCTGTCATTATTGGGTCAAGTCACTACAACTGGCGACGAGGGTGGGATGGTGTAGCCCACCACCCACCGAACCTCAGGAAGAAGCGTCCCGTCCCCTGTAGCGTGAAGGAAGAAAACGCTGTCGAGACACACGTGTCTGAAGTAAGCCCACCGCCCAGATCAAGAGGCCAGTGATGATTGCACCTGCTCCGCGAGTTGCTAGTCGCGTAGAGCCCCGAGGAGAAGTGTCAGCGAATGCTGAGGGCGTTTGAAGCAGAACGCCGGTTCGCGCCAAACTGCGACTCACCCCTGATGCGTGCAAGTCGGCACGCGAGTGACGAGAACTCGGGAGCCCATCACGATCCTGCCTGCTGCTCCGGTGATCGGGAGGTGTCCGAGGCACTGCTGAAGCCTCGTGAAAGTGCCCGGAAGAAAGAGCGCCGTCGCGCGCCAAGAGTGGAAAAGCTCACCCCCGATGCGTGAGGAACGGCACGCGCACGAAGGAAGAAGTCGGGAGCTTACCCCGAGCCTGCCTGGATAGGCGAAGTGATCAAAAGGTGTGCGAGACCCTGCTGAAGCCCTGGTGCCTGTGGAAGTGGCTGCCGTGAGTGCCGAATGAAGCTCGGTGAGCCTGAAGAATGAATGCAGCCAAATCTCATGGGGATGAGAGTTTCTGTTTGGCGGCCATCTTAGAGTCAGGCATCCTTGAAGGACACCCCTATGAAGTTCATGAGCGGCCATTTTGAAGTCAGGCAATGCCAAGCAAACAAGCATTGATCGAGAAAAAGGCCTGAAAAGTAAACAAGCACAATCCAAAGCAAGCGTGAATTAACAAACAAGCACAAGTCAATGTAAATGAGAAATAACAAATAAGCACAAGCCAAAGCAAGCGTGAATTAACAAACAAGCACAAGTTAATGCAAATAAGAAACAACAAACAAGCACGTGCATAGACAAGAAAGAAACAAAAGCGTACTGCCAAGATGTCGAACCGCAACTCTCCACAAAGAAATGAAGTCAAACCACTCCTGACGGGGGTGTCACATCTGCGCCCCCCAGAACCTTTAACGTTGACGACTGGAGGGAGCATGGGCCCCAGATGGCAGGAATGGCTCGAGGACTTTGAAGATTATATCAAGCGATCAAAAGTGACAGAGGATGAAGACAAAGTGATTGCACTGCGCAATCTCGTGGGTAAAGAAATCAGCAAGTTAATCAAAGAACTGCCGACGGCAGACACAGGAACCTATGATAAGGTGCGAGACGCTCTGAAGAAGAAGTTCCTACACAAGCGAAACATGGATTACGAGAGACATACCTTTCACCAAGCCCGTCAAGGGAAGGAGGAAGTGATGAGCACATTCATAACGAGACTACGTCGACTGTCCAGGTATTGCGAATTTGACGCGTTTTCAACGGATGATGCAATCAGATCGCAAATAATCAATAGTTGTCAATCCGAGACGCTTAGGAGGAGATTATTAAGAAAGAGTCACAATCTGGATGAGATTGAGGAAATGACCCGGGTTTACGATCAGGCAGAGGAACACGCCAAGAGCATGGAGACTGGGCGCACTGAAAGGAGAGAGCAGGCATGCCGAGTGCAGGCCAGCAGTAGTTGCAGACGCTCGAGAGAGCGACACCACAGATCCCGACCGTCCTCTCGCCATCAATACACAGAGCGTAGGCGTCACGAGTCAGGCCGGAGAGACAAGAAACAAGATCGCTCAAGAAAATTTTATCGGTGCGGGTATGACTTTCCGCACATAGATGCCTGTCCGGCCATGGGTCAGAAATGTCAGAAATGTGGACGGACTAATCATTTTGAAGCGATTTGTGGAGACTATCGCAGGGAAAGAAGGAATGAAAGGACAAGGCCATCTCGCCCGGACACCAGACGGCACCATGTGAAAGCCGTACAAGATCGACCGAAGTCGTCCTCTGGCTCTTCACACTCCAGCAGAGAATCGAGGAGGTCCCAATGGTCGAGAAGGTCGCCGTCCAGGGATTCCCGATCAGGGTCGCGTGAATCAGAATACACTATTGAAAACGCTAGTATGGTAGCAGATCCTGACCAACTCAAGAAATACCCGAGGCTAAATATAAGCGTGGGGAATCACGCAACGAAATTTGTTCTGGACAGTGGAGCATCACTAAATTATATCCCTGTGACGGAATACAAGAAAATGAAGCCACAGCCGCCTTTGAGTCCAGCGTATGTCAGGGTATTTACCTGGATGTCAAAGAAGCCCCTTCCCTGTCTAGGAAAATTCCCAACGACACTCAGGCACCAGACCACGTCTGTGCCGGCATTCATACACGTAATTGAGGGTCCGGAGGCTGATTGTCTTCTCAGCTTACCCACTGCGGAGCGCCTTCGTCTAGTTGAGATTCTATACAGGGTTAGTGTACAGGGTTAGTGATGACCCGGACATTATACACAAATTCCCCAAGCTATTCACCGGGCTGGGAAAGATGAACAGATGCCAAATTCGACTTCACATTAATGAACAGATAAGGCCTGTAGCACAACATCCCAGGCGAGTGCCTTTCCACCTTCAGCAAGCAGTGGAGGATGAACTTCAAGAACTATTAGCAACCGACATCATTGAACGGACCGACGGTCCCACACCATGGGTGTCGCCTGTAGTCATTGTGCCGAAGAAAAGCACCCCCGGAAAGGTGCGTCTATGTGTTGACATGCGGCTCCCTGACACTGCCATCGAAAGGGAACATCACCCCGGGCCCCATCTGAGTGACATGATCTCTGCATTAAATGGTGCCAGGGTATTTTCTAAACTTGACTTGAACAAGGGATACCACCAGCTGGAGTTGCATGAAAAATTGAGATACATAACAACATTCGCAACTCACTTGGGGCTGTTTCGGTACAAACGGTTAAGTTTTGGTATTTCCTCGGCTGCGGAGATCTTTCAAGAGGCCATCCGCCAGACTATACACCATATACCCAACACGTTGAACTACAGTGATGATATTCTCGTGTATGGGTCAAACGTTCAGGAACATGATAAGGCTCTGGATCGGGTATGTCATGCCCTCTTGGAAGCCAATCTGACTCTAAACAAAGACAAGTGTGAATTCCATCAATCCACTCTCAAATTTTTGGGACATGTGTTCTCTGGAGCCGGGATGAAGCCTGACCCTGAAAAAGTGATGGCGCTCAATGACACTAAGAGTCCCCAAGATGTCAGTGACATTCGATCGTTTCTGGGCATGGCCAGCTATTGCGCCAGATACATAAAGGACTATGCCACGATTAGTCACCCTCTCAGAACACTCACGAAGCAGGGACAGCCTTTTGTCTGGACCCCTCAGTGCGAGCGGGCGTTCCAAGACATCAAACTTGCGGTTGAGTCTGCCGACAACCTAGCTTATTTCAGCCCCAAGAGGAAGACAGAGATAACTGTAGATGCTAGCCCAGTGGGCCTAGGTGCAATTTTGGCTCAGTATGACAATGACATCGATCAGCGGCACATTGTGGCTTACGCCAGTCGCAGTTTGTCGGACACGGAGAAGGCGTATTCTCAACCAGAAAAAGAAAGTCTGGCAGTTGTATGGGCCTGCGAACATTTCCATGTCTTTATCTATGGCAAACATTTTACCATGGTGACCGATCATCAGGCGCTTGTCACCATCTTTGGAAACCCCAGGTCAAAGATGCCACCTCGGATTGAGCGGTGGGGTTTGCGTCTACAGGAATATACATACACGATACTGCACAAGCCGGGAAAATCAGCAAATCCGGCTGACTACATGTCACGACACCCTCAATCATCACCGGCATCACGATCATCGATGGCCGAGGAATACATCCACTTCGTGGTGGACCAAGCTCAACCACCAGCAGTTCCCCTGGAAGCCATTCAAGAGGCCACTGCGCAAGACGCCATCCTGCAGAAAGTATTACGCCGACTGCAGACTAATCGGTGGAGACATGACAGTGAAGAGGAAGGGAGTAATCCCACAATCCGACAAGAAATGCAAGCATTCCGACATGTGAGTGATGAACTCTCTGCTACCTCGGAAGGTCTCTTGCTGAGGGACCAACGGATTGTCATTCCGACGCAATTACGTCAGGGCATCATCAACCTCGCCCATGAAGGCCACCGGGGAGTGGTCGCGGCAAAAAGAGCCCTCAGGGAGCGGGTGTGGTTTCCGCTTTTAGATCAAATGGTGGAACTCACCCTCAAAGACTGCCCCCAATGTCAACTAGTCAGTCAAGGAGATCCTCCAGCTCCTCTGCAAATGACAAAACTGCCCAGTGGAGTGTGGCAAGAGCTTGCCATGGACTTTTATGGACCTCTTCAATCGGGGAAAATATGTCCTGGCAATAATGAATGAATATTGAAGATTTCCACTAGCCCAATTTGTATCATCCACCAGTGCATCAAGCACCATTGCGGTGTTAGACGAAGTGTTTGCGGCATGGGGTGTTCCCAAGGAACTCAAGACAGATAATGGCCCTCCTTTTAATGGACACGAATTTGGTGAATTCGCAAAGCATTTGAATTTCAAGCACTGCAAAGTCACGCCTTTGTGGCCGCAGGCCAACGGGACTATTGAAAGGTTCATGGCCACTTTAAAGAAGACTTTTCAACAGGCTACAGTCGAGAAAAGGGATCTTCAAGTGGCTCTCAATGAAGTCCTAAGGGCATATAGAACAACACCGCATGCCACCACAGGAAAGTGCCCTGCCTCACTAATGCTTGGGCGACCAATCAGGACCCGGATACCTACCTGGGAAGGCGCCCTGAGAGCGGTGTCACCCGCCGTGTTCATCAGGAAGTAATGACAGCTGACCGTATTGGAAAAGACAAAATGAAGTCATATGCGGACGCTAGAAGGAGAGCAAAATCACCATCCATACATGAAGGGGACTGTGTCATAGTCAAACAGGAACAGCAAAGGAAAACGGACTGTAAATTCAGAGCTGAGCCTTTGACGATTACTCAGCAAAAGGGTACCATGATGACCGCAGAGTCTGACAGCAGACAAATCACCAGGAATGTGTCGCACTTTCTAAAATGTACTCCAGTCATGAGAGAGTCACTCCAGAAGATGATGAGACGACCAGAGAGTGAGGGGAGAGAAAGGCCTGAACCGGCAGTCGCGGTCCAGCGACATGATACTCACGTAGAGCCTGAGTCTGAAGCCGGAAGCGTATCCCTCCGACCTCGACGAGACATTCAAAGGCCAAGACGACTAATTGAAGAACTATGAACAAGTCAGTTATCTTGTTTTGTTAACAAAGGGGGAGATGTAGAAAGTGAGCAGTCTAGTAGTTGGGTGGGCGGAGCTACGGGGCCAAAGGGAAGAGGAGGAGACACAGCAGGAAGGGGGCAGTTAGAGTAGGGACGGGGACCGAGCAAGAAGCACTAAATAAAGCTTGTGATAAAAGTATATAGTGTCTGTCATTATTGGGTCAAGATACTACACGGGGGACCTCCCTGCGGTCGACTGCCCCCCCCAAGCCCTCCTTCCCAGCAGGATACCCATGCTCTTCTACATACATCCTCAGGAAGTGAAACTGTCCTTGTTAAGTTTGTTGTCTGTGTGTAGAGAACAAGCTGTATGTTACATATGTGCAGTACCTCACACTATTCTTTAGGAATTGCAGTATTGTTTTTCCAGCACAGAAAATATGACAGTTTAGTAAAAACTGATGCAGTATTACACAGTCGACATTCTGGTTTCATTGATGAAATGGTGAAATTTAGGCCACCGCTTCATTTTTTTTTTGGGACATAGTATCTCCAGAGATGGACTTTTTGGGAATATAAATTTGTAGTCGATTAAGTGAATAAAACATTTGATTGCTTTCTTCCAAGTAAAATGCCGTGTTCCAAAAACGTTCTAATTTGGGTTGTCTGTTAACATTATTGATTTTATGAAAAACAAAAATATTCTAATTTATCTTTTTATATTATGTTTCCACAGTGAGAGAAAAACGCAAGAGTCAGTTTATAAACCATGTAAGTAGAAGTGTTTTGTGCCTCCTTTCTATTCTGTGAAATGCGCCTCGCCTCGTTATAACTTTTGTGTTTTGTGAAATTGAAACCATGATTTTCTAAAGCACAGAGATTTAGGTACTGTAATAGAGAAAATATCTTACTGCTATTTACGTATTATTATTAATTTACACATCTTCACAATTATTGTTAATATTATTACTATTAATGCTATTACAGCTATGGTTTTAATTATTATTGGAAATACTATCTGTGAAAAGAAAAGATGACTTATTTGAAAACGTGGATTTTTTTTAAAAATCGTATGTACAAAATAATTAAAAGTTGTAATATCTTGCAAAACCGCATTTCCCAAAATGTTACAGCTAGCTTAGCTTGTGAATATTAGCTGTAAGACACTGTGGGCCATATTAGACATAGCACTCTGGGTGTGCACAGGCGTTTACATCAGTTTTTTTTTATGCCTTAGGCACTTTGGTGTTACAGAGCGAGCTGCAGATGTTTGCATGTGCCCTTCTTTAATATGGAAAATCAAAAATGTGATGAATAGAATTCTTGAATTAATCTCTGCTACTAGTAATTACTTGGGTTGCATCCCAGTCCATTGCGCTGTTTGCTTACCATGCCACCTTAGATTAGACCCAGTCCTAGGCACATCAGCCTTGGTCCTGCTCCATTGAGAACAGTCCAGCCCGCACTGCCAAGCGAGATCCTCTCCAAACCGGAACACAAGTGACCCAAGGCCAGTTTGGGCCTAGTTGGCCATCTTAGGTTGGGTTCAGCTTGGTTCCCGTTGCAGAGGGAGCACTGGACCCATGTGGGGCCATACTTGTCAGACAATAAGAGCCACAGTGAAAAATACCAAGAAGTGATGGATGAAATGCTTGAATTAATCTCAGCTGTTAGTAATTACTCTGGGACACATCCCAGTTCATCGTTTTTTTGCTCACCATGCCACCTGCGATTTGTGTTGTGTAGAATCGGCTCCTCTTTATAACTTTTGTGTTTTCTGAACTTAAAACCATGATTTCCTTAAGCACAGAAGCCAGGGCCACTGGAATTATGTGACGGGAGCGCCAAATTATGCTGCAGAGTTGACTAAATATGCAGCACGAAAAGGCAAATTATGAGGCATAATGCTGCTTATTGTCTATGCTATTACTTCATTATTTTGTCATTTTTGCACATGCTAATAATATCTGGGCAAATATTTTCCCTCATTAGTACTAGCTTAACAACCAAATACAGAAAACAAGCAACCGAAAAATGACAAGTTAATCTTTGCAAAGGGTCTTCACTGTGCGTGAACCCACATTGCCACATTTTTAGTAACTTTTTATCCGTTTGAGCTACAAACAAATGTTTTTTAATCTGCAGATTATGCAGCAGTTCTGGATTATGTGGCAAATTTAACAAATCCATATGCGAAAAAAGCTGTGCATGTGGAATTCCACAATTCTAGTGGACCTGCACAGAGCGTTATATACTGTAATAGAGAATATTTCTTGATACTATTTACATTATCATCATCATTATTATTCTTGAGATTATTGCGACTAATGCTTTTTCAACTACTGTGCTTATCAATATAAGAAATACTCACTGTGAAAAGAAAAGATGGTTTATTTTGAAAACCTGTGGAAAAAAATACGTTTACAAAGGTTGTAAAGGTACAAAAAAGATGTCATATCTAATTTGCTAAACCCCGTTTCCCAAAACATGCAGTTACCTTAGCTTGTGATATTTGCTGTAAGACACTCTAGGCCCATATGGGTGTGCACAGAAATTTGCACCAATATTTTGTGTGCCTTCTGCACTTTATTACACAGGGAGCTGCAGATGCTTGCATGTGTCCTTGTCTTATCTGGATCAATCCTGTGCTAATTGTGCGTCAACCGAACTACAAGGGCTCGTGGTCTCAAGCAAATAAGGGTACATGTTTGTCCTTGCACCCAGAAAGTGTTACAGACTTAGGCGTGGGGTTAAACAAGGCAGTTTGGGTGGCACAAAAACTGTGCCTCCCAAGTCGACCCTTGGGAGTGAGCCACAGGTTTCCCAAGGACGTCTATCGACATCCCTGAGGACCTTGCACTTCATGAGAGCCAAGATGTTGATCCAGAAGAACGGTCCAACCTGTGAGGACACCACCAATTTTGATTTTCACGTCAAGCCTTCTCCTAATATTCTGACTTAATGGTAACATCAACCAAGCAGCTCAGTATTAATGAGAAATTAATACAGAACTGAACATCCTTTTTATTCGACATTTTGGAGATTAAAGACACACTGGCGATTAAATGTGCTAAGTCTTACCCAGTGTATTTTAGACCAGTGATGTGTCTTTGTTCGACAACATTAGACCATTTGCTTCAGCAAAGTTTGTACTTTTTGCCACAAAAAAGGAACTACATGGATCCTGATTTAGACCCTCAGTTTCTCAAAAGAAAGTCCTCATTTGTACTCCTTAGTGATAGTCATAGGAAAAAGGTAGTGAAACTCATACAACACCAGGGGTAATGTTCCTCCCAATTGAAAGCAAAGACTGGAAATTTAAGGGCAAGACATTTGCACTATGACACCTGGAACCCCATGGGCTTTACGTTTACTGAATTTTATTAGTTTTGGCAAGTTTGAAATAAACAAGATTTCTTCTGAGATAGTTAATGCTTGGATGCTTCCCTTTCAGACCAGTATTGGCAGCCGTCTCTAACTATACTACAAGAGCGTCAGGAGAGTTTGCTCACTTAACAGCATGAGAGATGGTGGTGTGAATGCACTTGTAGAAATATTTCTTTGCTAGGCTTTCAAGATTGAAGCATATCTTCTCACCATGAATAATAATATCAGAACCCTTTCATTGATCTGCATCTAATTAGGAATTGAGCACCAAAAGTAAATTAATAAAGTGTCTGATAAATTTGATGTGGATTTGTCAAACAAATAACTAGTTACTTACAAAACAATAAAGATCATTGCCAATGTAAAGGCTGACTCAACCACCACTACAAAGATGCACCTGCATCTCTATAATAAGTATATGTGAGAAGTCAAACAGCGCTGCCAAACACAGTCCTCTATTGCCGTTTATTGAGCTGTTTTTCCTCTGGTTTCACAGCAACGAGACTGGGTTTGAGGGTGTGATGCCTTACCGCTGTAAACTGATCCTGCAGAGATTGGCGAGGTGACTGGGAAACAACGAGGGCTGCACCTGCATCATTGGATGTGTTGCAGGCCTGCGCCTCAGAGACTGTACTGGTGGGAGGAAAGCAGTGTAGGCGGGAGCTGTTGCTACTGGAGAATTAACCATTGCTCCCGGTCAGCAGGCAGCCTGCGTGGCACACTCTGCCCCCATACCAGAACTGAGAGTTGGCGGCCCAATCTTCCTACGGTTCACATTGGGAACTGCTGTATGACCATGTGGTGCTGTGGCCTGCTTGTAGGCCCTAGTAGTTCTCCTCCCAGTAGTTTACTGGTGCTGCAGAGGACTCACTAGCAGATTCTGGTAAGCCGTCTGACTGAGTGCTACAATTTGAGAGTGTCATTTGACTCTGTGACTGTCTCTTGTGTGCCTTTACTCTGCGCATGCATCTCTACCTACCTGTATAGTAACGAGGAGCCTCATAGGGTGCCATTGCATACGTTACCGTATCCTCCTAGAATGACCAGAACCGAGAACCTATCCCCTTCAGACATGTATGCACTACACTGCACTGCACTTTACTGTATGTATTAATGGTTTTATTGGTGTGTATCAATGGTTTTATTGTTTTTTCTACTCTTTAGCAATGGTGTTTAGTAACTATGCAAAATAAAATAAACTTGAAACCTATCCCCTTCCTGGAGGCCTTAGACATTAATTCCCTTCGCCACGTGGTTGGGTACTGGTGCTGCTGAGGACTCACTTGCAGATCCCGCTAAGCCACGTGACTGCATGCTGCGATTTGAGAACTTCATTTGACTCGGGGTCTGTCTCTTGAGTGTCTTTACTTTGTACACACATCTCTACGTCTTGTATAGTAACAAGGAGCCTTGCATGGTGGTATTGCATACGTTACCCTGTCCTCCTGGAATGACCCACACGAAAACCTATAGTGGTCATGTTGGAAATCCTATTGCTGTACTGGCTGTTCTAACTGGCTGCCGACACCCTAGACTGCTGCCAGTGCTAGTGAGACTTCACAGCGGCTCCACGTCTATTATCACCACCCGCTGAGACCAACTGTAGCTGGCCCTCTGCTTTCTCTTATATCTTATAGGATCCGGACTTCATGTTTGGTCACAACGCACTGTTCTAGCTGCTTTTTCTGATGCATTTGTGGGGCAACAGCCACCCTTTCAGCTCCCACTGGGTTCAGGCATGGCCTCAGCTGTGTTGGACATAATACTGACAGAGCTCAAAGACTTCAAAATGTCCCCCGCTACCATGGAACAGGCAACCTTGGAGACGGCTAAAGAACTTAAGAGTCTCAGATATGACTTCACCACCTTTAAGTCTCAACGCAAACATAGACTGTCCGAATAATGGTGCAGACATCTGGAATCTCCAGTGCAGGGTGTTGAGTTGGAAGACCAAAGTAGATGTCATATGTGGATCTATGCTGTCCCGGAGAAGGAAGAGGGATCAGGCGGGAAAGCTCTTCCGGGTTAAATGGTTACCTGATCTTTACATGAAAGTTGACTACCCACTTGAATTCCAGAGGGCACATAAGTTGAAAGTGCGCCAAGATTCTGTTCCGGACAATCCTTTATCAATCATCACATGCCTCAAGCGCCATGAGCAAATGAGAACTATTCTGCAACTCTCCCGGCAACACAAGGGTCACTGGATCATAATGGTAGCTGACTTTCTGACGTGACTAATATCCACTGGAAAAAATTCTTAGCTTTCCGTCTGCTCTTGAAACGCAAAGAAATACCTTATGTGTTACTGAACCCTGCTACAGTGATTATTCCAGTGGATGGCAAGACCCGAGAATTCACAACCCTGATGCACTAGAATCTTTTCTAGACAAACACTCAGAGCAGGCTATGGAAACTGTTCACTCGCAGGATATCGACAACGAAGTCCACCGACCAGCTACAATGCAGCAGACCATAACGGGCATACTCCTGAGTGGGAAAGAAACAAACCCTCAACATCTTCCCGCCCTCACAAAATCATGACCATTCAACCTCAACCTCAACCTCAATACTCTACCCCAGAATGTGACAAATCGAGATAACTCCTGAAACCCTCAGTACATTACATTTGTTCATTACTAGAATATTGGAAAACGTATGACCCGGAAATGGCTAGATGACCCTGACCAACGTTTGCGACCTAGAGAGTTGCTATGATTCTATACCTCTACACCTCCAACACTTTTTATACAGCTGCAACCGATTCTCTCCTATAGACCATTTCTTTCGAACAGAGGCACGAATCTGCTTCAAGATGATCCAATCATCAGTCATGTCTAACGAGTATGAGGACAGTCTCGTTGAATGTGAATGTTGAATGTGAATGGAATTAATAGCTGTATCAAAAGGAAAAAGATACTATCATACTTGACAACCAAGCCTCCTGAGGTGACCCTCCTACAGGAAACCCACCTATCAACCCTCTAATCCTCCAAAGTGCAATGTGACTCGGTGGAAAAATAATCTTTGCTGTTGGTCCCACTGCTAAGAAAGGCAGTAATGCTATTTTAATACATAAAAGATTGATGGTCCATGTTCGCAACACCTGGAAGGATAAGGAAGGCGTTTTTATTTTTTTGCAAGAAGGAAAATCCAGGCCATCCTACTTATAATAGGTAGTGTCTATGCACCCACAGGCTCCAAACTACCCTTCCTCTTCAGATTACATAGACTACTAGTGACCTTCGGACATACCCGCCCTCTTGTGGGAGGTCATTGGAACTTGACACTGGACCCTATCCTTGACAGGACAGGCCCCTTGAATACAGGAAGGAATAAAGGCCGGATAGCGCTTCAAGATCTTCTAACTGACCATGCTTTGATAGACCCCTGGTGCCTTCTGCATCCCAGAGACCATGATTTCACCTTTTATTCCCAACCTCCTGGCGGGGTAATTTACTCCCAATCAATTTGTGTGAAGTTTCTGGCCACTGCCTCGTGGATCACTTCCTCATTGAACTGGCTATGGAAATGGAAATTCACTGACCTGGAAATTCCAAAAACCTGAACCTAAGTGAAAACTACAACACCAACCGTGTGTTGGCTACCTATTGACAGAATCCAACAACAGATACCTTCCTCAGCCTGATAAGTGCTCGGATGGACCTCAACTCAATCTTTACCTCCTTGGCAGAGAAAGCACCAGGTCAGATCAAGAATCAACATTATGAGTACAGGAAAAAGGCTGGACACCTTCTTTCCCAACAATTGTAACAAGAGGAGGCTCACCATTCTAGTCCAGCTCTCGAGACATAGAAGGGTCTGCTCACTAACCCTACCCAGATCGCAGAAGGTTTTGCATCTTTCTATGAGGACCTGTATTCATCGATGGCTGACTGTTAAAAGACGGAATCAGTGTTCTTAGACCAACTTACTCTTCCTCGTCTCACAGCTGAATTAGCCACTGAATTTTAGACTGATATCTCCGAAGATGAGGCCCGTAATGCTATCAAAGATTTGTCTACTGGTAAAACACTGGGTGAGGATGGACTTCTTAACGAATCCTACAAGATTATTAATCAGACTGTGATACCATTTTTGACCAAGGTGTACAAGGAAATGTGTGATTCAGACTCCATATGCTTGGAACTAACAGAGTTAATAACATACTTCTCTCAAGCCAAATAAAGACACTCTTTAATGTGGCAGCTATTGCCCTATCTCTCTTCTTAATACGGACTTTAAAATATTTGCGAAAGTATTGGCCTCTAGCTCATTTAAGCACATGAGGCTCCTATTGCATGTCGTCTGGCAAGCTAACAAACTCAAGGTGCCAAAGTAGGGATTTCCTCGGATGCCGAGAAGGCACTCAACTTGGTCGAATGGCCTTATTTATTCTGGGTTCTGCGAAGAGCAGGAGTCGAAGATCATTTTAACCAAAAAGCGGATCTTTTTTATCGCTTTCCAGTGGTGACCATCACCTGTAATGGATTTCAGTCCAAATCATACTCGATTGCACGAGGTACCCATCACGCCTGCCCCCTCAGCCCCTCCTTTTCCTGATGCACTCAAGCCTTTCGTGACTAAAATTCGAGCATCCACTGATGTCCTGGGTATCCATATGGCAGCTGGGGACCGAAAATCCTCCTCTATGCAGATGACATCTTACTGCTACTTGATAACCTGGAACTTGCCATTCCTTTTCTCCTCAACATACTTCATGGTTTTGTGTGATTTTCCGGCTATAGGATTACCTGGGACAAAATAAGGCTTTGCCTCTGAACTGCATGACTTCTGCTACACTAGTGGCTGGGCTACCTTGCCAATGGTGCACCATTAAAATCTGACATCTGGGAATCCTGATGCAGACGACACGGGAAATAATGGAAACCCTGCTTACCAAAATGGCTATCAACTTAAAAAAATAGTTACTTTAGGTCTCTTGATGTGGGGCTGCATCGAAACTGTGAAAATGGTGACTGCACGCGCTTAAATTACCTGTTTGGAATGACTCCAAACACAATCGCAGCATACATAATCTGCAAACTTGACTCTCCCATCAAATAATATGTGTGGGATGGCCGGAAACCCAGGCTTAAAATCAGTAAGTTTAAGGTCCATGTCTATATTCAAGGCAAAGCCACCATCTGGAACAACAAACCAATCAGAATAGATGGTCAACTGATACAGTGGATAGACTGGCCATGGCTCAACTCTGGATTGGGAACAGGTGACACCCTATTTCCAATCCAACTGGATGCAAGATATGGCAGTAGCTTCCTCACATGAACAAATGATTTACCGCCTTCTAGATAAAAACACGAGTTTGAAAAGATATGGCCCCCTTTTGTTTCAAGGTCGACCTTCCCTCATTGAACCCAGGGTTCTCTTGAGTCCTCAGGGAGTGTTGGTTTCTTTTTTTCTTTGCTATTCTTTTGTTAGTCTTTCTCTCTCTTATTCTTCTCCCTCTCTCTCTTTGGTATCTCCTCATTTCTCCTAGGACACAGCTTTCGTTAGCTGTTCAATGTGTCAGCACATTTTGCCCGACTTGCTTTAATGGCTGTTTCCTAAAACGTGGACCCCTTTGATGATGGTCATTCTGTAATATTTTGACCTTTTGCGGACTGGGTATTTGCCTAAATATTCGTTTCTATTTCTACTGCTCATTTAAAAGTTCATGACCACTGTAATATGGTTCTTGGATTATGTTATTTGAAGGAAAATACCTCAAAAAAGAAATGTTATTAAAAAAAGTATACATGACTAAACTCATACGTAACATATGGGTTTTTGGTGTAAACAGTAAGGTTGGTGGGGGCAGGAACTATAGGAGCTATGCCGGCCATTGTGTTTGAACTTAAAACTGTAGAGCCTTTGTGGGTATCTCTTATAGGCCAGTATCACAATGCTTTTACCAATGGCATGAATAGTAAAGAGGCAACGAAAGCTATTTCCTGTGAGTGAGCACTATACTACCTAATAACATTTTGTGGTAAAAGACGAAGATGATTTTGAACAAGGCTTGTTCACTCAGAGGTTAGCCAAACTGTTAACCCCTCCTCCCCCACCTTGAACCCACCCCCCGCCCAGGTAAAGTCTTTTTTTTTATGTTTGGGGTAGCTCGCACTAAACGTTCATTACGCTTTTCCACAACAGATATCCACTCCAAAATTGCGTCCTTTGTTGCCAGCATCCTTGGAATTCTAAAGGTACACGGAGTTTGTAGATACCTGCGGTGAGACCCAAGAAAATAGCCTATACATAGCTAAAATGTCGTTTAATAAATTGCGGCGTGGATGGTACTGTACTGTGCAAATCCTATGCTAAAAAACTTTGCCAGAAAAACAGACATTTGAGGTGAGCAGATTCAGTGTCGCTGGTGTTGTAGGGTGCTCGCCACAGGAGATGCTCTCCACCTAAACTTGGGAACTACTCAGAGTTCTCTGCTTCTTTTCCGCATTATTTATACATCACTCTAAACCTATTGTTTCGATATATATATATATATATATATATATATATATATATATAACTGCAAATTCTTGCAACCATGTGTACAAAAAATAGCCGGCACTCCAACGTATATCACCGATTAGTTTATATATACACGGATTTTTATCATCCTCTTTCTTTAAAGAGGACAAAAATAAAACTAATAAACTATCTGCATAATTACATCTCAGCATCAACATGTTAATAATCAATTGACGCTATAGGATATTGTCTTCAATCCTTAAGTACATAGAGAAAAGGAAGGTACACATTGTTCATCTAATAGTCTTAGCACACTCTCCGATCCACTAGGCCTTGGGGTGCAGCTTTATCCCTACACTGACCCCCATATGGTTTTGTATATGTATGTATGTACGTACGTATGTGTGTATATATATATATATATATATATGTATATATATATATATATATATATTCACTTAAAAAACCATAGGTTTCACACATGTTATAGTTAGGTGGACATTTCACTCGTAAAAAAACAATGAAATTCCCCAGTTATAGTTAGTTCAGATAACTATAACTCGCGCGCCCGCAATCCACTGCTCATGACGTCACATATTACATCACTCATGACATGGTCAGTGGCATCACTCATGACATCACTGATGACATCATCCTTGTGATAGAGTGGCGGTCGCACGAGTTATAGTTATGAAATGTCCACCTAACTATAACATGTGTGAAACCTATGGTTTTTTAAGTGAATTTGCAAGGTTTTTTAAATGCTAATTCCTAACTATAACGTGTGTGAAACCTATGGTTTTTTAAGTGAATTTGTACGGTTTTTCAAATGCTAAGTTATGTATGTATTATTATATATTTTTTTTAAGGTTTTTCACCGTGCACGCACCGTGCGCGCACCCCGTGATTTAAAAGAAAAACCAAAACATGTTTTTTTCACCCTTCGGGGTCCTTCAGGGACCCCCTGACAAAGGTTAGGGGGACAGGAACTCTCTACCCTGCCCCCTTTTCACGTTCGCCACCTCTCTTTTTCAGTGTCGCACCCAAAACAAACAAGATGGGGGCTGACACTTCCTGATTTTGACCGATTTGAACGTTGACTGACATGTAACCACCAATCAGAATTACGCTTGCGCACGTAAGGGTGCGCGCACGGTGCACGCACGGTGCGTGCGTATAGATATTTATGTACTTTTAACTGCAATTTTGTCAGGAACTACTGTACAGATTGACTCCATATATGCAAAAGGCACATGCCTGACCTGAGGACTACCTCTCTGCCAAATCTCAAGTAATTCTGTTCAGCCGTTCGGGCTGTACCTTCGACTAAAGGTCCTATGGGAAAATTCATGGAGAAAACGCGTTTTGGGACCCCCCTTTTTTCTCGGCCCCCGCTTGACGAATCACCTCAAGACTTTCAGGGTAGGAGCTGAGCGGAGCGCCCCATTAGTTTTGAAAATTTTGCGAGGATTCATCAACCGGTGCCAAAGTCATTCAAAATAGAATTTTAAGATTTCCTATGGAACCATGGTCCTAACTATAACTATCTACTGGCGACTGCCAGTAGATAGTGTGTATGTATATATATATATATATATATATATATATATATTGCAATGCGGCTTAGGTACGGATCGCTCAGCAGCGGGTGCGAGTGTTGGGCCAAGCCAGCAGCCAGGAATCAATTTTACAGCAAATGACACTCGCACTCAGGAACCTTGCAAATATTTATTCTTTAACAGAGTTCCCTTCTGTTACACCGACGCGTTTCAGCCATGTCGGCCTTGAACAAGGCCGACATGGCTGAAACGCGTCGGTGTAACAGAAGGGAACTCTGTTAAAGAATAAATATTTGCAAGGTTCCTGAGTGCGAGTGTCATTTGCTGTGAAAAAAAAAATAAATAAATAAATAAATATATATATATATATATATATATATATATATATATATATATATATATATATATATATATATATATATATACATATATATATAGTGTTATGTTTTATTTTTAACTCTTTCTCTCAGGATAGAGTCGCCGAGTCATTTAATGGCTTTGTTGATGTAGTGGCAGCCAAACCCATCTCCTTTTGAAATCTGTTGTATCCACAGATCTTCTGCGGCGTGAAGCGTATATAAATTTAGAAACTTGATTTCTCAAAAACTACTGATTTATACCAAATCACCAAAAGTACGTTTTGTGGACCATAATCTATCTTTTTGGGGAAATTCAGTTCAGAAACTATCCAGGAAGGAGCTGAGGTGGGTGAGACTTTTGATAGGAAAGGTTTGTGGAGATTCAAACAGCGCTTAAGTTATTAGCAAACCCAAAAATCCGTAGAGATGTGGTCCTCACTAGAACTACCCAGTGGCCACCGCCAAAGGGTAATGTTTTATAGTAATTGAGGTCAGAAATCGAATATGTAAAAAATGTAAAAATCTTCTTAGGGATTCTGCAGTTGTTTTTGATTGGTATGCCTAATTAAAAGGTTTCTGAATTTGTGTCTTTGCCGAGCCTCACTGAAATATGACAGCTGTCAAAAAGGCTGTTTATGAATACCAAGGAAAAGTATTACTTTATAATTTGCCAGCTGTTGGCCACCTGCAGGGCTGAAAATCAGAACGTAGATTTCTATAGTCTGATTACTATCCAGTAAATGGAAAAGGAGTCAAGATAAAAATTCCTTTCTCTCCTAAAAGAATTTCTACATAAAACAGCATTTATAATCGAAGGCTTTTCTTCTTTCAAGTTATAAATGATGCTCTCTACATTACACTAAAGTCTTAAAAATTTTTATCATAGCATAAATCCTGTCAAATCTATTTCCCACTACCCTTCAGGATATTGTTTATGTTGCTGCTCAGAGGTGATGTGGCTTACCATCTTGGACTGGAGGGTCCCTTCTGGCACGGTCTGAGTCTTATTCGTATATGGTTGGTCTGTGTCTTGCACTAGAAATGGTGGAATTGAATATGGCCAAAGTAAACAAACATCGGAAAGTTCACATTGTTTCAGGCATTTTCATCTCTTGCTATTGTGCTCCGTAATTGACCCAGACCAGATGACTGGAATGCCTTGATAGGGGTAGCAAGCAAGCTAACTTCTGAAACTAGTCCTACAAAAAAGAGTTAGTGCATCACCCTACTCCCACCATAAACATCAACGTGTGTCTAAGTGCACCAGCTGTGCATTTGTTTTTAAAAAACATTGTCCATCTAACTTGGGTGGATCATAAACATTTTTAATATGTGGTATTTTAATATTTTTGGGTAAAATATGCATTGCTTGAATGTTGGATACAAATGTCACCATCTATTATATTTAACGTTGTTTTCCGTGGTATTTTCATTAAATAAAGTTTTTCACAACTGTGAGCTTCTAACTCTGGCATGGTGAAATATTTGCTCCCTGTCCACAAGCGTGACATGAGGATTGGAAAAAGACGCATATGTCACAAATAGATCTGCTCAGTAATGCGCGAGAAATCCACTAACGACATAGTACAGTCCACTTAAAAACAAGGACGTTGCATCTTGCATGTCTCACAACCAGTATCATTCTAAATTGTGCACAAACTGTAAGAACACAAACACTGGCAGCTCTGAGGTTTTTGAACACTTCAGCACCGAGCCTGGGTTTACACAGCGCCTGGCGAGAGCACTCACTCAAAACGTTTTCAAACCAGTGGCTGCCTGTGTGCCTGTCTAGAGTATAGTTGCTTAGGCTGTGGCTGGGCTGCTCCAAATAACGATGACCTATGATTTAACAGCTACTTCTCAATACTTGGAACACCAAAGACTCAACACCAACAGCAAGTCTCCAACTGATAGCAGCAGGACTTTCAAGATGCTGCCTTGGAATAGCACCTACATCCACCTATACATTCATCTCAGTGACTTAAGCAGCCTTTTGTAACCTACATGTCAATCATGCCTTACCTGTATGCTGCCATACTGTCCCTGTTCTGTGAGGAAGTAAAGCTTGCGCTGCTGCTGCCTGACGTGTACCTGTGCTGTGATGGGAAAGGTTTGTGCTGATTCTACGCTCGCTGCACCTGTCCTCTGAAGTTGGGAAGCTTGCACTGTTTCTGCCCAAGGTGCACCTGTTCTATGAAGAGTGGTGATTCCAATGCTGGTGCTCTAACCTATGAAAAGGCAAAGGATATTTTGAATGCACTTGCATAATGTGCCCAGGCCAGTCAGAAGCTTTTGTTGAACCCAGTGCAGGCACACGCCTTGCACAGCTGTGAACCAGAGCGACTGGTTTAAGTGTCAGTTTCACAGCTTGTCCAACCTGTGTGACTCCGGGCATTTACTTTTCTTTCTTCTGCCTCTTTTTCCTTGATCATCACTTTTGAGAGCACCTTGAAATAGCTCAGTTCAGGATATGCACTGTACCAAAACCTCTCTCGTAAATGGTATAATAGACCATAATGTTGCTTCATTAATAACAACAATAAAGGCCAAGTATTTGTGGCAACCAGACTACTAACTGCTAGCTCGAGCACTGGGATGTCCCGTTGCTGGGGCAGCCATGGGCTTTATAAAAACAGTTAACATAACAGTTAACTAATTTTCCTTTTGAGTCTCCCTATCCTCTGTTCCAGATCTGAGACATTTCTTTCTGAAATATCTGTGTTCCTAACAAAATGTAATTAATTTATTTACTAATTAAATGTTTCATTAGGGCAGAAGGGGAAAGAATATGATACTCATCCAGGCTCGGTGTGACCCTTGCCTCTTGAGTCATTAATAAGACTGTCACTGTGGAAAGGGTGTGGTTCACTAATTCTAATACAGGCCACTAAATGCAGTGATACAATGTAAGGTGCTAAAGTAAAAAAAAAAAAAATCCCAAATGCACTTTTTATGTAAACGTTGACAACTCCGCTATAAATAAAGTGTCCGTTAGTGACACTTGCAGCAGGTTAGATCCCATATGAGCTAAGAGCTGTTCTCCTCATCTTCACTACACTGATTTTCCAGACAGGATGCAACACAGACTGGGCTGCAGAGAGAGTTATGGGACCTGGACGTCACTGCCTCACTACCAGTCCCCTTGTGGTACAGATAGCGAGGCATGTAGTGCTTTGTTGTTGGACACGTGGTTCACTATCTCAGGGCCTATGCACTCCCACTCCCCACACCCAGTCAGCTGTGAGTGTAGTTTGACAGCATGGGCATGACCGGTTTCATAGTGCAGGCTACGATTACGGTGTCTCACCCGGTGAGCCATTCGGCTCATTCTGGCAGCCCTGCGAATAGCACATTCTGAGTCCTCTTCAAGGAGTGAGGCATAAGAATATGTGCCACAACGCTCTCCCCATCCTGTTTCTGAAGCTGGTGAACATGCCATATGAAGCAGGGACCATTTCACAATAATTGATATGAGATGCCTATATTCTTGGGGAAGACGCTTGATCCTACAGTGGCAATATGCCAACACCAAAACATGTTGATGGAAAGGAGGAGTAGAGTCCGTTGCTGTGCCCTCCTGTTTTCATTCTTGTGTTAGGGAGACAACAGTAAACAACAATTTAGCTCATCCACATACAATTTTAATATAAGTCTAATAATGTTACAAAGCGAGAACGTAAATGTCGACATAAGTGACATAACCGAACCCAAACTAGGAAAGCAATAGCTTGGAAAATGTACACACAGTGAACAGTAGAACACACAAATTCTTCCTAATGCAAGGTATGGAACACACTGATGAAGGAAACCCCACTTTGTAGGTGAGTTTTCATGATCCTGTGTGCGTACTTGAATGTATGTTAATTCCATAAGAGGTGTGTTTTTTCAAGATGTTTTGTACTTCTTGTATATTTATGTCCTGTCCTGTATGTGTGAGATAATGGGTATGTTCCTTTTACTACTGCCACATGTCCTTAACTAAATATTTGTGTTAGCGAAGGTTGTGCTGCTGCTATCCATGTTGTACCTTTACCCTTTAAATCAAGCATTTTTTTTTAAATACTCAACTTTCTAAAATCTTAAAACATAGCTGACAGGTGGCTAATCGTGGAATTTTAGCCAACAGCACTGTGTATGCTGGGATTTTAAGTCCATGATAAAACTGTTAAAAGCAAAACTACAAACCCCACAATGTAATGTGCTGTTGGTTAAAGAAAACACAAAGAGATGATGGTATCCTCCAGTGCTTAGTTTGAGTCGGTGGTTGCCAGTGGAGTCCAGCCGCACTCATTTTTGGGGGCCTGCATTATTTTTTTCTCGTTCTGTATTGATGCGAACAAGAGAGAGAGAAAAAACACACCAAAGGGAAAGAGGTAGGAAGAGAAAGACAAAAAACCTGTAGCAAAGGGAGAAAGCAGGAACTTGCACGAGTGAGATAAATGGTGGTGGATGGAAAAGCCATGAGGTTGATTCAAGGCTACACAGCCTTGGTAGTTGGTGTGCTGATGTTTAAAAGCACCTGCCATGGGTTTCTGAGTAGAGGTTTGGGCACCTTCACTTATTGTATCACAAATTAAGTGCTGGCTATCCTATGTCCTACTCTGAGGTGAGGTGAAATGCAAAATAGTGGCTGTCTTGCTTTATTCTTGTAGGCAGTGAAGGGTTAAACAGCCCAGTGGGTGAGAGGGCGGAGACTCCTTTCAGATGCAATTGCAAGCATCTCGCAGTTAATTGGCAGTGGTGTAACAAAGGCCCCATACAGCCCGCGGGGAGGGGGGTAAGCTCCTGGGGGGCCCCCTCAGCACAGTTCCCTGGCGTGACAGGCTCCAGACTGAGTCCGGAGAGGGACCCCTCCATGTAGCTTGCAGGCCCCCCCCTCAAGTTTCATTACGCTAGTGTTAATTGGCTAACATTAACGCTCCTTAAAAAACCCACAAAGGGCATAATTGACCAGAACAATGTGAGCAGCAACAGTTAGACATGTCTAAAGCAATTCAGAATGTAAGAATAATGCCCTGTTACCGCTCTTCACAAACTTGTCCTCTGCCTTAAACGTAGTGTGTTTTAGGTGGGGCGCTTACACCCACTACCTGCTTGAACAAGTGCAGCACATGCTGCAGGGGTGCCCCGCGAGTGCCGCCAGTGCACACAAACCATAAACTGGAGACCAAGAATAAATTCAAAAACAGAGGGTGCCTTTGGGGGTTCCATGTTACCAAAAGAAATCTAAACATTAAATGGGAAATTGTGGAGACTCAAGTCACAAGCAACAAATCTGCAGTGAAGTACAATGCAGGTATATACAGTTAAGGCACGGGTGGATGGCCAGGCGTGGTCTACGGAATCTCGTGTGCCAATTTGCTTAAAAGTACCCCAAATTCAGAAAAATCAAATCAGAAGAGCCCTTGTAAGTTTATTTCCCAAACTCAAAAACATTTTTAAAATGCATATAATGAAGGTAAACATACATTCAACACAGACTGCTGTATAAACCTATATGGCAGTCTGTACGCCAGTGATATTGTGTCGCGGTGCACACATATTTGACGTAGCAAATAGCATTTAAGTAACACAGACATAAAATAATACTGCATGAACAGTCTGCGTGATACCTTTTGGTCTTGTTCACGCTGTATAAAACTGCAAATAAATATATTCAATTATTATGGACGGCACAGAAACAGAATTTACTACATGCAGCAAAATAACATACTTAAGTGCACGTTTTGTGATCTGGCTCAAGTTCTCAACCCAGTGCTTTAGGCAGGTGTTTTTCATTTCACCAGCAGTAGAAACATGACTTTTCATTTTCCTTGCCAGAGCATGCAAGGTTCTTAGTCACCTTTTCTTTTAGGTCAGGCTACAGAGAACTTAATTGCTTTGTGACCTCATGTCATCAATTTGTAAAAAATGTCAACAAGAAGTACTGAGAGAGCGAGCGCAAGCTTTGGGTCATTCCCCTTTTACCTTCGGCTTTCATGTGTTTTTAGAGTTTGCTATGGCTTGGATGGGCTGCTCCTGAAGGTCATGACATTTTGTGGTTACTTGTATTGTCCCATTAGTTATGGTGATTATGTATCAAGTAGTCGTTCTATTAGGCTGCCGATACGAGATAACATACTTCGAATCTCACCACGCTAGACATAGGATCATCACGACGTGCCCAAAAGACCAGGATGGGGTTATTATCATGGAACATAGCGGGCCTTTCAAACAAAATTAGGGACCCTATCTTTGTGGAACTTATAGATAGGTTTGAAGTAATTTGCCTGCAGGAATGTTGGGTGAAGGATGAGATACATATGGTGGGGTTTCGCACACATTTCCTTGCAGCGCAAACTAACTATAGAGGGGGGTTTTCTGGGGGGCTATGTACCTACATATCGAATAAAAGTAATATAACCAGTAAATGCTTACCCAACGGGGGGATCTCAATACTATCAACTTCTCTCCCTAAGTTCAGGCGAAAACCACCCTATCCACCTGATTAATTTTTACAATAATATCCCAAAGGCCGCTTTACAAAGGACCTTAGAGGAATTAAATGATGCTATCCGTAAGGGATTGGGATCTGACCAAAAAGAACACTTTATCATTTTAACGGGGGGATTTTAATTGCCATTTATGTATGCACAGTGATACGGAGATATGTGGCATGGTGAATCTTAGGGGTGATCCCTGTACTCATTTTGAGCATTCTGTACTCGGAAATTTACTAAACCATTTTCTATTTGAGTGGGACCTGGGCTATGTAAATGAACTTTGTGTTCCTCCCATCCATTTCGAACCCACCTTTTGTGGGCGGGGGTCCTGGACTATTATAGACTTTACATTGGTCTCTAACAATTATCACCGCAGTGTACTCTCGTTTAACTTAGAGCACATTGCACTTAGTGACCACTATCCAATTGGCTCTAGTTTTGAAATAGGGCAGAGAGGCAGTAAAGCCACCAATGTGGTGGAAAATATCTATTTACATGGGATTTCCTTGGCTAGAACCAATGGATACGTTATTAAATGGAGTAAGGTAAATCCGACTAACTTCTTAGAGAACCTGGTAGTAGAACAGAAAAATGATCTTATGACCTGTTTAGAGGAGAACCCTAACCCCACCAAGATCATTGCAGCTTTTGACTAGATTTCAGTCCACATTAGCAACAAATTAACTGGTACAGCACGAAAAGGGGGTCACAGTAGAATAGAGAGATGGTTTAATCAAGAGTGCACCAAAGCACATTCTCATTTGATCCAGACCTTAAAAAACACCCCAAGAAACCAGCTAGATATTGGAGTAGCCAGAGCTTCCTATAAGGATGCCTTAAAAAAACAGAGGAAGGATTTGAAGCACTCTGCCTGGGAAGCCCTATTAAAAGCGAGTGAATTAAAAGATACGCCTGCATTTTGGAATGCAGTCAATGCCCCATTTTTTGTGGAGAGAAACTCTGACCAGGTAGAGATTGTCATTGAAGAAACGCTTTGGGTTAAACATTTCACCGAGTTATACAAACAAGAGACTCGAACTGGACTAATGAGTTCATTGGTGGGAGTTACGAGCACCACAGAACCTGATGCATTAGTCCTATTTCCCCTTAATGTAGTCTTCTCTTTAGACGAGGTGGAATTAGCATTGGCAGATAGTTCAAATAGTAAAGCCCCGGGACCAGACGGTATTCCACTTGACATCTATAAGGATAACGTCGCCCTGTGGGCACCGCTCCTGACCAACGTTTTAAACAGTTGTAACATCAAGGGTTTTCCAACTACCTGGCAGGAAGCTATTGTAGTCCCCATCTTTAAGAAGGGGGACAGAAACGATCCTAAATGCTATAGGCCAATCTCCCTCCTTGACTCGCTAATGAAGGTAGCGGGCAGAATTCTTTTAAATCGCCTCCAATCATGGGCTGAGGAGAAAACCGTTCTTTCGAAATTCCAGTACGGCTTTAGGTCAGGTCTTGGCACTGTCGAACAAGGCCTAAACTTGGCTTTAGTAATAGGTAAATAACCTTTGTAGACCTCAGCTCGGCCTTCGACTGCTTGAATCATGATATTTTGTGGGCTACCTTAGCAGATCTTGGTATTGATTTTAATATTCTTAATTTTTTGAAAGAGCTATATAGAGGAGCAGGGGCTAAAGTCCGCTATGGAAAACTGGGAGAATGCACGCCCAAATTCCCAATTGAGAAAGGTGTCCGCCAGGGATGTATCCTGGCTCCTTTTCTTTTTAATATATATATAAATGGGGTGGCAGACCATTTATTAAAACCAGAGGTGGACTACCCGCAAATAGATGGTGAATGTGTCCCTATCTATCTGTATGCCGATGACGCGGTCATTATGGCCTGAACACAAACCGGCCTCCAGAAGGCCTTAACCAGCTTCTCGGCATACATGGGAGATAGGGGCCTTAGGATTAATATTGGAAAGACCTTCACTATGTGCTCCTCGAACAAGGTAAATATTACCTGTAATATTCACTTAGAAAAATCAAAGATAGGCTTAATCGATACCTTTTCCTATTTAGGAATTGTTTTTAACTGGAGATCAGCGATCACGACTAGGAATTTAGCGTTTTCACGGGCTATTGGCGCTCTGAAGCAATTCGCAAATAAGCTAGGGGGTAGGCAAGTACGCATCCTGATTGACATATATAAGGCGAAATGTGTATCGACGGCTGTGTATGGAGCTGGTATATGGGGGGTTACAGATTGCCATGAAATTCAACTAAAGGAAAATGGTTTTCTCTGCTACCTGCTCGCTGTTCCCCGCTCCACCTCTTCCTATGTTTGTCACAAAGAACTAGCCTTGTCTTTTATCTCGGATCTAATTAAAATCAGTCCTATCTTGTTGTGGCATAAGATCTGGACTACAGCAGAAACTGCTCTTAATAGGGCGATTATTGCTGATTGTATCAAACTTGAAGGCTCTAAAAAGATCCAGTGGCTCTCTTATGTTCAGGAATTTTTTAAGAATATCGGACGCCTTGAATTTTATGATTCCCCCGAGACAATGTCTTCGATCTCCAGACAGGCTCTGAAAGAAGTTTGCCTTGCCCATCTGGAAGATCGACGCTGGTGCTTCGAGGGAAAAAAGGCCTCTGTTGTTTATCATCAATTCCTGCTGCAAAATCCTGGGCTACCGCTTTATTTGTCACCCGATCAGACAAGTTATAGCAGAATGCTCTTAGCTCGTTTGAGAACTGGAAGTTTTTTCAGGATGTTAACTCTTCCTACCCAAAATGATTGGTCATCGCAATTAACGACTTGTCCGTGTGATGATTCTTCCACCCAATCAATTATTCACTCCGTTTTGTTCTGTAGATTTTACGAGTGGGGGCGGAAAAGATATTTACTACCTCTCCTTAAACTTTGGAACCTGAGACAATGCAGACCAGCATTATTTAAATTATTGACCTTATCTGATGAAATGACTATTACCGCTGTGTCTAGGTACCTGAAATATGTGATTAGATGCAGATCCACCATGGTTTGATTGAAATCCTCATGAGTTTGTATGACTGTTGTTTTATCCTTGCACCCTTGGAGCAAGGGGTTTTGGTATTTCCGAACTATGTATTGTATATAGATTTTTAAACATTAATTGTTACTGTTTTATTGGTTGTAATTACTCTATCTGCTTTTATGATTTTAATGTAAAATCTAATAAAGCTATCTTTGATTTGATTTGATTTGAGATAACATGTGTTGGATAATGGAAACCCCTTTCTTCAACGTATTAACCTTACTGGCACAAAGCAGTTCTATTTGCACATTTGTTATTTCTTTTTGTTTAGAATGTGCCTGCTCTTTTGGTGCCTTAGCCTGTCACAAAGTCACAGTGCTATTTGGCTAATGGCCCTTGTGTGTTCATTTGTTTTACTTTGTCACAGTAACATGTTGTTGGATTTACGGTTTTTGTTGTTCGTAAAGTAAAGACAGGCGCACATGTAAGGTTTCTTAAAAACCAATAGAAATGGGGGAAAGTTAGTCATAAGTATTTATTGGGCAATATTTTGAAGTGAAAGCTTTTTAATTCCCCACTTGCGACACAAATCTTATCTTCTGAGTCCTTTTCTTAACACTCTTTATAGAAGGTACAGCTCAACTCTTCAGAAAAGTGCCCTAGCCCCAGTTTTCATATGTTATAACCCAAGATGTTGCTTAATTATGGGATTTAACACACACTTATTCTCCCACCTGATATCAAACACTTCCGATAAGAAAACGACAGACTTCATTTCTAACTGATAATCGCATCTGCTGGATTCATTGGTATCTTGTTCACAGCAGAGGAGTTGCATTATCTGTGCACATGCCTTGGTTTGTTCAAGGATGCCTCCTGTTCTGTTTCAGATATGACCCTGCTCAATTTCACCAGAGAGTGTGTCAAAGCTTGTTTAACGTGTTGCAGTGTGAGGTTGCCAAAGTGTTCATTACTGTTGCCGAGAAAGACATGTTTTGGCATTGTGTAATTAATGCTGTTTATGTTTCGTGTTATTATTCAGCATCCTCCCGGACAACTGAGAAGGAAGTACAGCTCTTGCTCGACTATTTTCCTAGATGACAGCACAGTCAGTCAACCAAACCTCAAGTATACAATTAAATGGTGGGTGCTGCTTCCAAGTGTTCCTTTGATTAATGTTGTGGTATATGTTTAATTCCCTCTGGAGCGGTCAAAGTGTAAGGGTTCAGAAATGCGATTTCTGCAAACACGGCACATTTCTGACATGGCTGCTTGCAAACACAACACCTTTCTGACATGGCTGCTTGCAAACCCAACACCTTTCTGACATGGCGGCTTGCTCTGCTAGCATGTTGCCTGTAGATCGCATCAGTGATTCGTGCAATAATTACACTCCACGCTGTTCTTGAAGCATAAAAGGCCATTTATTAGGACAGGTTGTAAAACACAATACTTTAACCAAAACATCAATTTTAACTCTAGCAATCCCCAACCCAAAACATTTCATTCACCTCATCCGTTCTCCCCTCAGTCTTGCTGCTCATTTCCCGTTCCACTCTGTGACCTCTTCCACCTCTCCATTCACCTCCTTGCTTATCTTTCAATATCCTCTTCTGCATCTCCCGCCTACTCACTCTTGCATCCCGCACCCCCATCATTCACCTGTTTCTCCCCCCCAGAGGGTGTGCCCGTCCGAGACTCCCCACCCCTCCAAAATACTGCTAAACCCAAGCCTACACAATCCGTCCTAAACTGGCACGCTATAACCTACCCATCACCTGCCCTCAAAAACATTGTAGGGTGAGTGGGTGTTCTAAAATTTCTCAACCCTCCGCAGTGGTGTCGTGCACAGGAAGAGGACGAGTCTCCCCCCCTGGCCCTTATAACCTTGCCTCTATTCCCACCCCCACCCCCTGACCCCACACAGCTTGTCCTTCCGGCCCCATTGCGCAAAGACCCCGGGGAAGACTGGTCTGCGACCCTCGTTCCCCCGGGGGACGCATCGCACAATAATTACACTCCACACTGTTCTTGAAGCGTAAAAGGCCATTTCTTAGGACAGGTTGTAAAACACAATAAAAAACATCAATTTTAACTCTAAGAATCCCCAACCCAAAACATTTAATTCACCTCATCCATTCTCCCCTCACTCTTGCTGCTCGCTTCCCGTTCCAGTCTGTGAACTCTTCCAACTCACCATTCACCTCCTCGCTTATCTTTCAACATCCTCTCCTGTATCTTCTGCCAACACACTCTTGCATCCCGCACCCACATCATTCACCTGTTTCTCCCCCCCCCGAGGGGTGTGTGAGCCCATCCGAGACTCCCCACCCCTCCAAAATACTGCCAACCAGTTAACCCCCACTCCTTTTCCCCGTGCACCTTTCGCCTTCACTCTTTCACTTCCCTACAACACCAAATGGATTCATTCCACAATTTGCTTATCACATCCCGCATCTCCATCATATAATACACGTTCCCCAATTGCGAAAGGTGCACGCCATCATCTCTAAAAAGCAAAGGCTCCTCCAGACGTAGCCCAACATGACCAATTACTTTGATGTCCCTAGAGGCACAAAAAACTATCATTGCCCTGTTGAGCTTCCTGCGGGCTTTCTCAACTGCCGCCGGCTTCACTGCCCCTTTCCACACTTTACGTGATATGAACCTCTGTCCACACAATGCACGTTCCTGCCAGATTTAGTTTCATGACCTCCAGATCCCTCTGTATCTGCTGTAGTACCGCTAATCCTGACCGACGTATCAAGTCATTTTCCTCCAGATGCAGGACCAACATATCCGGGCAGCCTCTTTGCGATATTATTCTTGTGTGCGTGCCGTACCTAGCAGGGCCCTTACCCACTCTCCGTAAAGCCATGCGCAGTACCGCCAATAACTGAAAAGCCGTCACCTTCTCCCAGGACGCGTGACAAAAAATTTCACCAGACAGCCCTCTTGACCCACCCAAGAAATTCACCAATCTTGCACTTGGCACGATCCCACACATCCAGTCTCATTCAACCACACCCATTTTCCCCTACCCGCCTGGTCGGCTCTCAAATGCCCCAGCCAAATCCCCAGTTGCTCTCCCCAGCCGCCCCTTTGTGCCTAACAGCTCCGAAACCTGAAACGTCCCAAAAAAAATCCACAACATGCATAGAAGGAAAACTGAAACCTCGTATCCGTCATAACAACAAGTGGGCAAAACCCCCAACAACCTCTGTAGTAGTTCAAAAGTAATAGCCTCCCTGGGTGCTCCCCCCAACTCTTACACCCGCCCCCAACCATTTAGCATCCTACTTAGTATCTCATCTTTTGCTGGGTCAAAGCCTGCGTACAATTTACTGTAAAAACAAATCCCAGCCAACTTCCCGCCTATCGTCGTCTCTGACAAACTCTTTTCAATACAACTGAGAACAAACGTATAACTCCCTGCTCGGTGTCCTGACGTGACATGTTCCATGTATGCACAGTCCAGCCCATAAATGATCCAAATTCAGCCCAAGCCAGCAATAGCTACGCCTCGTAGATTCCGCTTTAGACTTCTCAACCAGGCCTATCACTCTCACTCCCCCAAGGCCCAGATGCCGTCCGTCAGCTCTGTCTTGCATGCATCCTCTCCAGGTGCCAGTCGTCAGAATTGCCGCCACTGCGAATGAGACCAAAGCATCAGCAATGTTATTACTTGCCCCTGGAATATGCTTTGCCCGAAATACTACATTCAAATGCAGGCATTTCAGCATGAAACTACGCAGCAGCCGCAAGACCCTCAAGTCCTTCGCTTTCTGTTTATTCACTAGCTCTACTACTGTCATGTTGTCTACATAGAACAGCACTGACCTATTCAGAAATTCTGGGCCCCACACAGCCAAAGCCACTAGCAACGGAAAAAAACTCTAGGAAAGCTTTGCTCCTCCCGTGTTTTACCCAATGGCCTGGCCATTCTTCAACGCACCATCCCAACAAAACACCAAAACCAGACGCCCCTGCTGCATCAGAAAAAATTTGAAGTTGCCAGATCATTCTGTCTTCTACAAAGTCCAACGACACTCCATTAAAGTCAGTCAAAAATGTCTGCCATACTCACAAATCCGCTCTGACACCGATTGAAATCCTGACTCTGTGGTGTTGTAGCGCTGGCCCAGACATGGCCATGCCGAGGCATCGGCAAAACGTCCTCTCAGCTCTCACCACCCAGCATGCAAAATTCAAGAAACCCATGAGTTGTTAGACCGTCATAAAATCAATCTTCTTTTCCCCAACCACCCATAACTGGAAAGCCTGTATATCCATCACCTTCCCTGCGGGCAACCTGGCCGACCACAGGACCGAGTCCAGTTTGATGCCCAGGAGCATCAATCTATAGCTGGGCCCAGCTGTTTTCTCCTGTGCTAAGCGTACCCCAAAAAGCTGCGCCATAGCCTGAAACTGTTGTAACGCCCTCCCTGAATCTCCTGAACTTCAACTGCCGATGATTAAGAACTCATCCAGGTAGTGAGACACTTCCCGGTGACCACTTATCTTCATGAAAGCCCACTGCAGAAACTTGCTGAACATCTCAAACAATGTGCAAGAGATCGCACACCCCATTGACAAGACCTTGTCTACGAAGATGGCCACTTCAAACAGCATCCCCTGCAACGAGAAATCTGCAGGGTGTCTAGGCACTAGCCAGAAAGCTGATTTCACGTCACATGTGGCCAGTTCTGCCCCCTGCCCACACACCCTCCCAGCCCCCTTCTTGGGCTGCCCCTGTCCCCTACCGGACGCACTTTTCTTTCCCGGCAGGCCACCACCGCAGCAGCGACTCCCGCTGACACCGTCCTCGGCGTGCGGGCCATCCCGACCCACGCCTGCTCTAAAACGCCAGGCAGCAGGAGGTCCTCCCGGCCTGCCTTGCCAAGCACCCGCAGCGCGGCTCGGACGACCGCCGCGTCGGGAACAGACATAGTGTATGAAACAGTAAGCTGGCTCTTCCTGATCAACTCCTACACTACCGCCTATACTGCCAACACCAATCGACAGATTGGCTGCTAACTGCACTACAACACTGCCCTCCTAAGCTCTCCAAAATTCCTCAACCCTCCCCAGTGGTGTCGGGCGCAGGAAGAGTACGAGTCTTCTCCTCTGGCCCTTATAACACTGCCCCTATTCCCACCCCCAGCCCAACCCCCTGACCCCGCACAGCTTGTCCTTCCATCCCATTGCGCAAAAACCCTGGGGGAAGACTGGTCTGCGACCCTACTTTCCCCGGGGGCTGTAATCCTTGAGCGGTTATGCTGAGTTTTTCTTAGGAGCCCATTTTTAGTAGTGCCGAATGCCGGTGTTGCTAAATACCAAAAGTGTAGCGTATTTCTTTTTCTTCCACCACCCTAGACTCGCTGTCTCTTTATCTCACTGTTGCAGGTTCTTTTTCATCCCCGCTTTTGCCATTTGTCTCTGTTTTTCTATCTTGCTCTTTCTCCTCACTCCCTTTTCAGCTTTTCTCGCTCTGTTAAACAAAAATCTGTTCTGGTGTCCAAAAAAAATGAAAGCCAGTGCTCACCACCTCCAACCACTGGCAAACATTTAGAAAAAGTAGAAGTTCTTTAAAAGCAGCTTCACTTGAAATGGCAGTATGGAATACCAGTGTTCCATATAGACAGACTTGTTTAAATGTTGTTAGGGTCTCATTTACGAAGGGGCATGGAGATTACACATTCTAGGCTGCTACCCATGATTTGCCTACATTTCTGCATTCTTTTGAAATTCACAAAATCTCAGCCGATATGGTTTCAAAATGTATGCAATTTGCAGATTTCTGCTGGAACTCCTGTTCACACTTGTATCACGCCTGGTTGTCTGTGATGCGCCAGTCTGCAGGACTAAAGTATTTTAAAATATAGATGTGTTTGAGGCAGCATTACTCTTACCTTGTATATTTTCTCAATCATTTTTCCACTACAATTAAGCTCACATTGGGCGCAAAAAGACATTGGGAATGTATCCTTGAGTCTAGTGGCTAGGCGGGAAACTGCTTCAAAAATTGTTAATTCAAACCTTGCATGCAATTACTGTGTAACTATACTTCCTTCTTAACAGGCACTCTTTGATTGTGTGCAAAAGTGTGGCTAAGTGCCAGTTAACTTTTTCCAATAAATGTCTTGGATCATAGTTTGCTTCTCTTACGCCCACCGATTTCCCACGGAGGACCTTCTCGGGTCCTTTTTTTCTTCCTCGCTTCTGTTTATCTTTCAAATTTGTTAGCTTATGACGCAACAGTATGGGTTTAAGGTATTTGCAGTACCAGACCCACATGACCCCTGCTTGAAGAACTACTGCCAATCGAGGCATGGCTTGTGTCTGTGTGTTGCGATCAGTGTGTGGTCCTTCTGTAACTGCTTGTCTTGCCTGAAAGAAAAAGCTGTATTCTTCCAGATGGATAAGGACACAAAAAGACAAAATGTCTGGTTACTTTCAGGAAAAGGGTGTACCAATCTGAAGATCTCTCCCTCAGGCATCCACTGTCATCATGAACAAAACATGTGGCATTTATGGCAGTAGTTTAATGGGTACAATATATGCTCAAAGGAGGAATACAATGTTGTGCCTAAGCTGGTCATAGAAGCAAGTGAACAGAAACGGATGTAGCCCCAGTATTTTATTGATATTTCCTCCAGGATAATGAACTCTGCTCTGTCCATGCACTGGCAGGCTTGGCCCAGGTCTTAAGATCTCAAGCCAGAAGCAGAGGAGAAAGTCACTGATCTCCATTTTGATGGGGTAAACTTGACACAGATCTCATCAGATGGGGTCATCCTCTAGCATAGCCAAATTGCTGAGTGTCATTAAAGTGGTTCTGCTGATGCTAGCCTTTCCAGTTTTTAAAGGCTAGAGCCTCCTTCTCATTCAGGTTCCAAGCAGTAACTTATTGGGGTTCCGATTATCAGTCCAGGAGGAGGTGCTTGAAGCATATGAACAAGTCTTGTTTTCCCATTATCGTAAATCCGCCTTTTCGGCCAGTTTACCCCACATTTTTCACTTTTTCCTGGATTCTGTATTTTTTCTGGATTTAGACCTCTGTGCCCTTTACCCCTGCTAACAAGAGGTTAAGTGCCTGTGCTACTTCTTTATCTGTGGTTAAATTGACTTTCCTGATTAGTCCATTTAACTTGCCTATAAGTGCCTAGCATATGGTGTACAAGGTGTATACAGGGCCTGGAAATGAAAAAGCTACTTGTGGACTGCAGCACCTATTGTTCCATTCAGTCCAATGGCAATGCACTCAAGGCTTCATGCCTACTCTGTGTTGCCTAACTATGGCAGTGTAAAACCTGCCATACGACCTGTCAAACTAGCCTTTCACAAAGGTAAAGAACTTCTTTTTAAATATTAGTAAGTCACCACTATGTAGGCCATGTAGCCCACAAGGTAGGGGGTCATGGTGTTTAAACGTGGGACATGTAGAAAATGAACATTAATGTGTCCTTACATTGAAAAGATGAAATCAGGGGAAAGTGACGTCTCTCACTTCCAAGTAGCAGGTGCGCACAATTATCCTTAGACCCGTTAAGGTCTAGTCATATTTAATCTGTTTTATAAAGAAATCCATTTAATCCATTGTATTTCTGTTCATTTCATTTATTATTCTTATTCTTCAAATTGTCACGTTTGCTCATTTCTTTAGTAAAGCAACTAAATCTTTTTACATATTCACATGTTCACACTACCCAATGCATTTCGGGTCAATGAAAAAGACCCTTCTTCAGGGGTCTGTAACAGAAAAATAAAGGAAATATAATGAGCAATTCAGTCATCTAATCATACTCTTTCAGTATTTGACTCTATCTAATATACAAAAATTATCAATGTATCTCGTTTATAATAAGGTTCTGTCAGTTGGCAAAGTCTAAAAATCTTTACAACTCTATACCTTGAAAATCCAGTGCCTGTATTACCCCTGTCAATGTTTAAATAAAACACCTGAAAAGATAATCCAAATGAAATAAAGTTCGTGCTAACTACAATTCATTAACATTCAAATTGCAAAAAATATATCTGAAAAATGAAGACTAAAAGCTAACATATCTAAAAGATGAAGGCTGAAAGCTAGCGTAACTATTCTTTGCAAGTCTGCTGGTTACTTACTTCCATGTGCAACACAAGTTCCCAACTCTCCTTCAATGCAAGTTCAGTTTACAAAACAGTCCTAGTGTGTGATATTTATACATGACTTAATTGGTTGAAAGCATGATGACACATCGTGCCTACAGCCAATCATATGTAGTGGTTACCAGAACCTATCAGATTCTCTTATTCGTGTAGGTGAAGCTCCCGCCTAATTTCAACCTATCAAGAATCACTTGTCAATTACACAAATGTTGTTGTAACTCGGTAGAGGCGCGCTCATTGGTCGCTCCTTTACGAAGTCAAAAACAAATTATACCTTAAGTAATGGTGATTATACATAAAGAATAAATAAATAAATGTTGTGGAAAACGAACCATTATTATAAAAATTAGAATTTAAACATTCTTCAACAGATAATAATAAATTCGAACTACTGATATCTATAGTAAATGACCAGTTTTGTCAAACATCTTCAAAGGTGTTCTCTATGCAGGATGGCAAACAATATATCCTCACAGGTTTTACAAAAAACACGATAGTTCAATTCTGTCATTAATTCCTTCCGGTTGCATGCTCGCCATTTTTCTGATCCAAAAATATTCTGCTCTTAATCTCTGTTTGTGAGTGTCCATCGATGAGTTTGGTTTGATCACTTCTAATATGGTGAATTGTAATTGCGCAATGTTGTGTCCAGCCTCTATCCAATGCATAGCCAATGTGGACTTGCGATTTTTATTTCTTATATTGCTTTTATGTTCTGTGATCCTGATTTTTATTTTTCGTTCCGTCTGCCCCACGTATAATTTACCACAGGGGCATTTTATTCCATAAATCACTCCTTTTGTGTCACACGTGCTTGAATGTAAGAGTGGAATCATTTGTCCAGTCATCGGATGTCTGAATTGTTGACCAGTTATCACATTATTGCAATGTGTACAGTTCTCGCATCTTTTCATGCCTTTGTGAATCGTCTTAACATCTTGATTTGATTGTTTCTTGATTAATTCTTTTAGATTTTTTGATCTCTTGTATGCAAAAGTGATTTGATTGGCTACTATGGGTTGTAAGTCAGGTTCTTCAGTGATGAGTGACCAGTGTTTTCTCATGATGGTGGTGATCTGTTTTGATTGAGCTGAATATTTAAGTACACATACTGTAAGTTTTTTCTCCAATCTTTCTTTTTGATGAAGTAGCAATTCTCTGTCCATGGACTGAACTTTGTTTTTGGTGTGTTGTAATATACTTTCAGGATATCCTCGTTTTAAGTATTTCATGATCTGATTGTCGATGGTGGAGGATAAGTCATTCGGATCTGATGTTATTCTTTTAAATCGAATGAATTGGGATAGTGGTAGGTGTGTCTTTAATGAGTAGTGATGAAAGCTGTTGAAATGTAAACTACTGTTCCTGTCAGTTTCCTTTATGTGAACGTTGGTTGTTATTTTGCCGTCTCTAATTGTTATCTTCACATCCAAAAATGCCAATTCATTGGAGTCAATTTGATAAGTGAACTTGATTCTGTCA
Organism: Triturus cristatus; assembly: GCF_964204655.1. Lineage (NCBI taxonomy): Eukaryota > Metazoa > Chordata > Amphibia > Caudata > Salamandridae > Triturus > Triturus cristatus. The sequence goes on from NC_140593.1 coordinate 462,974,464, forward strand.
TGTACCTGATTTAGTGTGTGAATGTTTTCAATAAGTTGATCTTTGGTGCCCTTCCAGATTACAAAGATGTCATCTATGTAACGTTTGAATATCATGATGCCATCCTTCCATTGTGAATTATTCAGTATATGATCATGTTCAAATTTTGCCATGAAGGTATTGGCGTAGGACGGTGCCCCCGCAAAACCCATGGAAGTTCCGCTACATTGCTCATAGAAACCATTCTCCCATTCTAGATAGCTGTGGAATAACGCAAAATGTAATAGTTCCATCAAAAAGATTTTATCTGTTCCTATGATGTCATTTTCCAGTAATCTCCATTCCATTGCTTCTAAACCCTCATGATGGGGGATAGAGGTGTAAAGTGATGTCACATCAATAGAACATAACCATATTTGCTCATCTTTTGGGATTGTTATTTCATTTAGAAGGTTTAAGAAAGCAGTGGTGTCTTTGATATAGGTGCTCCAATTTTGAACCAATGGTTGTATGAACCAGTCTAAGTATTGACCTAGTGGTTCTGAGATTGATCCACAGGCTGACACAATGGGTCTAAAAGGTGGTATGGTGGCATGTTTATGGATTTTCGGGAGCATATAAAATTGAGGTCTCCGTGGATATTTGGTGTTTAAAAAATGAAAAGTCTTTTCGGTTATCCACTTCAACTCTAGTGCTTTTTCCAAAATTGATTTTAATGTTTCTGCGAAGATATCAGTGGGATCCTGTTCAATTTTTCGGTACGTGTTGATGTCTTGTAGATGTGTACGTACACTTTCCATGTAAAAATCAGTGTTCATCACTACTATAGCTCCACCTTTGTCTGCTTTCTGTATTGTGATGTTTGTCATCTCTTTTAAAGATCTCAGAGTGTTCCAATCTTTTTTGGAGAAGTTGCTTTTGTTTCCACTCGAATAGTTAATTTTTTTCATTTCAGTGGTAATTACTCTTTCAAACGCATCAATGGTCTTATGTGATGTAGGTGCACAAAATGTACTCTTGACTTTAAATTCTTTCATCTCGCTTTCAGGCTTATCAATCGATTGAAAATTTGAAAAGAAATTCTTTAATCGCAGATTGCGTAAGAATTTAAAGATTGCAATTTCTGTTTCTTGGGCGTTTGATCTGTAGTGAGGTACGTAAGTGAAACCTTTATTTAGCAGTTTGGTTTGAGCATCTGTTAATTGAATTCCTGAGATATTTATGACAAGGTTGTCTTCTTTTTGGTCGACCGGAGTGCTCTTTCTGTCTCTGTTTCTTTTGTTTTTTCTTTTTCCCCTCCTTGTTTTTGGGGTTCTCCCGTTGTTGTTGACCCTGAAGGAGCATTGTTGGCGGCCGGGCTGGTCTCTAAAAAAGTCACCTTATTTTGTTGATCTCTACGAGTTGTTTGTAAATTGCTTCCTAAAGGTTTCCTGCTTTGTGCAATTTCGGATTCTGAAATAACACTCTCTTGTGATGAACTCATTTCTGTTTGTGGTCTCTTCCAATTTCTCTGATGATAAACCTCTGCCCAACTATAGACTTCTTCCAACTTATAATCTATAGTGTCTCTTTTATATTTTTTGATTTTCCTTTCTTCTATTTCTTTAGCATATTTCTCAAGTTTTGTATTGATGTCTTCCAGTGTTTTTGTCAAATCTTCATGAGTGTTTAATTCGCGTTTGATTGTTTCCAATTCTTCTTCCAAAGTCTTTAACTCTTTTGACAATTCCTCCACGATCAGTAAAATCAGATCTAGACTGCATTTGTTAAGTATTTGATACCATTTATTGAGGAAAGTTTTGTTGCTCCTGCATAGCATAGGTTTTAGAGCGATTCTTAGACCTCTGGGGATACGTTGATTTTTATGGTAATGAATTAGGGTTGTAGCATGTAAACGCTGGTTTATCTCTTTTAGATATGTTTAGATATGTTAGCTTTTAGTCTTCATTTTTCAGATATATTTTTTGCAATTTGAATGTTAATGAATTGTAGTTAGCACGAACTTTATTTCATTTGGATTATCTTTTCAGGTGTTTTATTTAAACATTGACAGGGGTAATACAGGCACTGGATTTTCAAGGTATAGAGTTGTAAAGATTTTTAGACTTTGCCAACTGACAGAACCTTATTATAAACGAGATACATTGATAATTTTTGTATATTAGATAGAGTCAAATACTGAAAGAGTATGATTAGATGACTGAATTGCTCATTATATTTCCTTTATTTTTCTGTTACAGACCCCTGAAGAAGGGTCTTTTTCATTGACCCGAAATGCATTGGGTAGTGTGAACATGTGAATATGTAAAAAGATTTAGTTGCTTTACTAAAGAAATGAGCAAACGTGACAATTTGAAGAATAAGAATAATAAATGAAATGAACAGAAATACAATGGATTAAATGGATTTCTTTATAAAACAGATTAAATATGACTAGACCTTAACGGGTCTAAGGATAATTGTGCGCACCTGCTACTTGGAAGTGAGAGACGTCACTTTCCCCTGATTTCATGTTTCATAAATAGTGTTCCTAGACAAAACACTAAAAGAGGGAGCAGCACACCATAAATAAGACGAAATTACCAGAAAACGTTAATAAGAGTGCCGGATGGATAAATAAACGAATTATTCTATTTTTTGTCTACCCCCCATCGGAGCACCATCAAAAATGAATCTTGAAGAAATAGCGCAAATCACAAAAAACAAGGCAGAGACATTGGCTTATAGCACAGAGGAAGCTGAACAGATTTATGGATTAATAAAGGAAACAAGAGCATTCAGCCCACAGTTGAACACCATCAGTCAATTACTGAAACAATTGGAATATGTCAGTAAACGAGAGATCAACCAGCGTTTACATGCTACAACCCTAATTCATTACCATAAAAATCAACGTATCCCCAGAGGTCTAAGAATCGCTCTAAAACCTATGCTATGCAGGAGCAACAAAACTTTCCTCAATAAATGGTATCAAATACTTAACAAATGCAGTCTAGATCTGATTTTACTGATCGTGGAGGAATTGTCAAAAGAGTTAAAGACTTTGGAAGAAGAATTGGAAACAATCAAACGCGAATTAAACACTCATGAAGATTTGACAAAAACACTGGAAGACATCAATACAAAACTTGAGAAATATGCTAAAGAAATAGAAGAAAGGAAAATCAAAAAATATAAAAGAGACACTATAGATTATAAGTTGGAAGAAGTCTATAGTTGGGCAGAGGTTTATCATCAGAGAAATTGGAAGAGACCACAAACAGAAATGAGTTCATCACAAGAGAGTGTTATTTCAGAATCCGAAATTGCACAAAGCAGGAAACCTTTAGGAAGCAATTTACAAACAACTCGTAGAGATCAACAAAATAAGGTGACTTTTTTAGAGACCAGCCCGGCCGCCAACAATGCTCCTTCAGGGTCAACAACAACGGGAGAACCCCAAAAACAAGGAGGGGAAAAAGAAAAAACAAAAGAAACAGAGACAGAAAGAGCACTCCGGTCGACCAAAAAGAAGACAACCTTGTCATAAATATCTCAGGAATTCAATTAACAGATGCTCAAACCAAACTGCTAAATAAAGGTTTCACTTACGTACCTCACTACAGATCAAACGCCCAAGAAACAGAAATTGCAATCTTTAAATTCTTACGCAATCTGCGATTAAAGAATTTCTTTTCAAATTTTCAATCGATTGATAAGCCTGAAAGCGAGATGAAAGAATTTAAAGTCAAGAGTACATTTTGTGCACCTACATCACATAAGACCATTGATGCGTTTGAAAGAGTAATTACCACTGAAATGAAAAAAATTAACTATTCGAGTGGAAACAAAAGCAACTTCTCCAAAAAAGATTGGAACACTCTGAGATCTTTAAAAGAGATGACAAACATCACAATACAGAAAGCAGACAAAGGTGGAGCTATAGTAGTGATGAACACTGATTTTTACATGGAAAGTGTACGTACACATCTACAAGACATCAACACGTACCGAAAAATTGAACAGGATCCCACTGATATCTTCGCAGAAACATTAAAATCAATTTTGGAAAAAGCACTAGAGTTGAAGTGGATAACCGAAAAGACTTTTCATTTTTTAAACACCAAATATCCACGGAGACCTCAATTTTATATGCTCCCGAAAATCCATAAACATGCCACCATACCACCTTTTAGACCCATTGTGTCAGCCTGTGGATCAATCTCAGAACCACTAGGTCAATACTTAGACTGGTTCATACAACCATTGGTTCAAAATTGGAGCACCTATATCAAAGACACCACTGCTTTCTTAAACCTTCTAAATGAAATAACAATCCCAAAAGATGAGCAAATATGGTTATGTTCTATTGATGTGACATCACTTTACACCTCTATCCCCCATCATGAGGGTTTAGAAGCAATGGAATGGAGATTACTGGAAAATGACATCATAGGAACAGATAAAATCTTTTTGATGGAACTATTACATTTTGCGTTATTCCACAGCTATCTAGAATGGGAGAATGGTTTCTATGAGCAATGTAGCGGAACTTCCATGGGTTTTGCGGGGGCACCGTCCTACGCCAATACCTTCATGGCAAAATTTGAACATGATCATATACTGAATAATTCACAATGGAAGGATGGCATCATGATATTCAAACGTTACATAGATGACATCTTTGTAATCTGGAAGGGCACCAAAGATCAACTTATTGAAAACATTCACACACTAAATCAGGTACATGACAGAATCAAGTTCACTTATCAAATTGACTCCAATGAATTGGCATTTTTGGATGTGAAGATAACAATTAGAGACGGCAAAATAACAACCAACGTTCACATAAAGGAAACTGACAGGAACAGTAGTTTACATTTCAACAGCTTTCATCACTACTCATTAAAGACACACCTACCACTATCCCAATTCATTCGATTTAAAAGAATAACATCAGATCCGAATGACTTATCCTCCACCATCGACAATCAGATCATGAAATACTTAAAACGAGGATATCCTGAAAGTATATTACAACACACCAAAAACAAAGTTCAGTCCATGGACAGAGAATTGCTACTTCATCAAAAAGAAAGATTGGAGAAAAAACTTACAGTATGTGTACTTAAATATTCAGCTCAATCAAAACAGATCACCACCATCATGAGAAAACACTGGTCACTCATCACTGAAGAACCTGACTTACAACCCATAGTAGCCAATCAAATCACTTTTGCATACAAGAGATCAAAAAATCTAAAAGAATTAATCAAGAAACAATCAAATCAAGATGTTAAGACGATTCACAAAGGCATGAAAAGATGCGAGAACTGTACACATTGCAATAATGTGATAACTGGTCAACAATTCAGACATCCGATGACTGGACAAATGATTCCACTCTTACATTCAAGCACGTGTGACACAAAAGGAGTGATTTATGGAATAAAATGCCCCTGTGGTAAATTATACGTGGGGCAGACGGAACGAAAAATAAAAATCAGGATCACAGAACATAAAAGCAATATAAGAAATAAAAATCGCAAGTCCACATTGGCTATGCATTGGATAGAGGCTGGACACAACATTGCGCAATTACAATTCACCATATTAGAAGTGATCAAACCAAACTCATCGATGGACACTCACAAACAGAGATTAAGAGCAGAATATTTTTGGATCAGAAAAATGGCGAGCATGCAACCGGAAGGAATTAATGACAGAATTGAACTATCGTGTTTTTTGTAAAACCTGTGAGGATATATTGTTTGCCATCCTGCATAGAGAACACCTTTGAAGATGTTTGACAAAACTGGTCATTTACTATAGATATCAGTAGTTCGAATTTATTATTATCTGTTGAAGAATGTTTAAATTCTAATTTTTATAATAATGGTTCGTTTTCCACAACATTTATTTATTTATTCTTTATGTATAATCACCATTACTTAAGGTATAATTTGTTTTTGACTTCGTAAAGGAGCGACCAATGAGCGCGCCTCTACCGAGTTACAACAACATTTGTGTAATTGACAAGTGATTCTTGATAGGTTGAAATTAGGCGGGAGCTTCACCTACACGAATAAGAGAATCTGATAGGTTCTGGTAACCACTACATATGATTGGCTGTAGGCACGATGTGTCATCATGCTTTCAACCAATTAAGTCATGTATAAATATCACACACTAGGACTGTTTTGTAAACTGAACTTGCATTGAAGGAGAGTTGGGAACTTGTGTTGCACATGGAAGTAAGTAACCAGCAGACTTGCAAAGAATAGTTACGCTAGCTTTCAGCCTTCATCTTTTAGATATGTTAGCTTTTAGTCTTCATTTTTCAGATATATTTTTTGCAATTTGAATGTTAATGAATTGTAGTTAGCACGAACTTTATTTCATTTGGATTATCTTTTCAGGTGTTTTATTTAAACATTGACAGGGGTAATACAGGCACTGGATTTTCAAGGTATAGAGTTGTAAAGATTTTTAGACTTTGCCAACTGACAGAACCTTATTATAAACGAGATACATTGATAATTTTTGTATATTAGATAGAGTCAAATACTGAAAGAGTATGATTAGATGACTGAATTGCTCATTATATTTCCTTTATTTTTCTGTTACAGACCCCTGAAGAAGGGTCTTTTTCATTGACCCGAAATGCATTGGGTAGTGTGAACATGTGAATATGTAAAAAGATTTAGTTGCTTTACTAAAGAAATGAGCAAACGTGACAATTTGAAGAATAAGAATAATAAATGAAATGAACAGAAATACAATGGATTAAATGGATTTCTTTATAAAACAGATTAAATATGACTAGACCTTAACGGGTCTAAGGATAATTGTGCGCACCTGCTACTTGGAAGTGAGAGACGTCACTTTCCCCTGATTTCATGTTTCATAAATAGTGTTCCTAGACAAAACACTAAAAGAGGGAGCAGCACACCATAAATAAGACGAAATTACCAGAAAACGTTAATAAGAGTGCCGGATGGATAAATAAACGAATTATTCTATTTTTTGTCTACCCCCCATCGGAGCACCATCAAAAATGAATCTTGAAGAAATAGCGCAAATCACAAAAAACAAGGCAGAGACATTGGCTTATAGCACAGAGGAAGCTGAACAGATTTATGGATTAATAAAGGAAACAAGAGCATTCAGCCCACAGTTGAACACCATCAGTCAATTACTGAAACAATTGGAATATGTCAGTAAACGAGAGATCAACCAGCGTTTACATGCTACAACCCTAATTCATTACCATAAAAATCAACGTATCCCCAGAGGTCTAAGAATCGCTCTAAAACCTATGCTATGCAGGAGCAACAAAACTTTCCTCAATAAATGGTATCAAATACTTAACAAATGCAGTCTAGATCTGATTTTACTGATCGTGGAGGAATTGTCAAAAGAGTTAAAGACTTTGGAAGAAGAATTGGAAACAATCAAACGCGAATTAAACACTCATGAAGATTTGACAAAAACACTGGAAGACATCAATACAAAACTTGAGAAATATGCTAAAGAAATAGAAGAAAGGAAAATCAAAAAATATAAAAGAGACACTATAGATTATAAGTTGGAAGAAGTCTATAGTTGGGCAGAGGTTTATCATCAGAGAAATTGGAAGAGACCACAAACAGAAATGAGTTCATCACAAGAGAGTGTTATTTCAGAATCCGAAATTGCACAAAGCAGGAAACCTTTAGGAAGCAATTTACAAACAACTCGTAGAGATCAACAAAATAAGGTGACTTTTTTAGAGACCAGCCCGGCCGCCAACAATGCTCCTTCAGGGTCAACAACAACGGGAGAACCCCAAAAACAAGGAGGGGAAAAAGAAAAAACAAAAGAAACAGAGACAGAAAGAGCACTCCGGTCGACCAAAAAGAAGACAACCTTGTCATAAATATCTCAGGAATTCAATTAACAGATGCTCAAACCAAACTGCTAAATAAAGGTTTCACTTACGTACCTCACTACAGATCAAACGCCCAAGAAACAGAAATTGCAATCTTTAAATTCTTACGCAATCTGCGATTAAAGAATTTCTTTTCAAATTTTCAATCGATTGATAAGCCTGAAAGCGAGATGAAAGAATTTAAAGTCAAGAGTACATTTTGTGCACCTACATCACATAAGACCATTGATGCGTTTGAAAGAGTAATTACCACTGAAATGAAAAAAATTAACTATTCGAGTGGAAACAAAAGCAACTTCTCCAAAAAAGATTGGAACACTCTGAGATCTTTAAAAGAGATGACAAACATCACAATACAGAAAGCAGACAAAGGTGGAGCTATAGTAGTGATGAACACTGATTTTTACATGGAAAGTGTACGTACACATCTACAAGACATCAACACGTACCGAAAAATTGAACAGGATCCCACTGATATCTTCGCAGAAACATTAAAATCAATTTTGGAAAAAGCACTAGAGTTGAAGTGGATAACCGAAAAGACTTTTCATTTTTTAAACACCAAATATCCACGGAGACCTCAATTTTATATGCTCCCGAAAATCCATAAACATGCCACCATACCACCTTTTAGACCCATTGTGTCAGCCTGTGGATCAATCTCAGAACCACTAGGTCAATACTTAGACTGGTTCATACAACCATTGGTTCAAAATTGGAGCACCTATATCAAAGACACCACTGCTTTCTTAAACCTTCTAAATGAAATAACAATCCCAAAAGATGAGCAAATATGGTTATGTTCTATTGATGTGACATCACTTTACACCTCTATCCCCCATCATGAGGGTTTAGAAGCAATGGAATGGAGATTACTGGAAAATGACATCATAGGAACAGATAAAATCTTTTTGATGGAACTATTACATTTTGCGTTATTCCACAGCTATCTAGAATGGGAGAATGGTTTCTATGAGCAATGTAGCGGAACTTCCATGGGTTTTGCGGGGGCACCGTCCTACGCCAATACCTTCATGGCAAAATTTGAACATGATCATATACTGAATAATTCACAATGGAAGGATGGCATCATGATATTCAAACGTTACATAGATGACATCTTTGTAATCTGGAAGGGCACCAAAGATCAACTTATTGAAAACATTCACACACTAAATCAGGTACATGACAGAATCAAGTTCACTTATCAAATTGACTCCAATGAATTGGCATTTTTGGATGTGAAGATAACAATTAGAGACGGCAAAATAACAACCAACGTTCACATAAAGGAAACTGACAGGAACAGTAGTTTACATTTCAACAGCTTTCATCACTACTCATTAAAGACACACCTACCACTATCCCAATTCATTCGATTTAAAAGAATAACATCAGATCCGAATGACTTATCCTCCACCATCGACAATCAGATCATGAAATACTTAAAACGAGGATATCCTGAAAGTATATTACAACACACCAAAAACAAAGTTCAGTCCATGGACAGAGAATTGCTACTTCATCAAAAAGAAAGATTGGAGAAAAAACTTACAGTATGTGTACTTAAATATTCAGCTCAATCAAAACAGATCACCACCATCATGAGAAAACACTGGTCACTCATCACTGAAGAACCTGACTTACAACCCATAGTAGCCAATCAAATCACTTTTGCATACAAGAGATCAAAAAATCTAAAAGAATTAATCAAGAAACAATCAAATCAAGATGTTAAGACGATTCACAAAGGCATGAAAAGATGCGAGAACTGTACACATTGCAATAATGTGATAACTGGTCAACAATTCAGACATCCGATGACTGGACAAATGATTCCACTCTTACATTCAAGCACGTGTGACACAAAAGGAGTGATTTATGGAATAAAATGCCCCTGTGGTAAATTATACGTGGGGCAGACGGAACGAAAAATAAAAATCAGGATCACAGAACATAAAAGCAATATAAGAAATAAAAATCGCAAGTCCACATTGGCTATGCATTGGATAGAGGCTGGACACAACATTGCGCAATTACAATTCACCATATTAGAAGTGATCAAACCAAACTCATCGATGGACACTCACAAACAGAGATTAAGAGCAGAATATTTTTGGATCAGAAAAATGGCGAGCATGCAACCGGAAGGAATTAATGACAGAATTGAACTATCGTGTTTTTTGTAAAACCTGTGAGGATATATTGTTTGCCATCCTGCATAGAGAACACCTTTGAAGATGTTTGACAAAACTGGTCATTTACTATAGATATCAGTAGTTCGAATTTATTATTATCTGTTGAAGAATGTTTAAATTCTAATTTTTATAATAATGGTTCGTTTTCCACAACATTTATTTATTTATTCTTTATGTATAATCACCATTACTTAAGGTATAATTTGTTTTTGACTTCGTAAAGGAGCGACCAATGAGCGCGCCTCTACCGAGTTACAACAACATTTGTGTAATTGACAAGTGATTCTTGATAGGTTGAAATTAGGCGGGAGCTTCACCTACACGAATAAGAGAATCTGATAGGTTCTGGTAACCACTACATATGATTGGCTGTAGGCACGATGTGTCATCATGCTTTCAACCAATTAAGTCATGTATAAATATCACACACTAGGACTGTTTTGTAAACTGAACTTGCATTGAAGGAGAGTTGGGAACTTGTGTTGCACATGGAAGTAAGTAACCAGCAGACTTGCAAAGAATAGTTACGCTAGCTTTCAGCCTTCATCTTTTAGATATGTTAGCTTTTAGTCTTCATTTTTCAGATATATTTTTTGCAATTTGAATGTTAATGAATTGTAGTTAGCACGAACTTTATTTCATTTGGATTATCTTTTCAGGTGTTTTATTTAAACATTGACAGGGGTAATACAGGCACTGGATTTTCAAGGTATAGAGTTGTAAAGATTTTTAGACTTTGCCAACTGACAGAACCTTATTATAAACGAGATACATTGATAATTTTTGTATATTAGATAGAGTCAAATACTGAAAGAGTATGATTAGATGACTGAATTGCTCATTATATTTCCTTTATTTTTCTGTTACAGACCCCTGAAGAAGGGTCTTTTTCATTGACCCGAAATGCATTGGGTAGTGTGAACATGTGAATATGTAAAAAGATTTAGTTGCTTTACTAAAGAAATGAGCAAACGTGACAATTTGAAGAATAAGAATAATAAATGAAATGAACAGAAATACAATGGATTAAATGGATTTCTTTATAAAACAGATTAAATATGACTAGACCTTAACGGGTCTAAGGATAATTGTGCGCACCTGCTACTTGGAAGTGAGAGACGTCACTTTCCCCTGATTTCATGTTTCATAAATAGTGTTCCTAGACAAAACACTAAAAGAGGGAGCAGCACACCATAAATAAGACGAAATTACCAGAAAACGTTAATAAGAGTGCCGGATGGATAAATAAACGACTTACATTGAAAAGACCCTGGAAGCTGTTTTCACAGTAGCAGGCCTTTTTGCTCTATGTAAAAAACCAGAGCACAGATTAAAAATAAGTTGATCTGTTGGCACTCCACATTCGGCCGCCCGACCTGTTAGGTACAGAGCAGATGTGCTGTCACAGGAGGATGGTCAGGTCCTCCACCCCAGGCCCCAAACTCTGTAGCTACACATGTGAAGGTTGAGAAGTGCCAGTTGAGTCATTATTTATTTATTTATTTTATTTATTTATTTTAGTTTTATATAGCGCTGGCTAGACCCGGAGGTATCAGAGTGCTTTACATAAGGTTCCACAAAGTTACAAAATTACAACAGTTACCAGTTACATCATTTACTAGAGAAGTATCTCAAGAGCGTAGCAGACGAGATAAATGGAGTTTAGAGGGGAAAGGGGGTAGAGAAAAGGGGTAGGAGGGAAATAAGATGTAGAGATGAAGGAGAGTATGCCCAAGGTCCGGCTGGGTAGGTGACGGCCGAGGGTGAAGTTCACAGCCCATCTCCTCTATAGCTATCGAATAGCTCCACCGGGCATCGGCCAAGTAGCTAGGTCTCAGCAGGAAAACAGCTAGACAGCTTGGGGGACGAGATAAATAGGGCAGAGAGGGGGTAGGGTAAAGGGGTAGGGGGGAAAGTGGGATGGAGAGACGAAGGAAAGTCTGTCCAAAGTCCGGCTGGGTAGGTGACGGCCAAGGGGGGAGTCCACGGCCCATCTCCTCTTTAGCTATCAGGTAGCTCCACCGGGCATCGGCCAAAACGCTAGGTCTCCGCGGGCAGAGCTTATATTTTTCAGATGAGTTGGCAGACATCAACTTGGTGGCCAGCAAGCCTGAGACTAAATCGGTCTACTCTGGTTGCTGGGCTCAGTTTGTTCAGTGTTGTGAATTGGAATACATCAACTTGTTTGGATCTTACCTTTCTGATGAGTGGCAATTTGTGCTATCACTTGCAGAGCAAGGTCTTGTGATGGCCACAGTCAAGGGCTTTCTTGAGACCCCTGTCTGCTTTCAGGTGTCTGCCTTATTAACCTTCCCTATTAGATTGCAGCTAGTGACATGTATTGTGAAAGGTCTACTTTACTTGTTCCCTGTAGCTCCGTTTATTGTTCCTCAGTAGAATTTGAACCCTGTTTTGACTTTCTTGATGGCATCCTCTTTCGAGCGGTTGCATGGTTCCCTGGTTCACTTATTACTCTAAAAACTGTTCTGCTGGTGGTGATTACTTCTGATTGCTTCTACCCGCTCTTCTGTGTCCGAGAACTTCAAACCCTCTTGGTTCGCCTGCCCTTCAATGTGTTCTACCCTGGTAAGTTGTTTCTTTGCATATTTCTATCATTTTATTTTACCCAAGGCGGGCTCTGTATACCATATGGCTCAGCTTATTTATTTCCATCTCTTCTTCAAGTAGGAGAAGTGACTGCATAGGCTGGAGCCCAGTCATGTAGTGTCTGGACTGTACTCATCAAAACAGAACGAGTGATCAGATCTCTTGGGCTTCACCAGAGCTGAAAAAGGCAGGGTGGTGACAAAGCAGATACTTATGCCAAACACTGCAGCCTCACGTCTCAGGCATTCAGTGGCGGGTATTTTGCCCAAGCTGGGTTTCATGGTTTTCTTGGTATCTTGCCCTACTCAGTCCCAGCCCCCAATGAAGTAATGCTTTAAGACTCAATCACAAGGTGAACAATCTGTGGGAAGATGTGTCCATGAGAAGAAAACGTTGCTTCTGGTGTATGCATAATCTTTCCTCAGATTTCTCACTGCCCCACCTCCTGCCCAATGACCCGTTGCAATCAATAAGATTCCAGAGTATGCAAGCGTGTTGTGTGCTGTATTTGTTGCTGTCGTAGTTATCTTAATTCCCATCAACACTCCTCCTTGAGAAGTGGAAAAAATATCAGTAATTCACGTAAGTGTGCTGGTTGGTGCTTACACTCCGGTGACGCCACTCCTGAAAGCAGAGTTGTACATGGAGCTTGTGATGCTACCTTGCGGCACTTGAGACAGACTAATTGCTGGGTAGAACTTTTCATGACTTTTTGGAGTACTGAAAGGAATATTCAGAGGGTTAAGAATCCATGGGAAAATTATGCAGCAACTAAAATAAAAAGGTAAGTGTTTTTTTTTTTCTTTCAGCTCATTGTGAGCTTAGTGCACCTTAGAGATCGAATCCAAAGCATCCTATTGGTCCTTTGAACTCATGACCAAAAACAGCTACAACGTGTCTGCAACAATCCAGGTCTCCAAAACCACCCCACGAGGATGCAAAAGCAAGCCTGTCATGAAAAGAAGATATCTTCTTAACTCAAAGAGTACAAGGAAATAGGAGGAGGAATACCGGAAATGGAGAAGCCAACAGCATAACAGAGGAGTTAAGAAGTAATAACTCTCAAAGCTCTTTCTGCTTTTATTCCTTCTGAAACAAAATGGCTGCCACGGATGTATGCTACTTCTTGTAGTTTGAGTAAGCTGGTTTCTCCCTGTCCTGCACTCTTTCCTCAGGACAGACTGTTCCCTCACCTCTGTGGACACTCTTTTGCTACATCCGAAGGAAACAATCATCACGTTGCACTTATACCATCTCAAAAGTGCACATGAGGTTGGATTTTCGGTTCTGCCTTCAGATCCGGTGCCTCTGCCCCCTGTGACCTCGATCTGGTGTCCAGAGCGGAACCGTTCTCTCTATAGTACCTGCCTTCAACTTCAGAAACCGTAACCAGTACTGGTCGTTCCTTTTAAGACCGTGCAAAGTAATTGGCCTCCCCTCATGGCACAACTCCCAGTGAAAACCTACTTTTCCTAGAATTCATCCCATTTTTAGCTGTTTTTACTGTTCTCTGAGGAACCAAACCTAGAAAGCCACGGGCTCGTCAGGCTCCGCGCCAGCAACACTGACTCATCAAAGCACAGACTGAACTAAGTAAAAATTCCCAGAGCACGTGCACCAGAGTCAGCTGTGCTTTTTGAATAAATGTATAAATAAATATTCCCAGGGCCAGCATCACAGTCATAAGCAATGCTGGCCTATTTTCTTGTGAAATTCCTGCTTTCATCGGTCAATGCGAATCACCCCACGCTGAAAATGGCCCGTGTAGCCCTGGCCAAGGCGCACCCTGCATGTTTTGAGGCTTGGCTCAATAGAACTATGGTTTTCACTGCCAACAAACGTCTGTAGTCGGGTGGACGCAAACATCCCTCCCTCAACTGCACCCTAAGTACACCAACCTGTCAGTACCGCACTGTATCCTTGGTGCATTAGTCTCTGACCACTGACCGGGCCTGTTTGGCGTGGCTGGCCTTTATTCGCCCTGGGTGTGGTACTTTTTTTCTACCAGACTCATTTTACGTATCGCTTAATTGTCACCTTTTCAGGCTTATTTGTCCTCTATAATTGCAAATTGTTTTTATTTCTATCTATGAAATTCATAATGTAGGTCATTCACTAAGCACCTTAAAGTGGATGATTATTAGCATAGTCAGCTTGCTTCTGTTTTATTTTCCCTGATTATTCACAAATCGCTTAGGGGGTTTTGGGTAACAGTTTTGTGATGTAATGTTTGTTCCCTCCTGGTGCCCCAGTCACCTTCTATCTCAACTTTTCTCTTTCTTCTCATGCGTTCTCTTCTCTCCTGCTCTACCTTTATCAGTTTCTCTTCTTCTCTTGTCCCCAATCCACAAGTAAACACTCCCTTGCTGCCTTTCTACGAGTGGGCTCTGCTTCTAACTGCTCTGGAGCGCCCCCTGCAGAGCACCTAGAGCACCCCTGTTGTAAATTGTCCAGCATCAGTGATGCGCCAGTGAGCACCTGACGGCTTGAAGTTTCCCCTCAGTAGGACCACTGCCATATGTTATATCTTACTTATGACATCCTTGGGTATTTGTGCGCTTTTATAAATCCCAATAACATAACATAATATCCATTGCATTTTTATCCATTTCTTCTCATTATGAAGGTGACATACGTTTCTTTGCAGGTTGTTAACAAAAATATTGTTTTGCTTGGCTATGATAATCCCTTTTGTTGCCTTCCAAAGTGTTTATCACCTTTGAATTTGTCGTTAATTATCGGTGAGTTGAATTTATTTGGGTGTATTAGTTTTGTTTTGGGTCTGCTGTGGTTATCTATATCATATGACAAATGTATATGTTAAGTAAGCTCAGTTTCCGCCTACCTCGTGTAAGGTTTACTATATACCTGTATAGTACTGAGATCACCTGACATGGCTGTTATGTCACTGACGTTATTGCTATGTAAATGCAGAGTGCATTGCGCTCAAGTTTGAATATTTTATAAGTGGTGCATGCCATTAAATGCTGTTTTTTGCTTTACAGTGTAGCTCTTGCAATATATTACCACATCAAAAACAGGTATGTTAATAATGGATTTTGCTGTGAAAATGGTGACGAATCATAAATGTTTGCTGTCATGTCTTATTTTTCTGATTTCTAGACTTATCTGCATTTCAAAAGCTTTGTGAAATATTTAGATAGAGACAATGGAAATGTGGGGACACGCGCAATATGCTGTAACATAGGTATTTTAATATTTGTCTCGCAAATAAATCTTGCATTAGTCGCTGACCTTTGGAACTCATGAATACAGAGTCCATATGTATTTTCATGTAAAGTGAATAATATGAATTTTAACCTAAATGCTATGTTTTTTGCCAGTACTTTCCACCCTTTTTTACATGCGACCCAGTTCACCATTATGTATTATTTACAAATTATTTACATGCAAAAAGGTTTACAAAACGCATATTTCATGTTGTCTTCTAGAACCATAATCAGTTTGTCGATTGAAATTTAGATCGAATAAAATCAGTCAGCGGATTTTAGATGATGGCGCTTAAGTTTTTATCTAGTCAGCAGGTGTGCAGGTCACACGAGCCGAGAGCTTGAGCCTGCTGGCTACGAGTTCGAATCCAGGGAGCACTAACTTAACTTTCATCTTTTGAGTCTACGATTAGACCGAGGAATAGTATTAACCTTAATTTACAGGTTATAGACTTATAAAACACTTATATGAAGACCCATTCGAAAAGCACGTTATTTATTATAAATTGCATATTTATTATATAATGTTATGTATTGAAATAATTGTTAACTAATTCCATAGCGTACCTCTGTCCTTGCTGACACTTTCCATCATTTAAAACTATACGAGTGTGAGGTCCGTAGTATTACCCCTAGTCGAAGGGGGCTGTTTTGGTCATAGTCAGGGATAAATAAGGTATTCATATTTTTGAAGATTGTTTCTGTGTCTTGTGTAACTTGGTTCTTGGAGGGACCTGTCTATATATTTGTGGAAGTAGATAAGGTAAGTGTTCCCAAGTTGACATGTTTACTGGTGTACTTCGTTTTGAAAAAGTGTGACTTTCTTAAAGTCCGACATGTTGGGTTTTATGGCCAGCCTGGGCAACGCAAGTGCGGCTCTACGAGGCTTGCTGTATTGAGGTATAGCATAGAAGCTCCGCCCATTTCCTGCCTATCTTTTTATTTGACTCCTATTACTGTCCTTTCAAATTCGAGTATAGGCTTAGTAGTCCTTTTTTTGTTACTGCCTTGTCTGCATTTGTAACCTCCCATAACAACTGGACTTTTTACTTGTGTTGTTGCACGATTTGCTTTAATGATATTTCATTTTCAACCCACAATGTCGCAGCATGCCGCCACCTTTTATATTGTTATTAGTCATGTATTTTTTTCATTTCCAACGCAGTCCGCTTTCACTATTATCGGTGAGACCAGGGTTGCGGTGCGAAGGGAGACGGTGCCCTCTGCAGTGTACTCAGGTCACGGAGCAGGCAGCGGGGACAGTATCGTGTTGATTTTTCTTCTGTGGCAACTAAAACAACCAATTCCATAAACTGGCACCCAGAGGATCTTGAAATCTTTGTTGTTCATGAGATTTCTTGAACAAGGGGAAAGCCCTACTTCAAGCCCTTGGAGACAATCAGAAAAAAGTTGCAGAAAGTTCAGTCCTGTCCTTTCTCTGCCCAAGACAGAAGAAGCTATTGCAGGCCAGCACAACAAAGCACACAACAAAGTGGTAGTCTCTCCTCACAGCTTTTCCAGCTCTTCTTGGCAGGTTCCATGATCCAAAAGAGTTTTAAAATCCTGGGGTTTCAGACGTAATATTAATACAACACTTCTCTTTGAGGTTCTGTGGTGTTAGCTCAAACAATGTTCTCCTAGCACACATAATCCAGTTCTGTTCTGCTCAAACCATGTTCACTACAGGGGGTGGAGACAGCATTGTGGAAGGAAGACACAGTCCATTCCGGTGCAAGTGGCAACTCCTCGCTCCACTTTAGATGCAGGACAGATCCATCAGCCAGTCTATGAGTCATGCAGGACAAACCTCAGCCCTCTTTGTGTCCCTGTCTAGTGTCAATGCATAAACCAGCCCCTATCAGTCTAAAACCCAGACAGGAAATACACAAACGGGCAAAGGCATATGGATGGGTATACAAGGAAATATACACTTTCTAAAAGCGGTATTTCGAAACACACTATATAAAAATCATCTTTCCTAAAAGATATATTTTTAAATTCTGAGTTCAGGCATACTAAACTCCACTTTTCTATCCGCTTTCCATGGCAAGCTACGTTAGTAAAAGTGTTACAAAGCAGCTCCCACGTTAACCTGTGGGAGAGAGAGGCTTTCTACAGTGAAAACAAAATGCACAGTGTTTCACTATCGGAACATGTAACAAACACCAGCATATGCCCTACCTTTCCCCCACAATGCACCCTGCCCACAAGGGGTACCTTGGGGCTACCTTAGGGGTGTCTCATATGTGAGAGAAGGGAAGGTTAGGGCCTAGCAAGTGGGTGCACTTGCCAGGTCGACATAGCAGTTGAAACTGCATGCAGACATTGCAGGGACAGGTCTGAGAACCCTTTAAAGAGCTACTTGTGTGGGTGGCACAAATCAGTGCTCCAGACCCACTAGCAGCATTTGATTTACCGGCCCTGTGCACACACAGTGTACTGTATTAGGGACTTAGGAGTAAATCAAATACTCCAATCATGGAAACACCAATCCCTAAACACCATTTACAGTAGGAGCACCTGCACTTTAGTACTGATCAGCAGTTTTAAATTGCGCAGAAACACTAAACCAGCAAAAGCAATATCCAGAGTACCACCAAAACCAGGAGATTAGAAGCAAAAAGGCTGGGGAAACACGGCAAAATATGCCAGTTCTAACACCACCACACTTCATTCTACCATGGCATTGTTGAAACGAGGGCAGGAAAATAGCAGACTTGGGTTGCACCGCAAAGCCCTAAAATGTCAGAATGCATGCCATGATTACATATACCTTAGTTTGAATAGATTTACAGTCAACAGTATGTATTATTTCAAATAGGACATATTTCTATGTGAGAGTTAACTGGAGCCTGGAAGTTATCTCACGTGTAGGCTCTGAAATACTTGAATTACAAAAAGGTGTCAGGTGAGCTTCAAAGGATTTTTATTTTGTACATCGTGACTGTTAACTTAGTGAACTAGCTTATAAGTGGAGATTCAAACTATAAAAAAGTTACACTTTTTTTGCTTCTGCAACCATTATATGATGCAATGGTTCAGGATTCTCAAATGGCTGTTTGTTAACTTGCCTTACTGTAAAAAATGCTGGATTCATGTGGGAGTGAAGCACACCCTCCAACCCCGGGGTGTATAAGGGTGCATAGTGTGTTGGAAATTCCGCATAAAGAAATGGTTTTGTTTAGCCTCTTGAGTCCACACAGACAATACGATGTTATGATTATGATATAAAAGCAACTGAAATTCAACAGTTACAGCGAGCTAGGCAATATTGACCCCTGCGATGCTTTTGACCTTACACTGGATGTTAAACTCCTCACAAATGACAACATTGTGACTTCACTGAAGCTACAAATTATTGCTTTTTACTCATCTCTTGAGTTTTTTTCTGAAACAAAGTTGCAGGTGGGCTGTGAAGGAAAAGGCATTGAGCGCAGGTCCTTTGCCAGGAGCTGTGATGAGCACATCTGAAGGCTGTACCAAGTTATCCTCGAGAAGAGGGGTGCCGAGGGCAGGGTCTGACACAAAGCCACGCCCTGCAATTAAATAGGTCTGGCCGAAGCATATTGTGTATGTTTTATGCTTTACAAGTCTGTGTGAAATTTGGTCAAAATTTAGTGATCGAGTGAGCCCCTATATTTGTGTAATGTTGGACAATAGTTTGCATACGCCTAACATACCAAGATTAATAAAATATAAGCCCTCATGCAGTTAACAATCCTTCGAAAATCCTCGTCAGTTGTTGTTCAATAGATTAAATAACATGTTCAGTTATAGCAGATTAAAATAATCAAATCATTATCAAGTTACCAGCAGCGCCTCTCTAAAATATGGAAATATAATAAACACTAGTGAACATAAAAAAATAAATAACGTTTCTCTTAACTGTAGGGAAACTTAACCCTTTAATGGTTGAGTCAGGGAATTCCCTTTACTTGGTATATACATTTTAACAGTTTTTGTAGGATTCAGGTTGGTTTCTGCAATGTTATCGACTAATATTTGCAATAAAATGTACAATGCATATGTTTGCAGAGCATATTCAAATTGGTTAAAGCAAATTCAGTCATTTGAGCACACATACAGAATATTTAATTTCTTTAAATAGATTAGGGTTGGTTTTATGAATAGTAATTCACCCATGTCAATATACAGTGCCAGCAAAGAACAGATAACTGACAGCTTGCTTTGTGAAATCCTAACATATGGGTGCAGCCTCCCATCTGATGGAATAAACCTATTTATCTTGGAAACATAGACATCCAGGGGAATTCAGAAAGGACATTTTCATCAGCCTCTCATTTGTCTCTCAAGTATCAATTGGAAAGAGCTCTCAAGAGAAAATAGTGAACTGTTGCAAATTCTGAGTTGGGAATGGCACAACATTTTATCAAGGGGGCTAATGCTTATTTCATTATACCGCCACACAGTAGCCAACAAATTCGCAAACTCACCGGGTGCAGGGCTGCTCAAGGGACACTCAGCCCGGGACACTCGAGGCTTTTCTGTCAGTCAAAAGTGAGTTGAAGTAGGACACAGAGGACCAGAAACTGAGGCCGGCAGCTCCATGAAGAAAAGCTGCAGGGCCAGTACAAGAACAAGTCACCTTCACTTCTCCCCAGGAGAGGTCAGAGGAAGAGTGACAGAAAATCACAACCAGGATAAACAAGCATTGGCAAAGTCAGTAGGTCTGACCTACGAGAAAGCTATTGCCTTTGTTGATGCCTTTTAGCCATGTTATACAGCACCATGGCTGTGTAGCATGGCTGAAAGTAAAGTTAGAAAAAACAACTATGATGTGGCTCCATCATGGTGCTTTTTTTCTGTTACTGCTGGTGGGATGGGTCACAGGTATTGGGTAAGACACTGCTCCTAAGTGTGACTGATCTGATAGTGACCAGCATGGCTGTAGTGAGACTTTGTTCCAAGGTGTGAGGCTCATTAATGTCTGTAAAATAATTGAGGTTTATAGACTGAGGTTGCCTTCCGAATTATGAGACTTCCTAAAAAAAAGTCAAAAAAGTCTCAAGGATGCCCTAACCTTCCAAGTGGCAAGAGCCATACCATTTCAAAGCGATAACCTATGTTGCACTCTGAGAGTTAGAGTTTCGTTTCTTAATTGTAAACATCACCTCAATAATCTAAACATTCAAAGTTGCTCAAATCACAACTGCCTCAAGAACCCTTCTGACATGGAGCCACCAACCAGCGACCCAGAAAGGAGAGTCGCACAACAGTGAGCGGGTACAGGACCAGAGGACTGGGGAAACCTAGCTGTCACCGGAAAGAAACCTGTACCCTCATAGTATCTGCCACAGGCCTCAAGCTTTGGTAGTGCCCGCTCTGTGCTCAATGTATAGATGCCAGGCTGCTAATGCAGTGACCTGAGGGCTGGCAGTCCTGAAAATCAGTGCTATTGGCTTAAACATGCAGTTACCTGGTGTTTGGACTACAGGCCTGCAGAGAAATGCAGGTTTCCTGACAGAGCTTGCCTTTGAAAGGCAGGTGGCACAGGTTGTGACTTGGGACCGTTGAAGCTCCTGCACTAGAAGTTGTTCTGAAGGAAATACCTTGCCCTGGCCCAACAAACGCTGCTCTTTCTAGGTTTTCTGTTTGTCATTAAATGTGTAGCATTAAAGGCAGGGACAATCGAAACCTATATTGCACAACTCCAAGGACATCACTAGTATGCTAATCCTTAATTTTGAAACCTGAATATCGTACCTCTTTTGGATCACACACTGTTGGCAAGTATGACCCAGGCCGTTTGCTCCATCTACTTCCTACACTTTCCCTTCGCACCCGTTACTTCTGGACCGATTTTTACATTTTTGAGCCTGTTTAACCACTCTTTTTTAACAGGTTTTTTTTCTCTTAGTATGTGTTACATTTGTGAATGTGATTGAAAGGCACTCTGATCTCAAAGAGTATAGTAAAAAGTCCAACGCTCACATATGCGCGGGTCATTGTGCGTGCTTGCATAGTTCTCTGGCTAAGGAATACTTATGTGATCATGGCTCCATTAAAAGTAGTCCTAAACTCCACACCATGATTAACTACAAACAATAACAAGAACTGGCAACGCCAATTCTTCTGGTCTTGGCAAGCTGGCGCAAAGATTAGATTAAAAGCTTTTTTTTTTATTGCAAGCTTTTGCCACAAAAAGAAACCAAGCATTTGCAATGCAATAGGTCTCACATTTACGCGAGTTTAAGCTACTGGCATTGTAAATGACATTGTCATTACAATGGCAATATCTTAAACTTGCGTAAATACGAGACCTATTGCATCGCAAATACTTGTTTATGTTTAACCTCTTCAATGCCCATGACGAGCTGGTCTCGTCATGGGCCGCGGCGGCGCTGTGCCCATGACGAGACCAGCTCGTCATAAACCCCGCCCGCTAATGAAACGGCCGGCACAGGGCGGGGAAAGGGGCGGGCACTGAAGGGGTTAAAATGGAGCGTGGCGCCGCTTCAAGTACACCACGCTTGTTTATTTTTTTTTTACTTTAACACAGAGCGTGGTTTCGTTGAAGCGGGCGCCACGCTCAGTGTTAAAGTAAAATAAAAAAAAGAAAGAAACTGAGCACGGTGTCCTTGAAATGGCGCTGTGCTCAGTTTTACAGTTCAAAAAAATAAAAAACAGAGTGCGGGCACCGCGCTCACTATGAAAGTAAAAAAAATTAAAAAATTAAACAGAGCGCGGTATCCCAGAAGTGGCCGCCGCACTCAGTATTAAATAACAAGTGCGATGTCCCTAAAGCGGGTGCCGCTCTTAGAATACAAACACAACAAAATAAAGCAGCCGCCATTATCCCCATAAGTGCCCATAAGTGCCCATAAACAAAATAGTGCTGACCCCCTAGATAAAGCCGACCATGTACGGAGCCAAGTAAAAGATCCAGTCATCATGGGCGGTAACAAATGGCGTCAAGGCAGTAGCAGGAAGGGACTAACAAGCCTCATAGTGAATCAGAAGTCAGCATTTACCACGGACAATGACACCAGCCAATCAAAAATATGGGCGGAGAGAAGGCGAGGCTTACACAGCATACTCGACTACTGCATGCCTCACAGAGCGAGCAGTGCATGCGTGCTGCTGCTAGGCTCGAAAAAAAAATGCTGCTTAAAAGTGGCACCAATAAAGTTAATGGGGTGACCCTATATCCCTCAGGACCTGGGTATTAACGATACAGAAAACAATTGGTCCTGTCGAGAAATACAATTGCTGTGATCAGTTTATATTATTTTTAAGAGAAAAAACACAGTGTCTTGAGTAATCTTTCAACAAATGTAAAATGATTTTCCAAATAAGAAAATAATGTGAAACATTACGATAAGAACACTCCTGAGAAAATCTTTTCATCCATAATTAATTTTGTGTCCGTGACGGCATTTCTTTGAAAAACAAAAGTAAAAAGAAATTATCTTTGTGAATTTTCTCCGGTGTGTTCTTATCGTAAAGTTTCAAATTTCTTTTCTTATTTGGAAAATCATTTTACATTTGTTGAAAGATTAATCGAGACGCTTAAAAGTGGCAGCCATGTGCTTGTAATAAAAATATTTATTTTCAAAGGAAAGGTAACAAGTGCATGCAACCTTAAGAGAACCGTATGAGTGCTAGAAGCCCGGTGTACTTAAAACAGGTAGAGACACCTTTTTTCATGTTAATGCACATCAAAGGAAAATACAATTCTTATTGTCTCTAAGAGAATATAATATCATCTTTGAATTATTGTAAGCCTGAAGACATGGTTTAACACATAAGAATGAGTACCAAATAAAGACAAAAAAAGGGAAAGAAAAAAGCATTGGCTAAGTAATGTATTGGCCAACATCCATGAGCACTGAAGAACTCTTAATTTTAGGCAGTTGTACACATGTGATCAGGCAAAATACTGTCAATCACAGTGAAGGGAGCCAATGCCTAAAGTGGGTTGACCCATTGCCTCATTCTGTATGCTTTAGTTAGCAGAAACAAAACATGAATGGCAGCTGAACAGGATAATGGGTGAAGAGAGCTGACCCATAGCCCCTCTATGTATGTATTTATTTATTTATTTGTATGTATTTTTTACTAAGCATCCTTGACGTCAAATAGAAACTCCAGAAGTACCGCTACCTCTAGAAATCCCAACATTTAACAAACAAACAAAAAACACCTGTCGGTTGTGCTCTGGATTAGTGCCTAAAATCTAGAACAGCTTCCTTCCTCAGTTTTGGTTCATTAACATAGGTGCTCATGTTTGTTTTATTCTGTGCTCTAGAGACAAACAGGTGAGGCCAGCACAGCAGGGCGCTGGGCTCTGGAACCAGCCCCGCCCTCATGACCTCTCATTTAATAGCAAACTGAAAGGGGCGCACCTAGAGCAGTGAGTTCCTGGCAGCCTTGCTCAGCTTCACTTAGGGCTCATTTTGATGTTTTTCATGGTACATGGGGAGGACCCGTCGGGGACCTTAAAAAAGAGGAGGATTGCAGACTTAAATCCTTAGGTGATAGGACTGCTGCAAAAGCAGTATCCTACCACCTGAATATGTAGGGTTAGAAAATATGTGATATTGCTGCCCCTCTGAGATTTTGTACCTACTGTGGTGAGTAGAAAATGCTTACTTTTGGTTCAGAATGCCTTTCTAGTGTGGTGTTTGAAATGGACGACAGAGTTAACAGGGATTTTCCATTCCAGAAGTTGCCTGGTGCCATATTATAAATAGGGCTCACTGTCTTGGCTTGCGCCATTGTGAACCCATAACTGTGTGCATCGGGTGCAGATGGGTCAGTGTGCCCTATTACAATCAATGTGCTGGTCACAGTGCAAGTATGAACTCGTTCCTGCACTGTGAACAGCACATTAGTGAAAAGTGGACCCGCTGTTTGAAGCCCCGGTCTGCTTTTCACTGAGGCCGCACATCCTGATTCACCTTCAAAGTGGGGCAAAGAACCTCCAACAGGTGAGGGCAGTGAATGACTGCAACCCTTGCAGGGGGGATGTCTGTAGAGTCCATGAAATTGATGTGCCACCTCTTAAGGGGTGCTCTTGGGGGTGCACTGACTGTGTCACCTTGTATGTGGTGCAGTTAGTGCAACCGCAATGGATTCTTTGCCTTTTCACTTGTGTCTGTAATATGGTGCTGGTGCAGTGGCAAAAGGTTCCATCAGTTGCTTGGGCACATATCCCCATCAAATGAGGAATCATCCTCTTGTGAACATGCCGGCTCAAGGTGTGTTCCTGCGCATTCCATATTGCAAGAGGCACCCCACAAGCATGTGCGGCCTCATCTGTAATACCATAGTACCCTAAGGGTGCAAAAAGTGTATGCAAATACCCTTCGCCCCCCGCGAACACACGATTTGTAATATGGGCAAGCGAAAAACTCAGTCAGGTAATAGTGACATGATTTGTTTAGTACAACTTGCAGGGCAAAATTGTGATATCAAAATAATACGTTGTTATTGTTATTATTCAGAAACCATAGCACTGCCCAAATGCATGTTCGATTTTCATAAAAATATTTTCTTCTTTCCAGTACCTAATTTTCCACATTATAATTATGTTTAACAACATTTCATATTTTTAAGATATTTGTTTCAACACATAATTTTACCCTGAAGGTGTTTGAATTATTTTTGATACAAGAAAAAGAAACATCCTCAAGATATTCAAGTCACGTCGAAGAAATGTAAGATTCTCATCAGTAAGCAAGTCTTGTCCTCGAGCAGTGATTAAAGTAATCAAGTAGGCAATTAACGTTATGAAAAGCCCGCGCGATGTAAATAAAAATACTTCAACATGGTAAATCCTAGTTTATTCCCGATTCCTTAACATTATTTTACATTGCTTGGAAAATCATAGCAAGAGTTGCAGCAAGTTATGTGCAAATGCACTATGCTCATTACTCGTCCAAAAGCAAAGGTAGCACTATTTTAAACTTTAATCAAAATAGGAAGATTTTATTAAAAAGGATGTTATGGTACCTGAATATTGTTATCAGACTGTCATGGGCATGAACGTCGTGTCCTAAATATTGTCCAAAAAATATTCACCCACTGGACTTAATTATATAAAATCGACTAAGACGATATTTATGTAAAGGGTATTTAGGACACGCTATTTATGTCAGTGCAATATTTATGTACACACAACCCAGGTGATATTGCAGTAAAGTTTCATTTTAACTCTGTCGATCTCAAAGATGTGATAATGTCAGGCCTCTTGATTTCTGCTTTGTCTACATAATTAAAAAGCGGTGTCCAAATCGGGTTCATTGCACATTTCCATTGACGATCTTTCTTCCATTACATTAACCTGAGACTATCCGAGCCTAAGGGTCTATGGTGTGGGACAGCATTCGGCTGTAGCCCTCACTGATAGTTGTCACCAACCTTTAGGAAGTTCTTGCTTTGAACAATAAAAGAAGCCACAAGTGTGTGTTTTGCTACAAATTAATGGCCTTATTGGGAAACTGATCAAGTTTTTAGACATAGCCCACAACAAACCTAAACTTGAAGATGGTCGTAACTAGGAAGCTACAGCAGCGCACAGTCTGAATCCCATATCCATATTTTAGAAGTATTTTAATCATCTTATCTGTTGTGTTGTCTTTACAGTCTGCTTATCTATTTATATTTATTGTTAGGATTTTTCAAATAACACGGCGCTGTATATTTACATCCAGTATCGCACAGACTATGTGTTTTTAGTTTTTATTGTAATGATTTTTTTAAATGTACCACCCCTGATTGGAGCCTTGTCTACTTCTTTAGGTGAATACAGGCCCTAGTGCTATGCATGGACTTCAAAAACTCAAACCTGAAACCTCTTCTACCACTAGTAACATCCAGGCAATAAATCAAGGCGGGATACGTCTATTTGATATAATTATATTTTGACTGTGAGCTTCCACTATCGGGTCACTTACCCTCCCTATTTATCATTATTTTAATTTTAGGGCCTGTCAAAAAGGACAGAAATGTGCTTTAAAAGGGGGTGCTTAAGCTAATCCTTAAGTTTGTGACGGAGTGGTCCCGTCCGACGACTTCTAAATCATGCCCAATGATGTTCTAGGCTTCTAGGAGATTCGTTTAACTTTGAAGAACTGGAAGTGTTTGACTGAAAATAATCAAGCCACCATATCCAAATAAATCAATGCACATGCAGTAAAAAATAAATAGCAAACTCTTAGGGTATGTAGATTTGTGGAGAGATTTACAAGAAACAGGTAAAATAAAGCATAAGAGAAAGCATGCCTCGTCTAACATCATTTTGTGTGAGGATCTTCTTGTATTTGGCTGGATGTCAGCAAACGTCTCCTTAACTCCTACTTTCCTCAAGGTGCCCCCTATTGAATGCATTGATAAACTCTGTGAAACAGCTTCAGGGTCTCATACTCTGTTCAGCCCAACAGAAGTATTCTTAACTTGCTGTTTTTAGGTCGAGCATTCAAGACCTCTTGTATATACTTTAGTATATACTTATATACTTATATGTGTATGTACTTTGTGGGCTCTGGAAATCAGTCCTAGGACTTGTCTGCTTCCGCTTAGGGACTTTTTTCTATTCAACTGCCTCTATTTAACTGTCTTGATAAAAAACGACCAGCAGAGGTCAGTAAGATACCAGAATTGCTTTCTGCTGAGGGGCTTTCTTTTTTAAATTTTTCTGGAACTGCCTCTATTTAACTTTCTTGATAGAAAACGACCAGCAGAGGTCTGTAAAATACCAGAATTACTTTAGCATTCTCTAGGTTCCAGTCCACAGAATTTGTCTTTCAAGAGCACCTGTAGACAATAATATTTATTTCAAATCTTGTATTTTCAGTGATATGACCATCGAAGGCCCTGATTTTATATTAAAAACAGAGCTTTGAACTATACCACGGGTACTCATAGTACGGCCCGCGGGCCGTTGGCGGCCCGGCAAGCCTTCCTTGGCGGCCCGCGGACCTTGCAGACAGTGCCTGTGCCCTGTGCTTGTCAGCGAACACCGCCGGTTACAGCAGCGCGGAGCTGTGAGGCCGGGCGATTCTTTTAAAGGCCATTTACTTGTTAATGAGGCTTTGTTGTATTTCACCTCTTCTTAGCACCCCTGCATCTCCCCTCTCATTGAGTGGAGATGCAGGGGCGCTAAGAAGAGGTGAAATACAACAAAGTCTCATTAACAAGTGAATGGTCTTTAAAAGACCTGTGAAGTACTTGGGTGCGGCGGCCGTTTGCATTCCCTGGAAGCCATCTCAGCGCGGGGTGAGGTGACAGAGGACAGCAGGGTGAGGTGATGGAGGGCAGCAGGGAGTGAGAGCAGGGGGTGAGGTGACAGCGGGAGGAAGACAGAGTGCAACAGAGGGAGGAAGAGGGAGGGAGAGAGAGGGAGAGGAGGAAGACAGGGAGAGGAGGAAGACAGGGAGAGGAGGAAGACAGGGAGAGGGGGGAAGACAGGGAGACAGAGAGGGAGGCAGAGGGAGGGGGAGGGAGGGAGGGAGAAGGAGGGAGACAGAGGGAGAACGGAGGAGGGAGGGCGGGAGACGGAGTGAGAGATAGATAGAGAGGGCGGGAGACAGAGTGAGAGATAGATAGATAGAGAGGGCGGAAGACAGAGTGAGAGATAGATAGATAGAGAGGGCGGGAGACAGAGTGAGAGATAGATAGATAGAGAGGGCGGGAGACAGAGTGAGAGATAGATAGATAGATAGATAGATAGATAGATAGATAGAGAGGGCGGGAGACAGAGTGATAGATAGATAGATAGAGAGGGCGGGAGACAGAGTGAGAGAGAGATAGATAGATAGATAGATAGAGAGGGCGGGAGACAGAGTGAGAGATAGATAGATAGAGAGGGCGGGAGACAGTGATAGATAGATAGATAGATATATAGAGAGGGCGGGAGACAGAGTGATAGATAGATAGATAGATAGATAGATAGATAGATAGAGAGGGCGGGAACAGAGTGAGAGATAGATAGATAGATAGATAGAGAGGGCGGGAGACAGAGTGAGAGATAGATAGATAGATAGATAGAGAGGGCGGGAGACAGAGTGAGAGATAGATAGATAGATAGAGAGGGCGGGAGACAGAGTGAGAGATAGATAGATAGGGCAGGAGACAGAGTGATAGATAGATAGATAGATAGATAGGGCAGGAGACAGAGTGATAGATAGATAGATAGGGCGGGAGACAGAGTGATAGATAGATAGATAGATAGATAGATAGATAGATAGATAGATAGATAGATAGATAGGGCGGGAGACAGAGTGATAGATAGATAGATAGAGCGGGAGACAGAGTGATAGATAGATAGAGAGGGCGGGAACAGAGTGAGAGATAGATAGATAGATAGATAGATAGAGAGGGCGGGAGACAGAGTGAGAGATAGATAGATAGATAGATAGAGCGGGAGACAGAGTGATAGATAGATAGATAGGGCGGGAGACAGAGTGATAGATAGGGCGGGAGACAGAGAGATAGATAGATAGATAGGGCGGGAGACGGAGAGATAGATAGATAGATAGGGCGGGAGACAGAGAGATAGATAGATAGATAGGGCGGGAGACAGAGAGATAGATAGATAGATAGATAGATAGATAGATAGATAGATAGATAGATAGATAGATAGATAGATAGGTGTGCATACCGGGTCTGGTGGCTCAGTAGATGAAGGCGTCTGCTGCAGTGGCCTGTGTTCAACCTCATGGTCATAGTTTTTTTTTTGCTCTAGCCCCGCCCCCTCCCTCACTGGCCCCGCCCCCACCGGTGCGGCCCTCAGCCAGAAACCACACTGTAAATTTGGCCCCCGAGAGAAAGTTTGTGAGTACCCATGAACTATACCATTTCCTGCTGAAAGGCAATATTTCTCTCCATGTGTTCCCATACCTGGCGTGTCACCCAGTTTGGTGCTTACTTTCCCTCCATGTTAAAGAACAGTAGATGTTTCAGCACCCAGGATAATGTGCTGCAAAGCTAAATACATATAAGGTCCCAAAGGCGAGACCGATTGCATTGCAAATGCTTGTTCTTTTGGCTGTTTGGGCTGTTCCTTCCACCTACATAGGGATGTACAATGGACTATTTTACATCTGAAATCAGTCGGCGAGCGGCCCGATAGCTCTGGGGAGCGAGCGTTGGCAAAAGCAAATAAAAAAAATGTTATTGAGAATAAAGCAACCATTTTTGTCACGTCCAATTTTCAGATGCTTTTCTCAGTGTTAGCTCACTAGTGATGCCATAAAACGCCAAACCTGTTGCTGTGCCAATTCTCGTGAAAATGTGGTACTAGTTTGACTCTGTAGAACGCATGAGGTGCTGTTAAATGACTTAAATAAAAGATCAGGAATCCAGCTCTCTAATCCGGGTCTTCCTTGTCCAGGTCACAGAATACCTCTGTACCTTAGATGAATTTAAAACTTCTGCAACATCTTACATCTTCTTAGGTTAGAAAACTCATGACATGTGGGATCGATATTTTGTGCACAAAAAAAGTGTCTACAAGATTGACTAGCCCATGCAGTGTCAGTAATTAACACAGCAGAGTTTCCTCTCTGTTCCTAACCCCCATAGCCCGAAGTGGCCGAGGGGGCTTGAGATCTTCTGCCATTCATGCCTGCCTGTTTCCAAGCCAGGGATGTGCTTGATGTGCATTTCATCAATGCTGTAAATGCCTTTTTAGTTTTAACTTTGATATAGCTTTAGGTGTTTAGCCAGACTAGGTCCCCCCCCACCCCCTCCTTAACTGAAAAATAATACATAATATACATTTAAAGCCGGGCTTTAGATCAGCAGGCCTCCTCTATTGTATTGGTCTGTTACATTTTCATTTGCATTTTGCGTCCATCCAGGGAAGCATGGACTGTCCACTTTACCCAGTGATTCTCTTCACTTTGAGTGACTGCACAATCCCGGTGCACATTGTTCACATCCTCCTAAAATAGTTCCTTTTTGCTTGCACGTTTGGGTGCTCAGTTATATGGGGGTTTATTTTTCCTCTCTACTTTTTAAAGTTATAAAGTGTTTAGATGACATTCTAACATTGTAGCTGCCTGCGGTTTGAGGGCCTGGTTAGTTATTGATTTATTCATGTCTTCACAAATAACTTTAAAATGTATGGCACAACTGAAAGGCCTGTATATAAAAATAAAACCACTACTATAAAAACGGGCACGTATGTGAATATTGTTTAAATATTAAATTCGTAGCACAAACTTATGGGGGCCACGTTTAGGTGGGCTCATATTTTCCTTTTTTGTTTAATTTTTGGGGCATATTCTTGCAATTAAAAACAAATGAACCATCGCATAAGCCGCCTGCCAAGGAAGGTGTTTTCCAACGCTTGTTTTGTTGTGTAGTGTGTAACCTCGCTTGCAGTAACATTTGTTGGCGCCTTGCACTTTTGGACAAACCATATACCTGCATGCGACTTCACGCTTGGCTTTCTTCCTCCTATGATTTACGTCATTGGCTGATATTTGTTACTATAGAGTGCGGCTGTCCAACATAACCCCATCATGAGTGGATAAAGCAAGCAAGTGCAATACTGACACCCGGTGGCCACTTAGAGTATGGCACCAATTCAAGTACCAGATTGAGCATCCAATCCACACCTAAACTATGGAGGAACTGGGCATGTTGTGCAATTGGGAGGAAACGGACAAGGTAGATCCATTTCTTAACGGTAATCCTCATTACGTGCCACAGGGATTTGTACCAAAAACGTGGACAGCAGTGAGCCATTTGATTTGATCTGTGCTGAATGCATGCCACCATCTTGTCTGTGGGAACACAATGCTTTAATATCCAAAACTCCCAACTCTATGAAAGGAATTCACTACAAGATCACTCATCACACGATCACAGATCTCGTGTAGATAAATATGAACGTCTCAAAAAACAGCTCTCTGTTCTCCGATATATCTCTTATGTGGCATCCCCAAAATGGCCATTTAGGTCATGCAGAGCCATATATCTTCAGGAGATGCCACGCCAGGACAAATCTGAATCACATCTGGTAAACCTAATGCGTTTCTGTGCAGCTTTTCCTCTTGCTGGACGCAGAATTAGAATGGCAATGGAAAGGGCCATGCATCCTGAGCTATATATGGCGGTGCACCAGGAAATTGTGGCTATAGGATGTTATTCACCATTTCAGGCTTCGTAAGGGCCGGTATCTGGGGTGGGGATACCACCCGGAATTGGTAAATGCTGGCACTGTTAATCAACCTTTAGTCCCCAGATACATGGGGCAGACTATTTCCTGACTGACAGCTTATCTGTTCACAGTGGTTAATTTGTAAAAAAAAAAAAAAAAAAAATGTGCTGGGGCTCTCATCAGGAGGCAGATTGCACCAGCTCAATTCTCCTGTGAGCACCGCCTAAAACAGAACCAACTACTAACCAGGAAGGTGGGGAAAGAATGTGGTGTAATGGCCGCATCTACTGACTTCGGAGTTGGGGAACCAGGTTTGAGTCTCTGCATCCGCTCAACATCCTGTGATTCGAGGCAAATCACTTAATCTCCGAATGCCTACCATAACTGAATGTGTCCTTAACTGGTGCTCATGAAAAGCGCCAGTGTTGATGATTAAGTGGCAGTGCTGAGCACCGGAAATCACCGGCTCAAATTAAGCACTGTCTGTCCATCATTCCTTGTGGCAGCAGTGTCCTACACCTGGCCGCACCCGGCTCTTTTGTGAACACAGCAAACTGGTATATGCAAGCATGCATCCTGAAGTTTGATGGCTGGGGGAAACTGCCTAGTTTGACCAACAGAATGATTTGCAGTGTATCCATTTTGAAGTGCATCACCGATATTCATGTGCTTACCCTAAAGTTCAAAACGAAACAACACTCCCAGGCATGTTTTTTCCTGTAGCCCTGTCAAAACACAGAGTAGAAGTGCATTTTGTGCTGTGCTGCGCCAGGTGTGACGGAACTTGGTACCTCTTGCCAGGACTGGTGTCGTCAGCACTGGGCAGTCTACCTTATGATGAGGGGGAAACAGGATTTGGCTGAAGTTGATCTTGCTGTGGAGGAAGATTTTACATTTGGTTCACTGACATATCATCTGCAGAATAAGATCTACGAGAATGTGACTCCAGCAAGAAACCAGTGCCCTAGATCTGAAAAGACCCTAACAGTGATAGCCATACGTTCGATTGTTGGATGCATTTTTAACCAGGCCTTCAAGTTTAAAATGAAACACATTTTTTTCCTGCAGAGAAGAGCATTCAAGACAAAGGTGTTCGGCTGGCCAAAGTTTTCCACTCATAGGTAGATGCCCTGAGAGATGGCATTCAGCTGCGGTAAATGCCATATCTCAGAGTGAAGCAAATGCATTTCAGAAACCATAATCCTGTCACCCCATCCATTCAAGCTCTGGATTGGCTCACACAGCCTACCATATCCCATGTAAGAGCCGGTGCATGGTCCTGTAGGAAAGAGTCCCTTTTTTATAGCCACCCCTCATTTTTTGCTCCGAAGGCTGATGGTTATGGCTCTTATAGTGCACTGTAGTCTGCTGCCCAGACTACAGTGCCTGTGCTCTCTCCTAAAACTGTTATATTTGGCTTGGTAATCCCAAATTGGCAAAGGTTTTACCTCCTTATAAGTCCCTAGTATATGGCACCAGAGGTACCCAGGGCATTGGTGATAATGGGGTCCCCAGAGCTACAGCACGGTTTTGTGCCACCCTGGGTGATCCATTCAACCTGCCATTGCAGACTGCAGGAGCAGTGCAGACTGTTCAAACTCAAATTGTGCCCTCACCGTGTGCGGCACAGTCACATATGCTGTATCTAATATATGTGAGGCACATCTAAGGTAGGCCTCTCCAGCCCAGTAGGCAGTGTACATTATATTAAAGGTGTGGACATATAATTGCAAGCCTGTGTGTCCCTATAGTAGTGTTCCCAATTGGAAACCACTATATGTGTTAGCGGTCCATACGATAACATGGACTGCCAACCGGGCACTCTCGAGATTGACAGCTCCATTATGGTACCACTAAAACATGTCATGTTTGGTGTCAAACAGCCTTTCTTCTCACCTCTGACACAATTCTTGTGCCCTGAGTTATGTGGCATGTACTCAGGTGGCCACTTAGAAGTTGCCCACCTGGTTGCCCCCAGGTTTACTGTGTTCTGGCTGACCAGCCTGCGCTTTCTCGAACCTGCTGCCACCAAGACAGGATTCTGACTTGCTGTAAGGCAGTGTGATCAATTCCAGGAGGCAGAAACAAAGGCTGGGCAGGAAGAAGGTCACACCTCCCTCCTCCTTAGCAGGATAGTGAATTGGCACATCAGAATGGTGAGCTCTGATATGCATCTGGGCCGTCTCTCCCTGAAAAGGACACAGCCCTCCCCTTGGCCCAGATGCGCTTGCACCCGGGCAAGGCAAGAAATTATCTTTGCAGGAGGTGTACACCTCCAAGAAGGCTGGTCACACCTCTAGGATGTGCAGCCTGATCTGTACACCTAAAATCGACTTCTGTTATCTTTAAGAGGGCAGAAATAGTGGGTTCTGGGTTGAAAAGGTGACCTACTTCACTGGTTGGCTCCCCTCAGGGGAGGACTAGCTGGCCATCGGCTACTAGCTCCCACACCCCTCACTCCCCTAAATGTAGGATTTATGGGACCCCCCGCCCGACACCAGAACCTCAGATCTGAACAACTTACTTTAAGGAAGGAGCAAGCGGAGACCTGTGTCACCAACAGGACTTTGCCCACAGCAACAAAGCAAAAGAGGGATACTTTGTCCCAACAGGTTTGAAACTGAGTGAGCGATCCTCGCCCTTGGCTAAAACTCAACAGTCCTGAAGAGAGAGACCCTTGTGGAAGCCAGAAGCACCCTCAGTCTCCCCTGGACTAGTGGCTCTGGTCCCCTGCAAACTGCTGGCACAAATCCTCAGCAGATCCAAATAATCACTGGCCATTGGGCTCTCCGAGGGATCGCCCAAATCCAGGTGGTCGAGTGCATTGTCAGAGTTGTAGTTATGCTTGTCCAGAAGTTTCAGGTACTGTACTCCCCAACCCAGTGAAGTTCTAGAAGCTTTTTGTTGTGCTTACCTCTGCCAAGGCTTGTTGGTCACCAATCCAGTAACCGACCCCTACACTTGACTCTACAACATGTAACCATCATCCAACATCAGCAGCTTTGTACCTGTTGTGTTTTTGGATATTTGTTTCTTGCAGCACTGTGTAAGCGGTAAAATCAGCACCACCCACTTCTCCTGTTCAACAACAAGGACGGCCAAAACAACTCTGTAGCCGGACAGAACAGGCTAGGTAAATTTGATCTGACTAGTGTGGCCTGTTCCTGGGGCCCACATGACATTAACCCTATAAGGGTTCCAAGTAACCAATTGTCAGTAGTAGATTTTGCCATTTACTGCAATGGTATTTTGTCTATATATTTTACTGCACTGATTTAATTGCTTCAAAAATGTATAACTCCAGTTATATGTATGCTATTCATGATCCTCTAGTGAAACATGACTGCTCTTTGCCACTTTACAAGGGCTGAGCTAAGGATTTATTAGCGTGGATCCAAGGACCACTCTTGGAGCATTGTGATAAAATTACATGGTAAGGCCACCCAGCCATACCACATAATATTCCACATTCTTACAGCCCCTATCACTTACAAATGAATTGCCCCTTAAGTGTAGCCTTTTTTAGTGCATTACCTGTGCTTATCCGCTTCTCCATGCATCAACACAGATCAGCATCGGTGCTGGGCACTTCAGTGATAGGTGGGGGCCTCAGCTGATACCATCATTACAACTCTGTATGTTAGGCACTCTGCTTTCTGTGTACGGCCTGCACATCTCATGCATCTTACCCTGGAATGTTTGAACATCAGGCTGGCCTCTTTGGCCGCCTCCTCTTCCCATAGTGGAAGCAAAGACATACCAGTAGGGGAGTTACTTCAGATGAGTGAAAGGGTAGGTGACTGTGTGTGCAAAGATTATATCTCTCCCCAAAGATGTAAAGCTGCAAGAAAGGAGAGAAGCACAATGAAATATAGGTCAAATGTTATTCTCTGATACCCACAGCCGGTGGTGGCGCTGCCCATTGAGCTGGCCCCGGCCTCACCCGGGAGTTGAAAGGAAAAAATATCATCTCTCTGTGTGGCAAGGAGAATGTCGACTTAATTTGAATGCTGAACACCTTCCCATGGCCGTAAGGATCCCCTGTTTGGAGGAAAGTTTTGGTTCAAATACAGATGCCATTGGCTAAGTAAGATGTGGACAAGGATTATCCCTTCCTGCCTCTTAATACTGATGATGGCCTTTATTTAAACTTGCAAAATGTCATTGGCTTAGACAATGCCTTCGAAGAGGATATTTCTTTTTACATAATTTTTACTGAGCAGAGCATATAGGGTATAACAATAATAATCAGTAACAGGGAGTTTAAAAAAACTTTTTTGTTCAAACTATGCCATACAGATTATGCATAAAACCAGCGTAAATAAGTACAAAAAAACCCCAAAACATGTTACAACACTAACATGGCTGCATCCCCGATATTCAAAAGTGTTTTAGTCAATATTCTGACTTATTACAAATGTGCAGCTCTAACATACTAAAGTGCTGAAGTGCTAAAGTGCTGTATTACATGACAAGAACCCATAACGGGCTATAACATTGTTTGGTCAAAACATGCACAATATGCATAAAACCGACATAAAATAGATTAAAAAAAAATATATGTTCCAACACTTAATCTGGCTACTTCCCCGATTTTCAAAAGTGCTTTAGTCAATATTCCAACTTTTTACAAATATACAACTCCAACATACTAAAGTGCTAAAGTACTATACTACACGACGAAAGCCTCGAAAGGGCTATTTTTCACCAAACAATAAAACTCAGAA
Organism: Triturus cristatus; assembly: GCF_964204655.1. Classification (NCBI taxonomy): domain Eukaryota; kingdom Metazoa; phylum Chordata; class Amphibia; order Caudata; family Salamandridae; genus Triturus; species Triturus cristatus. Next base: position 463,011,246 of record NC_140593.1, read on the forward strand.
TACACAAGATACACAGAATTCATGTCTATAGAACTTCTATTTCAACCAAAGTTTCAAGGTTCACAAAATGTTTCCAGACCTCAGTGAACTTCCTTGTAGCGCCCACCCGCCTAGCATATGCTTCTTCGAACATCATGGTTCGTTTCATCTTATTTAACCACTTTAAGTATGCTTCCCCAGCCGGTGGTGCACCAAAGGCAAGCCCATCTGCGCCCATCCGGGCCCAGGGCCCAGTCACTATGCCCAACCCCTCACGTACTCCACCCAAGAACTAAGACAGTTTCACTCTGCCTTATACACACTTAATCCTGCCACCAGCTCAAGCCTGAACCAAAACACTAGCCTATTGCCACGAAAATCCTTCCCCAAAGTCATACAGCCTATACACCACACCATCCGGCAACAAAAACAACAAAGACACAGGTGCTCGGCACTATCAATTTATTTTTTAAATACACACTCCTTTGACCAGCACCAGCCCGACATCTTCATACTTCTAGACTCAGAAAAGCCTGACATCCTTCTTCTAACCAAAACCTGGCTCACCCACGAATCTTCACCCGACATCTTGGCGGCACTACCTAATGATTATTACATTCTTCAAAACAAACCGACCACCAGGTAAAATGGGCGGTGGAGTAGCGGGCCATCATCCACCAGGATCTTAAATTCCCAGCTCTTACCCCACTCTGCCTCCCCACAGTAGATAACGCTGTAATTAAATTAGAATCTGACTCGCCCGGCTCATATGTGTTTTACTTTACAGACCCCCGCAGCACATGCTCCAATTTCCACGTTCATTGGGCGAACAAGTTGCCAATTTGGTAACTAATCACGCTAGAATTCTGCTAATAGGTGACTTCAACTACTGGGCCAACGACACTCAAGGTTGGCCCCAATCTGCCGAGCTGACCAAATTATGAACTAATTTGAACTTTGCTCAGCAGGTATCCTCAGCCACACACACTAAGGGGCACATCTTGGACCAAATCTGGACCATCAACCTGGTAGTGTCCACACTTTCAATCTCACTGTGTATATGATCAGACCATTACCTGATAAAAATCACCTTACTGAACCCTACCATGGGTAAAAACCCCACTAAGGGGGGGGGGGGGGATTGGTGAGGAAATGGAACACCATTGATGAAAACGATTTCTACACCATACTGGCTAGCACAGCCCCAAACTCCATATCGGATGTTAACCTCCATGAGGAAACTATTTCAGCATGGCTACTAGTGGCCAGCAACAAACATGCCCCACTCAAAAAACATAAGACTGGCTCGCCGGTTAGAGGATCAGAGATGGTTCTCCCCTGAATTAAAATTACAAAAACTTGCCCTCCGCCAACTGGAAAGGAAGTGGAGACAGAATTACTCAATAAAAGAATACTCACCTACCTAACGGCAATCAAGGAATATAAAAAGGCTATTTTAATGGCTAAAGCCGCGCACTTCTCCTCTAGAATCCTAACCTTTAATAACCGATCTAAGGAAATCTTTACAATTGTAGATGAATTGTCCAACCCAGACAGAATCCTAAGTAAACCCACACCCTCTCAAGCTCTCTGCGACTCCTTGAATAACTTTTTTATTGAAAAAAACTCCTCCATTAATGCCAGTGTCCCCACATGCACCTCTCAGGAAACTTCCTCTCCTATGCCCGGGAACCCCTACTCCCTTGAATCTTTTCCGGCCATCGACACCCAGACCTTCCAGGACCTCCTGTCCAAAGTCAAATCTGGATCCCCCATGGACTGTTGTCCTCCACACGTCCTGAAAGATGCCCTCACCGCCCTTCCGGGTCCAGCCCTCGCTCTCCTGAATGACTCCCTATGCCAGGGCTGTGTCCCTAAGGCCTTCAAAGAGGCAATTGTGGTCCCCCTCTTGAAGAAACCTGGGGCAGACCCCCAGATTTTGTGAAATTACCGCCCTATCTCCTTGCTCCCGTATCTGGCCAAGGTGCTGGAGGCCCATGTGGCGAAATGTCCGTCCAATTTTATGGTACAAACTAATTTCCTCGACCCACACCAAACTGGATTCCGTCCTGCCCACTCTACGGAGATGATAATACTGGCTGTATTGGACTCCTCAGGCCCTGGTGCAGTTAGATCTTTCTGCCGCCTTTGACACGGTCGACCATGGTATCTTGGTGGATCGTGTCAGGGAGGCAGGCATCCAGGGCTCAACCCTCAGCTGGATCAACTCCTTTCTGGAAGATCGCTCCCAGGCAGTCAGTATAGCCCAGTTTACGGCTCCCAAATTAAAAACCACGTGTGGGGTGCCACAGGGCTCCTCGCTCTCCCCTCACTTGTTTAACCTCTACCTTCTCCCATTGATTAGGTCCCTGAGGGAAAGGAAAGTGGCCACCTTTAATTATGCCGATGACCTACAATTAATGTTCACAATCGACAATTCTCCCCAATCAGTCTCTGACTTTCAGTCTGCCATGCTGTTCATCCGTCACTGGATGGACTGCAACCACTTAAAGCTAAGCCCAGGCAAGACCGAACTAGTCCTGACGGGTGGCAGCCACAACATCTGGGGCCCACACTATTGGCCAAGGGATCTAGGACTCCCCCAACCCCCTCCTCCTCTGCCAAAAGCCTTGGTGTCACAATAAACAATGACCTATCTCTAAAAGCACAAGTTGGCTCTGTGATCTCCACCTGCTTCTTCCAACTGCGTAAGATTAGAAAGATAAGCAGGCTACTCACCCAATCAGCTTTGATACAGGTCTTGATAGCCATGGTTCTGTCACAACTAGACTACGTCAACTCAGTCTATCTCGGAATGCCACTTTTTCTAACCAAACGGTTATAGATGGTACAGAATCAAGCGGCCAGACTGATTTACCAGCAACCTAGGTTGCAACATGCCTCCCCAGAGGAAGCTGCACTGGCTCCCTATTCCTCAATGCTGCACATTCAAAGTTGGCTGTCTGATGTTTAAATCACTGCATGGCCGAAGCCCTAAATTCATAGACAGCCTTATATCACGGTATACCCCCTCACGCAAACTCCGCTCGGCTCACCTCCAACTTCTGGCAATCCCTACCTTTAAGCTGAAGCGACAAGGGGGATGCAGGTATGCAACTCTGGCTCCCAGACTATGGAATTCCCTTCCCCTGGAAAGTAGGTCAAGTACTGACTTATTGAGATTCAGAAAATCCCTCAAAACATGGTTGTACATCCAGGCCTACGAATAAACTGCCACCAGGTTCGACATCTCCTAGAATCAGTGCCATGAAACCAACCGGTGTAAGAGTGCTTTATGAAACCCTTATAACATAACATAACAAGTATGAAGGTACTTCCACCGACCTCCAATTCTGGAAAATTAGGGAGCGAGCAATGGGAGAACAAATTGCTATAAAAGTCTCCTCTGCTTTTGTCAAATTTTCCCTAGCTCTGGTGATAACAAAAAGGGCTACCTCAGCCTCTTCCGGATTGCCTGGCTTATGGCCCAGAATGGGCCTAGTTTTGGACACGTAAAGAATGTATGCAGCCGGGTGCGTGGCCAGCAGTATGGCGGACTAGATGTGTCCGACCAGAGCTCTGAGGGCCAAGAGAAGATCCTGATGTAATCCTGGGCTTAATTGATCTATCCTGCACTCTAAAGCACGGACCGAGTGCCAGAAGACGCTGTCCAAGCACTGATCAGACCAAACTGAATGAAGTCGGCCTGTATTGGCCCGAAAAAGACAAAGAAAGCGCAGACCCGGCCGCGGACAAAATGGCGGCGGTCTGAGTCCGGGAAGAAAACTAAGGCGTACCTGGAGAGCCCACGAAGAGACAGAGACCTGCCCTTGCGGCGAGCAGCACAGCGGCATACAGGAAGCAGAGACGTGGGGTCCATATCTGCGGGACCACACGATTGCGAGATCGACGACGGTGCAGAAGGCGTGTCCCGGAACATACAGAGGACTGGTTGCGGCTTTGGGGCGGTTCTGCGTGGGAACCCCCAGACTTCACGGGGGGGGAGGGGTTTACCACACATGCTCCGGAGCCGGCGTAGCAGATATACGCCGTATGCCGCCCTTGAGGTGCTATGCCCACTGGCCACAAAACACACGGTTGGCTGAACCACACCGCGCCCTGCAGGGTGGCGGAAAATAGAACCGAAGCAGATTAGCCTAGCAAGTCACCGGTGAGGCCGACCGAGTTGCTATATATCCCTTAATAGATCGAAACGTCGTCGACCTGTTGAACAGCATGCATGTTAAACACATTAGTTAAAAATTGTGCATGACTGTTTACCGTCTAAAAAGCTTGCCCCTTTATTCTCTTCGGCGTTATGCTTGTTTGTTTAGCCTGAAAAATGTCTTCAAAATTGTGATTGTCTTTAATTGTTTTGTTTGTTGAAGGACACAGGACTGTGTCCCACTCTATTTTGTTGGCTGTATATTCTATTCATTACGCATATTATTAAATCTATATGTCCGGCTGGAAATTTCCAATTAATATTGCGCCGATTCTGGTCTATATTTATTGTTCATACACTGAATTGATTTTGAAGGACCATTTGTTTTTTGAAATAGTAAGCACCCTAGGTCCTTCTCACCTAACAGGTTCCCCCTTGTTCATAATTAATATAGAATCTTGGGTGTGTCATGCCATGCGGATAATTTTTGCGATATCTGGTCTAGGTAGGCTGCCTGTTGGGCGCATATAGTGAGGCCAATACTACTGGTCTGCCATCCAGTACACCCCGAACCATAACATATCTGCCCTCCCCGTCCACTATTGTGTCTGTCACCCAAAATGGAGTACCTGTTCTCACCCATATTAGGGCCCCACGTGGATAAGCAGAGTAGCCAGTCGCATACAATTGCCCCCTCCATCGTCTGGGTAGGCGAGTGACTTCTACTTGGGACAGGTGTGTCTTTTGAAGGAGTGCTATTTGTATGTGATGTCGCTTTAAATAGGAGTATATAAGGTAGCGACGCTCCGGACTATGGATCCCTCTCACGTTCCATGTTCCTATCCTGACAGGTGCCATATCCTGTGTGTGTCAGAGATATCAGCAACCCCCTCCAGCTCGAGGTCGGGGGGACCAGTAGTGAATATAAGTAACCCATGCTTACACACATTATCGTACAAGAATTAGCTTTACAGCAGTCGTATCCTCGCTCAATATTGATGGCATAAAAAACATAAAAACAACTTGCAAAAAAGAATACCATGAGAGCAATTCTACAACAGGTAGTTGCCCAAACTATCAATACAATAGCACACAACTAACGTCTGGGGAAGACTATAGCGCACAGCAATATGGAGGCTTACCGTGACCAATCACAAATGAATGAAAAGATCATCCCTGACAGTCAGGCCCAACTCTGGTTAGCCACAGATATAGGCAGGGCAGTTATTCATTTGGTATACATAATATTCCCATATAAGGAGGGACCTATAAGGGGAGCTCTACGACAGGTCTGGCCCTATCACAGAACAGCCTCTCGACCACCCCGCGTTAACAAGACAGCGCATAGGTAGAAAACAAAATCTTTTATACTTGCGTGTCAGACAGGGCCCGTTATCTAGTGGCCGATGAAGAAAAGGAAACACAGAATTCTAATTGATAAATTTCTAGGCAATATCATCAGAGGTCTGTGGAGTAACATGCAGCAGTGCACAGGAGCCCTGGGCAACAGGGATATTGTCCGACAGTTCATCCTCGCTGGGCGGCCCTTGTATGTCAGAGTCTGAATTGGTGTCTTCAGCCGTTGAGCCATTAATGTTCGCCACAGCTTGCACTGCTTCCAGCTACCCACTAAGTACCAATTCAGGCGATGGGCCATTTGCCTGTAAGGTCGGGGACTGTGATTTCCGTCGTCGTCTTCGGCGTCGTCGCAGAGGGGCGTCCGCTTTTGTCTCCTTTCGCCCTGGATACGATGAGCCACGAGCGTCCAACCACTCTTCCACACTCTCCGAGGTAGTGAAAAAGTGAGCTTTACCATTCGCGATGACTCTCAACTTAGCAGGGAACAACAGCGAGTACTTCATATCATTCTGTCGCAGGCGTCGCTTTACCGCAAGGTAAGAATGCCGCTGTTTCTGTACTTGGAAGGTGTAGTCCGGGAAGATCATCATTTTGTGGTTATCTACTTGTATGTCTTGTAATTTCCGGGTTTCCTGGAGTATGGCATCTCTATCTCTGTAATTTAACAATCGAATCAGTAGTGGCCTCGGATTCGAGCCCGGGGGTGGGGGTCTAGCGGGCACTCTGTGAGCTCTCTTGACAACGAAGTATGGGGACAGGGCCCCTCCCGGCAGCAGTGTTCAGATCCAGTCTTCTGCATAATGTACTGCGTTGCTCCCCTCAACTCCCTTCGGAAGGCCCACAACACGTAGGTTGTTGCGACGGGTCCTGCCTTCTGCATCTTCTGCTCCGTCTTCCAAGAATTCCACTCTGTTGAGCAGATCACGATTGTGCGTCTCAGCCGTAGACATCCGCGGCGAGACCTCCGCGATGTCTCCTTCTGCCTCAGCAGTGCGGTCTGCAAGCTTTCGATGATCAGCATGCAGCAGTGTGAGATCCAGTGCTACTTTATCTATTTTGCCTTCCAGGGAGGTGCGGATTTGGTTCATTGTCTCTCCCAGCTTCTCCACCACCACCTACACTGCGTCAAGTTTGTGCGATATGGGATCTGTCGCATCTGAGCTCGCCATCTTATCCGCCTGTGCTCGTGTATACCGGGTGAGGGGCCGCCGCACCCCCTGTGCCAATCTTTGTATGGCCCCCCGTGACATGGGGTAACGAGCGATTGAGACTAGGCTGGATGCAGTGCCTCCGTGATGCTTCTAAAGTGTCTGCCGGGATCCGACCCCGCAAACAGCGTCAATCCAGGCCCAGCACGAACCGGACATGGCGGACGTGGCACACCCGCCCGATTCGCTTCCACCTCACAGCCCTCCAGACGTAGGGTCAGCCGGACGAGTCCCACAAGTGTCCAACACAGTAGCACAATTGCAAAGAGCCAGACATTGGCAAGCATACCTCACACGTGACGTTCTCAGGACCGTGACCTGCCAGTCAATGGGCACCAGAACGAGGAGCACAGGTTGTGGAGGTGTGTCTCCGGTAGAGCCTGCAGGCCAGGAGTATTGGTGGCAGCCTGCTGTATGGGACCTCAGGGCAGAGTCATCATGTTCCCCACAGAAAGAATAGCGCTGCGGGGTCTTCCAGGTGGCCCGTTCACCACTGCGCAGCTGGCCCTTGATAGCACATAAAAGTTTGGGCAGCACAGGCTTTACTAGTCACGGCCTGAGGATCCCACACACTCGCCTCATGTTACCTTAAAGCACTCGGTTGGTACGAGCGGGACGGGGAGCAGCAGACCGGGCCTTTGTGTGCGAGAGGCGGGTTCTTCACGTTGTCAGACAGGCCTCATTGTCCACATCCCACCTCTCGTATGCCACTCGCGCCGTCCCCTGCCAAAACGGATCCTCGCTACGGACCCCGAAGTCTCTGCAAAGGGGTGCAGCCAAAACCAGTGCCTGGACACCCGCCGGGGCCTAGAGGGCAGGACTGATCCCCAGCCTTGCCTGCCGCTCCACAGGCGACGTCACAGCTCCTAAGCCACCCGCTGTACACTCGGTAAAGATTTTCGGCGCGCATGGTAGCGCCAGCCTCCAGCCTCCTTACCGGTCCAGTCAAGCCTGATACAGGCCTCCCTCGATCGCCCGCTGTGCATGCGGCAGTGTAGATCCCCCGCATATGATGAGGCCTGAGGGGGCAGAGTCAATCCCCGGCCTCGCGCTCAGCGGTGCTCCCGGCATCCTGGAGCCTCCGTCGGCCAAAGTTCATGCGGCTACACCCGTTGTCGAAGTATGGGAGTTATGGCACCCTGCCACCGCACCGGAGCTCCAAGGTCATCTCCTGGATAAGATCAGCGAGTCGCTGCCCCTTCTACTCAGCTATGTGCGGATATATGCAGCCAGAGATGGGAGCCGAGGACGGAGCTTTACAGCAGCACGTCCGGCTCCATTGCTGGCTAAGCCACGACCCAACGCTAAGGGATTGTCACAAAATGTAATGTTGTCCCGTTTAATGCGGCTATTACCCATAACCATCTTCCATGAGGGTCTCTCTGGGCTTGAACAAACTCCCATGCCGAACTTCTACAGAAGTAGATGGCTACTCCTCTCTTGGCCAGCCCAGCTGATGCAAAGAAGCATTTGAGAAAGCTCTAGGGAGAAAGAGCTTAGGTGAATTTGTTTTAAGGTGAGTTTCTTGAAGAAATAAAACTTGTGGCGTAAAAGAGGCCAGCCATCTTATGAGCCCTCCATATTTTTGTTTGTTTAACACCCTAATAACATTTACCGACATAATACAACGTTTACTAATCATTACTGAACCTTAGATTGCGGCTAAAATCCTGTGGAATCAGACCCCTATTTTCCTTGCTCCACTTGCTACTGCTCTTTTTACTGCAAGACCCCCCCTCCCCCCCACTACCACCCACTCCCCCCCCCAAACAACCTCTCCAGGGAAATGTGGAAAATCCCACTATTCACATCTCACCCCCCTACTTCACTGTTGGGTGTCATGGAGCTACACCCTGAGTGCCCCCCAAGCAATAGAAGCCTTTTACATCACGCTATTTACAATTTTTCAATTAGGAGAAGAGGTCTCTTTCAGCAAATCCTGAGCTTCCTCAATATTGGAAAACATATGCAATTTCCCCCTCACAAGGACAGAAAGCTTGGATTGCTGGCCTATTGAGGCCTGCGCCCCTTGAGCTTTAAAGAGATTAACAAACTCTTTGCACCTGCGTGCAGCTGCAGCTGACATATCAAAAATTATGCGATATTTCAAAACTTCATTGATAGAAAATTGTCTCCGCTTTATTGCCTTGGCCAGAATCTTCTCTTTAATATGGTAGTCAGCAAAGTTAATCAGGATGATACGTGGGATCATTGAGTTTGGCAGAGGGTGTGAGGGGACTCTATGCACCTTTGTAATTGTGAGGTCTCCAGTGAGTTCTAGCAAAACCTTCTGCTTAATAAACGACTCAACCCATTGAAGTGTTTGGGATACCCTCACTTCCCTCGGGGACCCTTACTATTCGTAAGTTCGACCGTCAAGAGTGATTTTCAAGTTCCTCAAGTTTATTCTCTAAAATGTTTTTATCTTTGGTAGCTTTGTTTACTCTCAAAAGCATAGTACTCATTTGATCCTCCAACAGGGAAATCCTTGATTCCGCTTGAATTTATGCAGGAAAACAAGCCACTGCCTCTTTGATTTTCCCAAGATGCAGGTGGAGGGAGGATATCTCTTTCTCTTGGGATCTCTTCATTTCTCTCATCTCTTCAAAGATAGGATTCAGCATGATCTTGATATCGATTTGTTGAGTAGTAGCTCCTTCTATCGAAGATTCTGAAATGCCCTGTTGTACTTTCCCATCCTCCTTTTGAGCCCCAGGGGGCTGACCCGGAGAGTCCATGCTGACTCCACCAGATGTCTGGCACTGTATCTGAGGCTGTATCTGAGCCCCTGATTGCGGTACTATTGTATCTTCTGGAGATGACTGGACTGGCTGGGTCTGTGACCCTAAAGTAGTTAGGGTTAAAGGTGTAGCCTGACCCTCCAAGGTTTGGTCAGACTCTTGTACTACCGGCGCAGCTGTAGAGGGAGCCTGCCGAAGCGCCTGTGCTCGTGGTGATAAAGATGAGGTCTGTGAGGGACTGTTAGGCGCGTCTTCTGGCCCTGCCTCCATTAATTGCTGCGATTTTGCTTTACATGTGGGGGGAGCCAACTGAGATGCTTTTTTGGATAATAAAGGAAAGTCGTTAGGGCTTTTCATCTCGTCCTTGTTGGTCCCTGCAGTAGACTTGACTACCTGCTCCTTCTCCATATTAGTTGGCCCACCCATTTGCTTCGGTGTAGCAAGAACCCCCCCTTCCAAATGCAACTCGGGCAGCTCTTCTTCAGAGCTCTCGAAACTTGAATTAAGACTAGGTCGATTTGCAATATGGTCAGCTCTGGCCGCGGAAGATATCGCTTTTGTCTGGACTAAACGGTTTTGGCTTTCAGCCCAGCAGCAGAGTCAAACTTTGCGATGGCATTCGCTTGTTGGAGATGTTTTCCCGTTTTATTTTTTCCTCTCCCCTGTATCCTGAGTCTTTAGTTCCAATTAGCAAAATATTCAATTCCCCCTGATTAGAAAAAATAGCAAAAAGTCCTGGTTTCCACTCAGTGAGCCTAGTACCGAGGTAGGGGGGAGGGGGGTCTTCTAGCTCGAGAACATTCAATCCCAGGAAAGGAGAGAGAATATTATTATATTCTATTATGTAATGATATTCTGGTAACCTCAATTAGCTTGAGTCAGCGGAATCCAAATATCCCCCAACAGGCTTACCTCATCAAAACCGGCTTCATTTTTTTGTTGAATATTTTTATTGGCATTTAAACACTCAGAAAACAATACAATCAACGACTATCCCCCGCCTGGGCATGTCAAAATACAATTTCCATCGCATAAATTTCCCAGCTATGAGTCCACAGTACATGGGTAAATCGTTGCTCCCCCCAGTCACCCTGCAGGATAATCCTTAGAGGCCCGCCCCCTGGCGGCCCCCCGTAGGCATAGTATAGACTCGCAGGGCGCGGGGTCCCCACACAGATAGTACCCCCGTGAAATTGGAGCAGCCAAACAAAGTTCAAACTTCAAACAACCACCCCCTACTATGACCCTTCCCCCAACCGCCCCCCCTACACCCACCCCCCCTCCGGCATGACTGCTTGACAGGATACCTGATGATACATTAAAGTTGACAACTCTATATCCCTGACCTTACCAATCCAGGCCCGCCGACCCCCCAGTTGTGCTATGTCCCAATCGCTACTCTCTGCCCTAAGCAGATGCAGGAGAGGCCGGGACCTGCCCGACCTCCGCCTCAGAGGCCTCATCCACAGTAGGGTCAGCCACTTTCAGCAGATCCACCAGCACACCCCAAGCTCGGGCCGACTCCATCGCCCTATCACTATGCACCCGGGCAGCCGACTGCGTTCGAAGGACCGCCTCGCAGTCCGCCCATCGAGTAAATTCCGCCCTCCACTTCTGCAAACGTGGTCCCCGCTGCAACTTCCAGTTAGCTGTTATTTCCCGCTTAGCTAACACCAGCCCCAGATCAATAAATTTGCTAGTCAGTTTATTCCGGGAGGTGTGGGGGAACCAGTGTAATAAGCTCGGGCTGATGCCAAAATCTATCTCCCTGTCCGTGATAGTGCACAGCAATGTCCACACCTCCCGCCAGTACTCCCTAATCTGGGGGCAACCCCACAGCATGTGGCAGAGGTCGGCACCCTCCGCCCGACAGCGAGGGCAGAGCGCCGTGAGAGTATGAAAATAACTCTGGATCTTGGTTGGGGTGAGATAAGCCCGGTGCAAAATAAAAAATTGAATCTGCTGAAAACGAGCATTCCTAGAGCATTTCCAAGGACGCTCTAGCAACTCAGCCCACACCTTATCAGGAATTTCCCTTTCAATATCCTCCTCCCAGTGCTGCTTTAACCTGTCAAGGGGGGTCAGTCGCTCCATCGTCATCCGCCCATATAAACATGTAACCGCCTTTAGTGTGCCCGCCGCTAAAACCACATATTGGCAAGATGCGGAGGTCTGTGGCTATCAAAACCGGCTTCATTTAAAGCACACAGCCGCTCCACCCTCAGGCTCAGGCGCCACGTCATCAGTCTCCTGCGAGACCGTACAAGCCCTGATCCAGACTCCGCCGGGCTGCCTCCGTCATGCCGCGAGCACAGTCCCAACGGGCTGTGTCTCTGTGTGAGCCCCAATCACGAACAATTCATGCCTAACGTGCCGAGTGCACTGAAGACGCCGGTCGGTGAGACCTCCTTTCCGGGATTCTGGACGCTAGTGCTCAGGTGAGGAATCCTCCGAGCTCCATTGCCAGGGGAGGAGCAGCAGTCACCTGTGGCTACGTGGAGGCGTGGTTCTCTGCGGCCATCCCTCGAAGAGGATATTTCTTACCTGTCTGTCCCTCTCTTAATGAAGGTCTTGTGTTTCACAACAGTTGTTTGGAAGGTAGAACAGGCCTCAGAACTGACGTGAAGTCTAACATTCAGATGGAAATGTAGTGTTCCACAATTTGTGCAGAGCCCTTGCTCTCATTTAGCAAGGCACTTCTAGAACTTATAGCCAATGTATGGGAGAAATCCTTTTCAGTCCCAGAAGTCCATAGAAGATTGCCATGTGTTATTGACAGGCTCTGGATGACCCACACTTTTTGTCTCCCAGGTTCAGACATCAGCCTCAAAAGAGACCCCAAACACTTTTCCTTCTGCTAATCCGTACAGAGAATCCAAGAAACTCTAGGCACAGCTAATGGTGCTGGTCTTTTAAGCAGTTATGTCCATGCCTTTTGGCAAATGTCAGAACTCACAATTGTGCCTGTCACACTGCAGTGACCCCTTCAGATGCATTCCACTGTCTTTTTGGGGGATGTTCAGGCTACACTTGTGGACATGCCCTTCTGAGCCTGTTTATCCAGCAAGACAAATTCAAGATGGTGTCCTTGGGCTAGGTCCTTTTAGCCATGAACTTGGGAGATTGGTTAATATCCCTGGATCTCCAGGACATCTATTTTCATCTTCCATTCCTCTCTGGTCTTAGGAGGGACTACAGGTTCACGTTGAGTCCCAACACTTTCAGGTTGCAGTCTTCCTATTTAGAGTGGCAACAGCCCCATATGTTGTTATGAAAGTAATGGAATAGTGGCAGATTCAGTCAATAAAAGGGTCTAAGGGAAAATTTGTTAATGACCTACCAGATTCTCTGCTAATGTTGGGAGGTCATGTATTTCTGCACTTGGACTACTTGCTGGTGAACGTGGAGACCCCAAAGCTGTTCCTGGAACATTTCCAGCACCTCTTCACCATGACCTGAACTTCACCCACAATGTCCAGAAGTCCCTTGTTATTCCCACGTTATTCCTACAGAGGCCTTCAATGTGAGGGTGATACTCTTAGTTGCCTCTCTCTGAAGGATCCTCCAAGATAACCAAGACAATCTTGGATCTCTTTGCCATGACCCAGATCATGAATTGTTCTTAGTTGTTTCCACACACCACACTTTGAATGGTTTTGGGGAGGGGGTTTCCATGTTCAACTGGTCTCAGGGCCTGTTGTACACATTTCGGCTGATTCTGCTTCTATTCAGAGTACTGCAGAATGTGTGGGAGCATCAAGCACATGTGATCCTGATCACCTCACTGCAAGGAGGATCTGATTCGTTGATCTATCGATGTCCAGAATTTAGCCACACCTTCCTATCCTTGGTAGAATGAACCTGCTCTTACAGCAGGATGATGAGGTTCTGCACACCAACCACTGAACGCTGCAGCTTCATGCTTGGAGATTGAGCATTGCCAACTAGAGTCCTTTTGCCTTCCTGGTGAGGTTGCAGATGTCCATTTAGCAGCCAGAAAGCCTAACATAGGCTGCTGGAACAATGTCTGTGCAGTCATGTGAGTCTGAAGGCATTTGTTTGTTTATATCTCACTTGTTTGACGTCTTGAGGTTTGCATTGTCCTCTGCATAGCAGGGCCTGGCTGTGGCTATGGTTAAAGGCTAATTAGCAGGTCTATCTGCTTTTTTGTTCTTTCCTTTATCACCGTTCTCTGTTTGTCACCCCTAGTAGCATTTTCTGAAAGTTTTGCTTGGCTTGCTCTCTCCCATTCTTTTATAATAGAATTTGAACCTTGTTTTGACTTTGATTGCATCTTCTTTCGAGCCAGTGCACAGTTGCCCAGCTTGGCTCCTTACTCTGTTGATGCCAATTACTTCTGCTCGCATGGTTAGGGAAGATATGGGTCCTTCTGTTCTCCCACCCTTCACAGTCATCTCTCCACATAAGCTGGTTTTTTACACCTGCCAATCCTTATTACATAAGGTAGATTTGGTCTTTCATGTGGCCCCTCTATCACCCCTCTAACCTTGGTCCCTGCTCCACATCTTACTAAGCAGAAGGAATGACTGCATAGACTCGACCCAGGCTACTACACTGACTGAACTTGAAAGAACAGACTTGACAGTCATCTCTTTGTTGGCCTTACGTGAGCTAAGAAAGGAACGGTGATGCTCAAACACACAATTTCACTTTGGATTATTCTGTTTATCAATATCTGCTATGCCCTGGCTAATGGAGATCCTACAGAAGTCCCTATGTACTTATTCCACAAGGGCAAGGGCAGCTTTCAAGGCTTTCTCCAGAGGCTTCCCAGTTGCCAACATATGCTGGGTAGCTACGTGTTCTCATTGCATAATTTTGCAGAGCATTACTGCCTCGCATCTTGGGGATGCAGTGATGGGTACGTTGCCTGAGCTGTGTTGCATGATTTCTTTGGTTAACTGGCAATACTCAGTCCCATCTCCCAGGAAGGTACTTCTTAGGACTCATTCATAAGGTGAGGAATATGCAGTATGATGTATCAATCTGACCAAAAAGTTACTGACGTTCAGTAACGACATTTCTTGCGGATATATACTCTTCCTACAGATTCCTCACTTCCCTACCTACACCCTAATGAACTAGTTCTGTGATTTATTAGGTTCTCCAAGGTATGCAACAGTATTGCATTTGTCACTGTTGTGGCTCTCTGGTTTACTCTCTGTATACCTCGACGAGGAGCAGATAAAAATATAAAGAAATGGCATCAGCACACTCGTTGGTACCTAATATTCCCCGGCGATGCCATGGCTGGAAGCAAAGTCATGGCTAGAGCCAATGTGAGCTACCTGGGAGAGATGGAGGGTCATTGCTTTTGAGCAGGTGCGGGGGGGGGGGGGGGGGGGGGGTTCTGTGCCAATTTGAAGCCTGGAAGGAGCATTCATAAGATTGCTAATGTTAGGGATCTGTGGGAAGGGTTATGTATCTGCCAGAAATATTGTTACTAAAGGTAGTTTTTTCTTGATGCTGAGATAGGCCAAACTGGGAACATAAATATAACGAATAAAGAAACAGTGGTTACACCCAAGTCAAACTTTAGGAAAGAAAGCTGCTCTCACGGCCTTCGCAGGTGCACCCACTAATTGGAACGCACAGGTGCAGCTGGGAAAGTACTGGAAATAATTGACAAAGAGGAAGTGTGAATTGTGAAAAGAAGCTTTTAATAGGACAGGGAGACCCTAACCAAAAGGAACGGAAATGTTACAAAAACCCTTAAAAATCGGGAAAATCTGCTAAAAGTTAAAATCAGCAAGCAATACACCTCGGTGGAATAACATTGTTTAGGGATGCTAATACTGTGTAGAACCTGGAACTGCATAGGGGAAAACCCTAGCAGAATGCAGAAATGTGATTGCAAAACATCTTTTGCATTATTGTAGACTACAAAAAAAACAGAATTGGCAAAGCTACTAGGTTGGTGTTTGCAGCCAGGCTTTTGACTTTCTTAATGCTTGTTTTATCATAGTTTTTGCAAACCTTTATTGTTGGTGAAGCTGCCGGATCCTTGTCAGTCTGAAAATTGTATTTGCCAAAAGCAGAAATACTTTGGGGGGGGGTCTCAAAAAACACACATTGTAATAGTAGTTCCAGACTCTGCTTTGTATGTGGATGCGCTCTTTGTGAAAGCCATCAATCACGGTGAAGTTAGCCAATGGCTGAAGTGGGTTGGCCCACTGCCCCCCATGCTCAGTGATGTGGTGCCCATTAGACGCGTGAATGGCAGAATAGCAGAGGACGAGGGCTGGCTGAAAGACACTATAAGTATATTGTACAGACATTTTAGTAAAATCATACGGTGCTGGCTAACTCCTAAAGACCACCAAAGTCTCAACATTACATAAATATCTTACTTCAGAACCGGCACTTTAGTTATTTGTCTAGCTCATGTTCTATTTTCTTATTTCACCATTGAGAATGTATTTTTTTGGTTAGCGAGTTATACCTTGTTGTTGTTATGTTGTTATAGTTGTTTGGCAGGCATTTACTCAAAGTCGCCTAAGATAAATAGTCTTTATGCCACCCTTCTGGGGTTGCCAATTACTCTAAATGACAGATGCTAACTTTCGAAGATGCAAGTGAAATGGTTTTCTGGTTATTAAAATAGGAGGCCTTTTAAGTGGGAAAACCGTGTGGAAATATATTTTGAATTGGCATTACATTTATCAAACCATGCTCATTTGTAACTGAAGACTCATCTAAATGAAAAAATATACTTTTTCTCCCGAAAGCCCTTTTTCAGATCAGACAATAATAGTAGAATTCTCCTTCTGATATTTCACTGTTGATGTTACTAATCCAGGCATGAAAGCTTGAGGTGGCTGTGTGTATTCGCTATATCCTATGTTTATTTTTTCTGGAGTTAATTCCCAATTAGGAGTAACACAGTTCAGAACGCCTCTCATCTGGTGAGCTGGTTCAGGTTCTCCAAGCAGGACTTCGACTGGAGTCATTTTTGTGTAAATGTCAAGCTCAAGGCCCAGTCTTATACAGTTATACTCTTTTATGCCAGAGATGTGTCTGGTCATTTCTGTGAGGCGTGCAGTATGACTGGGACAGTTCCTAGCTGCCGGAAAATGTCATAGTGTTTGTAATGCTGCATGATAATAAAAATGTCCTCTACCTCCTATACTGGAGGTTTTTCCCTGGCTGGGATGCTACCGGAAGGGTAAAAATGATCCATAGGTGTAAAATAGTCGGTGGTGCAGGTTAGAGAAGTAATATTAACTTTAAGCTTGGTTTTCTTCCAGGGACAACGATGGAAGGATGATCTTAGATATTTTTGATGAAAAGCTCCACCCCCTATCGGTAAGCTATTTTGTCTTCTATTTATACTTGCACCACTGTCACCAGGGCCGATTTTGACCAAAAATAAGTGCAAGGGCTCAAAGCTTTTCTTCAGATCCTGCCCTCATACTTTAGAATGCTATAGTTACTGGTTGCCGAATACCACCTCTGCCTCGTCTTGATAGCAGCTCATGAATCTTGCTTTTTTCTTTAACCACCACTCACTAGTAGCGGCCGGTTTGTTGACAGAGTGGCAGTGCGGGGGAAGTGGGGAAAGGGGGACGGAAGGGGGAAATAAATAAAAACAATAAAACAAACACCTGCTCGCCGTGTCACAGCCCTCTCTTCTGCAGGCACGGGCTCCCAGAGTGCACTGCGGCCAATCCTGAAGCTGCTTTCATGCTGCTGAAAGCTGCGTCAAGATTGGCCTGAGCGCCGATGATTTGCTCTCCCAGTTAGACTGGGAGTCTGTGCCTGGCTCTCTTCATCCCGGCAATGAAGCAGGGGTTGGAGAGAGCTTCAGTGCGCATGACGGTTTTGCCAGACCATCATGCACACTGAATAGCAGTACCCAACACTCCTACTCCAGCCTGTCATCACCCTGGCCCCGCCCCCAAGCCTCCGCTCCGAGGGATAAATAAAACGATAATAAGCCAGGGTTTACTATCGTTTTATTTTTCATTTGTTTCGGCTGCTGGCCCCTCAGCCATAGCGGAGGAGCCGCCGCTGCCACTCACTTCCTGTCAACTCACTCTTGCGGGTTCTTTTTCATTCCTTGTCACAGTTTTCTTATCTTTTTCTTTCTCCTTCCTCCCTTTTCATCCTTTTGCGCCCCCGGGTCAAAGTCTAATGATGAAAAATAAATCCTGTTCCCTAAAAATGAGTGCCAGTGCCCCCACCTGCAAACGCCGGCACACATTAGGGCTGCCTGTCATTTTCTTTTATTTGTGCTCGCTACTCTGCTTCATGTTGACATTTTTTCTTACCTCCTTCAGAAATCAGAAATACCACTAGACTATGAGAAACATGACCCGGAGCAGAAACAGATATACCGGTTTGTGCGAACGCTATTTAGTGCCGCTCAGCTGACTGCTGAATGTGCCATTGTCACTTTGGTAAGTTGTAGAAAACTATGTTGGAAAATTACAGTACATTGTATTGTCTTTTTTAAAATGTTAAAAGTTCACAGTGTTGTACAATATTAAGGTCTAGCACTTTTAACTTTTTCTGGGAACACAAACCCTGTTCTATGTTTTTATAATCCTTTCCTTTGATGCTTTTCAAATAACTTTATGCTGGAACATTAAAAAAAAGCTTGGCAAGAATGCAACTTACCAAAAATGTATTGATGTTAAAGGTCCTTTTCTGTACTCATTGTATACAGTGACATTTTCCTTGTAAGAACACAAACACATTCATACATTTGGCCCGCACCATCTTCAAAACAAGCTGCATCATTTACAGAGCCATCATGACCAGCACCGCGGACTATCTCTAGTGGTTCTCAGCACACTCACAACTGGGACACCATCAGACTGCAGACTAAGAAGTGTAAACAAAACAAAAAAATATAGGAAGGAGTTGACTCATTTCTTTATGGAGCACTATTACACAATGCATTAACTGTACACCAAGCAGCCATCTCTCCTATCACTTGATGACTTTATGCTTGTCTTTGACCCTGTACAGCACTCCAGTGCCTTTTGGCTAGGTGTGCACTATTGATATATCTCATGCATACATGGAAAGAATGATTTAGCCAGCTTGCATCTAATATTGGTCCCCGTACCTGTGTCCATTCCAAGGCATTCCGTTTCAGAACAAGGCGTGCGATTAGTGAATGTGCATTATTTTCACAAAACAAACCCAATAAAGTTTAATACAGCGTCAGAATACTTCTTTGGGGTAAAATTTAAACATGGTTCACTTCTTCACAATCAGTTGAGCTGCAATGTAGTCATTCATTTGAAGCAGAAAAAGGAGACGCAGACTTGGCAGTGGTCTGACTAGCTGCCAATTAAGAATATTAGAGGCAGGCTGCCTAATTTAAAATACATGGGGGTATATGTGGAAGTCGTATGGAAAGCGTAGAAGGTTAAAATAGCCTCATTTTTCCTGCAGCAACAGATTTTTGGCATATTACAATGGCACCAAGCTAATGGGTTTTGACAACTGGTAGCAGTTAATTGCATTAGGTGACTAATGCGCATGTGGCCTTGTGAGTGGCTGCAGCGTATTCAGCAGCGCCATTTTATTTAATTAAGCCGTATGTTCCTGAGGGAGCATGACAGTTATGGAGGAAGCTGTAATTGCAGGGATTCATGATTTTGTCTTAAAATATATCCTGCTGATGCGGTTTGTGAGCTTTTGTAATGTATGAGCAAATTAAAGCCTTTATTTCCTTTTTTCTGTTATACAAATAGACTCTTAAACCAAATCATAACTAGACTTGGTAAAACATGGGTGCAGTGTTGATTAGAGATGCAGAATCAGGGGCAGCCTTTCATTTGAATAACAAGCATTGGCAACGCAAGTCATTCAGGGCTTAACGTTACACCACATGCAAAAAGCCATGCTTTGTCAATGCTTGGTAGTGATGTTGTGCTATTGGTGGTGGTGGTATGGGTATTATTGGTGGCAATGGCATTGGTAGTGGTTGTAATATTAGTGATGGTGGTATTGATATTTGAGGTTTGGGTTCTGGTATTGTAGTTGGTATATTGATGATGTAGAATTAATTGCAGTACTAATGGTTTTTAAAAAAACCCATATATTTCCTTATACATATATAGCCATTGTCTTTGAACCATTA
This sequence comes from Triturus cristatus, assembly GCF_964204655.1. NCBI lineage: Eukaryota > Metazoa > Chordata > Amphibia > Caudata > Salamandridae > Triturus > Triturus cristatus. The sequence goes on from NC_140593.1 coordinate 463,030,815, forward strand.
TTACATTGCTACATTTTCTTTCTGTACATCTTTTTTGCCTTGTATCACAACGTTTCTACATGTTATGCATTTTTGTACAGTTGGCATCTCTGGTTTGCAGCAGTTATGGTATTGACATTTGATAATGGTGGTGTTGGTGGTGGCATTGGGTGTGGTAGTGATATTGTTAGTGTGATATTGCTTGTGGTGGAATTCGCAGTTGGTAGTTTTGTTTGCGGTGTGGTATTATTGGTGGAGGTCTCATTGGTGAGTTTTTTGCTTGCGATATTGGTGTTTATTTTGCTTGTGGTATTCGATGACTATTGTTATCGTGGTGGTGGTAGCGGTATCATTGTGGTGGTATGGGTATTATGGTGGTGGTAGAGCGATAATGATGGTGGGGATATTGGTGGCGGTACTGGCGTTGGTGGTTTTTACATGTGTACATCCTTTACTCCTTGTGACTGATTTGTTGCTCTCATCACGATGGCCTTGACCCTAAGATGACCAACCAAAGTTATAACCAAAAAGTAATTTGATTAGGTCCCCATATTATGATAAGGTATGCACTCAAAATTATAGCATTCAAAAATTGCCTGCTGCAGTAAAAATAAATGCTTTCTGCATGCAATGCATGCACGAAATAAAGCATTAAATGTGACAGAATGTGTAGTGGTTGAGTGTCATTTTTAGATGTGAAAAAGGCTCTTCTCTGATGCATTGCAATGCAAGCACACAAAAGGAGGTGGAATGAGGCTCTAGACAGTCAATAGCATGACAATGAGAGAGAAATACTCCTCTGGGCGGATCTAAGATGTGATTGACAATGTCTCAAGTTAGGGCTGATAGATGCCGATGCAAACAGCCAATGGTTGAATGGGACTGACCTGAATCCCAGTTGTTAGGTCGAGCCTGGGCAGCGCTTACGCTGCTTTCCGAGCCGTGCTCCGCCCATATTTGTCATTGGCTTGTATCATTGTCCTTTGTAAATGCTGGCTTCTGATTCGTTAATAGGCTTGTTAGTCCCTCCTTGGTACCGCCTTGTCTTCATTCGTAATCTCCCATGAGGACTGGCACTTTTACTTCAATTGTTACACGGTGAGTGTTTTTTAGTCTGTAAGCACTATTTTTTTTAATAGTTTCTCATACTGCGGCCACGACATGTTTTCCTGCAACATTCAGCGCGCCATGTGTGCTTTCACTTTCTAAGCAGCCCTGGACAATGGCGGTCGTTTCATTGCATAGGTCTCGCATTTACAAGAGTTAGAGCTATTGGCATTGTACATGATAATGAATGCCTTTTATTTATGTGTTAATTATCAAAACATATAAATAAAAGGCATTGTCATTTACAATACCAATAGCTTAAAGTCAGGGCAAATGCGAGACCTATTGCATTGCAAATGCTTGTCATTAATTGGAAGCAAATGAGCTTTCAGACAGCTACGCAGTCAACTTAGACCTACAGATCTGACCTGTTTAGGAAAAACTGTAGGTAAAAAAATCAGAGGGTGCCCAACTTAAACCCTAGGGTTCTCACATGAAATAGTTTTGCCGGAAAAGCAAACAAATGTTATGCAGGAGAGCTGTAAGGATCCTGTCAAGCAAAGCTAATCTAAACGTTTGTCCTGCGACAAATTAGCCTCATAACCTTCATAATTTAATAATAGCACAAGAATGCCAAGACCTGCCTGAGGCAGGAGGCCTGGTGGTGGGCTTGTAGACGTTCGGCGACATGTATGTTAACAACAAGGAATGATTTGAGGAATAAACGAAATGGGAACCGTTTCAGTTTTTAATAGATGTTCAAAAACAATTAAATCAACTTACGTATCATGCTCAGAATGAAAATGTAATCCTAAAATATCACCCTCATTGCTGCTCCTTGGTCTGACCCTCTTTAAAAATAATGTCATTGTTGCAGATCCTAATATAGGACTTAGACACTTTTACCAGATTTTGTTTAGGTGTCCAGAGTTTTTGTATTTGGAAATCTGTGTATTATTTTAAAAACAAACTAAAATAATCCATCGATTAATTGATGTAATTAAAAGGAAGGTTGTAAAGTGTACATATCTATAGTGTATACGAATATAGGGTATAGTTATAAGTAAGAGAATGGGAAATAAGAATGAATGTGAATTTTTCAAATTTTATCTGTATCCCCTTCACTCTGTGTGAGTTCATTAAATTAGCAAGCAACAGGGTATATAAAGAGCACCCTTTTACTTCAAAGTACATTTAATAAATTGTATAATCAATCATTAAAAACAACTTTTCTTGTGAATGAATAATGGGGTCTTGTAGAGCAAATGGCTATTCGCAGGAGGGCCCAGTGGGTGCGTAGTGTTTGCAAGTATATTATATTTAAAAAAACACTTGCTGCCTCCTTCCTGGCCTCCAGCAATTTTCAGAAACAATAAAAATGTCATGATAACTTTGGTGATTAATGTTCTTCCTAGCGAGAGATCGGAGTTTTGTCTAGTGGAAGGGTTGACTCCTGGAAAGGTAGCCCAGAGGGTTAATGTGCCTGCTGCAAAGAACATGTACCATGAAGATCAAAAAGTGCACTGCTTGAATGGGGGGACCATGATGAATGGTCATTTAATGTCAGCTGTAGATGATGGATCCCTGAGCAGTGTCATGTATGTGCATGTTTGCATTGTGCTGAGGGGATTACCAGGTAATTATTCACGCAGCTCTCTGATGGATGTCACATGTGGTTTTTCTGAGTCCCCAGATAGATCATGCAGTCTGTGTGTTCTCTTTTGTACTGCCAGTCACTGGTGTATTCAACTGTGTAGCCTTGGACCGTGTCATGTATGTGCATGTAACTTGCATGATCGAGGTAACTATTAGCGGCGATACTACGTGTCTCTCGGACCTCTTTCAAGTGCTCGCCGTCCTTTTTCCCCAGCAACCCCCCTCCCCAGGGGTGGCAATCTGAGGGATAGCCCCGGCTCCACAAGCTCTAGCTACGCCTCTGGTGGCACCCCCATTCTTCCCTTCGCTGTGTTTGAAAGTATGCCCTTTGTTTATTGGAAGTTCTTGGGCCGTGCTTTCCGTCTGGGTATCAATCAATCTGACACTTTCCTGTCCACTGTGTGGCAACTCACCATGTATTACTACTAGCCCAAAGGTCTTTCTTTTTTAATCGTTTAGATCTTCCTGCATAGCCTGGAAGGCTAAATCTATTCCCCCCTCCTCTTAGTTGCCCTGGGTCCAGACCATCTGCTCATTGAGATGGCATAGAATCCTTTTGTGCTGACATTTGGCTTGGGGCTGGACCCTCCCCCTCTACGGCCGTGGATTCAGGATCTCTTGTGACCCTCTGGGTGCCTTTCTTGTGTCAAATATCGGAAAGAGTTTTATACTGAATGATTCTTCTATCTTTGCTTTTTTTTTGCTTATGCTGCTTGTGCTATTTTTAATGCTAATTATATATTTGTAATGCTAATAATATTGCCTTCTGAATTCAGGCCAGCCAACATTAAATAGTTGTTACTGCTGCTGGCTCTGTTTTGCAAGGATGTCTGCACCTTTGAGTCATTTTGGTGATGGGTATCTGATGTTTGGGCTTCCGTCAGGGACCCCTCCTCTCTCTGGCTCCCTGGCCTTATTTGGATTTCGAGCTCCTTATCATTTGCAATATAGCCTCTGTTTCTATACTTGTTTCTATGCTTGTTTTGCCACAGCTGGTTAAAGGAGATTTTTCAGGTCCCTAATCATAGATGTAAAAACTTCAGGCAACGTTGCTAGTTTCTCCACTATGATTCTGCAGTGGCAGTCTTTTGGAGTAGCTCTTTTTTTCCAAGTGTTCTAGCGATGGCCAGTGCTATAGTTTGCATAATGTCCATTTTGAACCTCCAGCTTATGTGACTGCCAAGTGAGGGCATTAGTGGCTTCTAAAAGTGTGGCATTAATTGATGACAGCAGGATATCTTGGTTTTTGTGCAAGTCTTGGCTTTTTTCATGCCTGGTCTCCTGGAAATTGTCATGGGACGTCAGATGTGTGTGTGTTATACTGAGCAGACTAGCCCCTTGCTATTGCACCCCCAACCATGGCATAGGTCTGTTTCCACTCAGCTCAATAAAGCTGTCTCTTGATGTCAAGGGGCTGGTTGGGATAGTTTCAATTGGGTCCATTAGAACACTCACTGCATCCTTGGTGTGTATTTCTACAGTGATTTCACCGTGTTGAGCCTGTTGTGGGGACCTGGAGACTGACATCCTTGTAGACGACTAAATGGGTTTGTCGCCCCCTTGACAGGGCACTACTAATGAACCTGAGGAAAGTTCTATCACGCCTGTATGTGAGTGGCGTAGGTATCACAACTTCTGACGCTATTCTTGGTGACTGTTTGATACGTTGGAGCCTTTTCATTACTTTTGGGGCATTCAAGTCCATTTCATTACTGATGCTAAGCCCCTCTTTATCGGGGAGGGCTCTCGACCACCTCTCTTTGACGCCCTGTCACTGTCATTATCCGCTATCATAATAGCACTGGAGTCAAATGTTGAGCCCCCTGAGATTCCAGCTGGAACTCTCCTATAATAATCGTCCAGGGGTTTTGGCCCCTTTGCACCCTTCTTTGTGCTTCTCTTCGCACAAGCTCTAATCTGCTGCTTTCTACTTCCCCCTTTTACCATGGCTGCTGCTCTTCTCTGCAAGAAGACACTATGAGCTACTTTCCAGCCTGAGGTGAACACGTTGCTTTAACTTGCTGACGGTCACCATCCGGGGTCCTTCTTGATGTCCCTAGTGCTTTTCAGAACAGTATCAAGGCGGTTGTCAATAGGACTCATTAGGCACCAGCTGGTTTAATATTTTCTGCCTATTTTCTTCCTGCGCACCTCATGGCGTAAAGTGACTCAGGTGCAGCATATAAAATGTTTGTCCACGCTAAAAGCGTAATAGGTGCGTAGTCAACAAAAGTAGCCATTCGCAGTCGCCTCACATACACCTTCACCCCTGTGTCAAGTCGAGTGGCACTGCTGCTCAGTGCGTGAGAAATAATGCACTGAAAAGGAAGAGTCGGAAAGGTGAACACTGACTCTGCACTTTTGAATATAAATAAAAAAGTAGCATTCGTTTTTATCATGTAACTTTCTTTGGTGATGGAAACCAATTGGTTAATAGAGTTACAGGCTCTCAAACAATTTACTTGTGCACTGTATTATTTATTTGGCAACATTTTTGCCCTCTCGTCTTCCGTGTTAAAGAAAGTTGTTGAGTGATGTCTTGAGCAGAATGAATAGCAATGGCACTGTGCCTGGTAAGACAATTGGCATTGTTGTAACCGTTGACGGGTGCAGAGCTACTGTTATTTAAGTAAACTTCAGTCAGGTCCGGTGAGCATGATGTGTAGCACCACACATTGGAATGGGGCAGGCGTCTCCGCCTCGAAGGAATGCGTCAAAGCCACACTCCATATTTCCCGCGCGTAGTTAAGACTTTTCTATGTTGGCCAGGAGCAAGGGGAGGAGTTATGAAAGGATGGGTAACACCTCTGCAGTGCTTTAGACTCCGGTGTAGAGGAGTGGGCTTGGAAAGGCCCCAGAAGAAGAAGGACCCCCTCCGTGGGTGCCGCACAGATGAATACATCTCCTTGAGGAGGTCCATCATGGATTCATGGGATAAGTCGTGAGGGGGTGACACCATGAGTTATCCGCACCGGGTGACACCAACCCTAGTGACGCCACTGCTTCCTTGCGACCTGTTACTTAATCAAAGAGCACCCTTTGAAGTGTACAGGGGAAGCCTGGCTGTCCCCTCACCAGTGTGTGTCCCACCCAGCTTACAGGACTGCAGCAATATTCCTATACCTCCTCTCTGTGTTCTTCCATGCAGGTCTGAGTCTACCAAAATGGAAACCAATGCCCTCCATGAATTATACCATACATAGGCACACATACACCTGCTGCATTTATACAGCATAGCATGCACAATCGGCACAGTACTGTATCCTTTATGTAGTGTACCCCTCTTTGGCACATCTACACCCAACACATATATTTAACATGCTGGCACTGCCCAGCACTATATCCTTTGTGTATTGTACCACTTGCAGGGACACATACACCCAGCACATGCATTCACCGTGCACACACTGCTCAGCACTACATTCTTCATGTGTTGTATCATTCACAGCCTCACATACACCCAAGCACATGTCCTCACCATCCACGCTCTGCTCAGCACTGCATTATCCTTGTAATGTACCCTTCCCAGGCGCACATACACCCAGTGCAGATACACCATGTGCAGATACACCACTTCTGATCTGTGCAGAACTTCACAACAAACTGCTGTAGGCCATGGGTGAGTTAAGCACACAGCAGCAGAACCGTAAAATAAGTGAGCATGTAGGCCTGCCTCACTTTGGTGACAAAAGTTAAAAAGGACATGTGCACTCCCACTGATCACTACACGGTATGCTGCCACCAAAAGAGTACTGAAAACCTGGCTATTTAATTTGTGAATCACAGTTAACAGAATCTATGCGGTTTGCCGGAGTGCCGAGAGACCTCTTGGGTGGGGTGGGGGGGGAGGGTGATTCGAGCGCTTAATAAATACTAATAACATAACACCGTGCTCGTGCTGCTTACTTCCTGCTGAAGGTAGTAGCCTTAAATCACTGTAAGGGTAGCGCTTTGGGTGCCCCTCCAGGTCCAACAAGACCGTGATCCTGGAGAAAGGCCTATGCTACGGTGAACACACATGATCCGTGTTTGTTTGTGACAACACAAATCTGCATTAGGGATCCAGGCATCAGTTCAGGGCAGGGGTGCATGTCCATTACCAGTTACAGGTCAGGTACAGTTGGTCCATTAAAATAGTGCATGTTGTTCTATATATATATATATATATATACAGACAAAATCCCTTCAAAGAAAAGATCAGAGGACACAACGGGGATTATATATATATATATATATATATATATATATATATATATATATATATATATATATATATATATATATATATATATATATATATATATATATATATATATATATATAAAAGCAATTACAATACAATGCAATACTTTGTTTCCATTGGCTAACCCAAATACAGGGAATTGAAATAAGCATTTTCACGAGAATTGATGGGCAGAGTGCTCGTTCTCAAAATTATTTCACACGTGTAACTGCGAAGAATTCTGTGATGTGGCCTGTAGATTGCCGTCTCATTTAGAAGAAACAAAGCCATGCAGCATGAGTGCAATCGCTGCCTTTTTTTGCGTTGCCTGTTTTATGCTGCAAACATTTCCAATGAGCAGCTGCCACAAGATGGCGCTACCTTCCCACCAAAGTGGACTTGAAGGTCTCAACTGAAATACAGATTCGCTATTTTTAAAGCAGTATTTTTTTCCTACTGCTAAACCTTGGTGATTAGTAGTTGTAGTTGAAAATACTTTAACTCTTCAGAGGCTTAGTAATAAAAAGTCTGTCGGAGATGTGACGTATTTTTTATGTGGGTCATGGCGCCCATGGAGGAATGGATGTGATTGTGTAAGTTGTTTTTATAGTTTAGAGGATGTATACTACCATTCTGTTTGTACATCACTTTTAACTCGTTATTTGGATTTTTGTCACAATGTTTTCGAAAAGCGTTTGGACATAAATTCAAGACCAGCAGAAACATTTGCTTTCATCTAAAGATGACGTAAAACCTATTTTGGAAGTCATTCGATAGGGGAAAGTCCTCCTCTGCGGTCCCAATATCAAACTATTGAAATCTGCATTACAAACATCTGTTCATCATAAAGTACATGCATTACATGTTAGCGAACCTCATAAAAAGTGAAGCCAACTCTGAGGGATTAGCAGTTTTAATTAAACTATTTTATTTCGGTATCACAAAGACTTTATTCGGATATGATATATAATTCTGAATAAATACTCCGTTGGATCAGTTCTACAGACCATAGAGGAATCAACAAGGCCGCTCAATAAATTGTGTGAAAACCTTACAATTTTGAAAAAGGAACTTAATAAGCAGGTAGAAAAGCAATTACTCGGTACTTTAGCGCAGAACTAAAAGTTTTTATGGTATTGCGAATAAAGTGATCTAAGACACCGGAAGTATATTTACCATTATTGTAATTATACTGTGAGATGGGCTGAGGTTTATGCTTCACTATGTAGACATGTCAAAAATGGGGCAATTATTTATTTACAAAATTACAATAAATAATGATTTCTAGTTGTACTAATGTCATGAATGGTATTAAAATTATTTCCCTACGTTTTTTTTCAGTATTCATGTATTTCAATTTTGTTTGGTCAGCTTGGATTCTGTAACCCCGAGGTGGCTTTTTTCAAAATGTCTTGACAAGTTATCGCGTTACATAAATATGGTGTTCTAAATGTTGTTTACAGAAATATTGTCCCATTTGGTGTACATTTTTAATTATCAACTCAATGGGATGCTATTTTTGTAAATCATATTTAAGAAACAATATTTTTTGTTAGACAATATTTAGCTTACGATACACAGGAGCTATTCTGTAGGGAGAACAGTTGTGAAGGGGAGACGGGTGAAGTAGGGAGCTTATGAAGAAAGTCGGCAGGGAGAAAGATTTACATGAAAGTAGGGACACTAGGACGGAGAGATCAGAGTACATTGAAACTCAGGGTGAGTTAGAGGAAGGACAAATAGAAAACTATAAGCATTCAGCAAGTATGCTAAGTTTCATATCATGTGTCTCAATATTAATCTTGACTCCCTAGTGCTCTCTATTTACTTCTCTGTGTCCAAACATGATTATTTTAATACAAAAAATAGTTGTTCACTGCGTTATGGTGTTTGGGTAGAATATGCATTGAATACTAATGTATTTTCTGAGTCTCAATATATGATCTCCCTTCTTAAAACTATATATGTATAATAGGACAGTCGTAGACACCAAATAGGTCTGTGTAAAAACTTAATTAGTGAAATAATTTTAGGAACTTAGACCTCAATGTGTCAAATGGTTTTTGCCATTCTTTTTCTATGGGGAAATGTGTTGTTCCATAAGGGCCTTACTCTCACCCTGGGTATTTTCACTGTGGGGCAGTGCTAATGTCTCGTTACTTACCGATAATCGTCATTACCCCTATTAAGGTCCTCCTCGTCCCAGTCCTTACTATGTGAGGTAATCCTGCCTCACGACAGTCCAATATTAGTTAGTATTTCTTTCATTTTTACAATTTAAGCCCCTCCCACCCACCGCAATACCTGTTATCAACAGGTCCAGACAACAACGCAGCGGGAGGGAGGGAAGGAACTGGACTGGGACGAAGAGGACCTTAATCGGGGTAATGAAGATTACTGGTAAGTAACGAGACATTACCCCCTCTTATGTCCTCCTTGTCCCAGTCCTTACTAGGTGAGGACCTCACAAGCAGAAAAACTATGATAAAAAACGCAGGACACCAGGGATGCATGCAAAAGTACAACTGTTTAATCAAACAAATGATAAGGTACAGGAGCGTTCAAAACGCCAACAGCAAAATTGTTCACAGAGGCATGCAAAACATCAAGGCGATAATGCTGGTCAAACGTATGATGGTACTGCCAAGTGGCCGCCCTATAAATCTCCTGGATAGAAACCCTCGCCGCCTCAGCCCAGGAAGCGGACACAGAACGTGTCAAATGTCCCTACACCTGAGACAGAGAAGGCAGACCCACAGACTTATAGGATTGGCAGACTGCCAAAGCACCTACCGATTGATGCCCCTTTGCCACACCCCAACAGGAGATAAACAGGGCAGGAGAAAGACGAAACTCCAAGGTACGCTGGAGGTAAACCTGAAGGGCCCTGCGAACATCCAAGGCCAAAGGAACAAGCGAAGCCCCATCCCCAGGCAAATCAGGAAGGACCACCTCCTGCTGCAAATGGAATTTGGAGGAGACTTTAGGGAGAAAAGCCGGGTCAAGCCGCAAAACCACCCTGTCCTGCAGAAACTGCAAATCAGGAAAGGAGGCAAGCAAAGTACCCAACTCACCCAACCGCCTAGTGGAGGTGATGGCCAACAGAAAAGCCACCTTAGCGGACAACCACAACAAATCTGTTTTCAACAAAGGCTCAAAAGGGGGCAACTGCAGACCCCTCAAAACAGTCGGCAAACCCAATAAGGCACAATCACAGGAGTGACCGGACGACGAAGCCGAAAACTTCACAGAAGCCGACACACCAAAGGAGCAACAACCTTCATGGAGTACCCCGAACCCATACATGCCCGAACCGCAGCCCATTGAGCAGTCTAAGTAGAAGGGGAAAGGTCTTTCAAAAACCCATCTCGAAGTAAATCAAGAATAGAAGCTGGATCCCCAACCACAGGATCCACACCATGAGAGGAGCACCAAGAGAAAAAAGAGCCCCAATGCTTGCCATAGCTCTTAACGGTCGAAGGCAGACGCGACTACTGAATGTCACAGACCACCAAAGAAGAACAATCCAAAGATTCCAATGTTAGCCTTTCAAGAGCCAGGCTGTCAGATTCAAGCGACGAAGACGGGGCAAAGACAGGAGAGGAAACTCAAGTGTAGACAGAACCAAGGGAAACAGGACAAACCTGCCCTGCCAACTGCATCAAGAGCGGAGACCAAAGGCGGCAAGGGCAAAAAGGAGCAATTAAGAGCACAGACACCCTCTCCCCCGAATCTTCTGCAGCACCCTCGGGAGGAGGGGAATCAGAGGGAAGGCATACAGAAGGCCTGAGGGCCAAGGACTCGAGAGCGCATCCACCACCCAGGCCTGAGGACAAATCACCTCTGAACAGAACCGAGGGAGAAGAGTGTTGTGAGGGGAAGCCAAAAGATCGATCCAGGAAGCCCAAACCGAAGGTCCCGGAACAGAGGAACAGACCGATGGAACAGAACCGAGGATGGAAGGTTGCGGCTTAAGCTGACCGCATGAAAGTTCAGATGCCCCTGAATATAATCAGCCCTCAACGCCAACAGGTGAGATTCCGACCAGGCACAAATCATGTAAGCCGGAAGATTCAGAGATGCGCACCGGGTCCCCCCCGGTGGTTCAGGTAACAACGAGCCACCTGATTGTTGGTGCAAACCAACAGATTCGCCCCTTGGAGAGAAACCTGAAATAACAGCATCGCCTGCCAAATGGCCGCCAACTCCCACCACTTCGAGGAATGGGCACTGTACGCCCGATACCACTGACCATAGGCCTCTAAGGACCACAACGGGGCCCCCTATCCCCAAAGATTGGCGTCTGTTGTCAACAAGAGGGGAGGAGGAAGCTGAAAATGCACCCCCTTCTCCCGATTGGGAGTGCAAAGCCACCAAGCCAAATCCTGAACCAGAACAGGGGAGAGAGGAACCAGAGCGTTGTAATCTGCTCGAGAAGGGTTTCACTGAGTCAAAAGATGATTCACCAAAGGCTTGAGGTGCAGGCGAGCCCAAGGAAGCATAGGCGTGGTGGCAGCCATCAACCCCTGGACCCGTAACAAAACCTGACCCGGGGCAGAAGGGCAACTTAGCAGGTCTTGCAGAAACGTCTGTAAGGTAGATATCCGAGCAGGAAGGAGAAACACCGCCCACAGCAAGGTGTCGAAAAGTCCACCAATAAACTGAAGTCTCTGAACAAGGTCCAGATGAGACTTTGCCAGATTCAGCTTGAACTCCAGGCCCTAGAACATGGCGATTGTCGCCTCCACCGCCAGAAGAACCTTAGGGAGGTAGGAAGCAGAGACCAGACAATCATCAATATTGGGAAACAGAGAAACCCTGAAGCTGCAAAACCCCAACAGCATGAGCCAATACCTTGGTAAAAGTCCAGGGAGCAGTAGAGAGGCTGAAAGGCAACACCCAAAACTGGTAATGGACCTCATTCACTGCAAACCTCAGGAACCGATGACTTCCCGGATGGACAGGAACGTGAAAATAGGCATATTCTACATCCAGAGAAGCCAAAAAATTGCCCTTTTGGATGAGGAGAATGACAGATTGCAAGGTGACCATCCGAAAATGATCCAGCCGCTCCTGTTTGTTCAAAGACATGAGATTAAGAATCGGGGGGAAGAAACCATCAGGTTTTGGGACCAGGAACAGAGTTGAATAGAAACCCAGGCCCCGCTCCATCTCCGGAACCAGGACAACAGCGTCCTTTGACAATAATAGGTCTACGCCTGACAACGTGGCAGACTTTCACGAGGTTTCTTGACAATAGGGTAACCCAAAAACAGTCCAAAGGGGGAGGGCCGTGGAATGGAATCCGGTAACCCAGATCGATGACTGACAGGACCCACTGGTCGAAAATTAGACTTGGCCAACGATCAAGGAACAAATGGAGCTGAGCCCCCACCTTGGCATAGTCATTTTTGTACAGCACCCTGGGGCTGCTGCTGCTGAGGCCGGGATTTATAATGGAACGCAGCCTCCCCACCACGGGCCCGACCACGAAAGGGCTGAGAAGACAGAGCACCCTGAAACCCTTGCTTATGGAAAAAGGATTTCTTCTTCTGCACAGCCTGAAAAGGTTTCAACAACTTCTCCTCCTCCGCAGACCGCTGCACCATTGTGTTCAAACCCTCCCCAAAAAGCAGGGGACCCTCAAAAAGCAGTTTATGAATCAAGGCCTTCTGAGCACCATCAAGATCCAAAGGCTTGGTCCAGATAGAGCTCTGACCAGTTACTGCTGCCCCAGCAGCCGAGGAGAAGGCCCACAGCGTATCAAAAGTCACAACAGACAGAAACTGAGCCAACACCTCCATCTGTGCCAAGATAGGAGTGGGATCCCGCTGATCCTGAAGACAGTCCAATAACTTCTCGAAATCCTTGATAAGGACCTACGAGGCATAGGCCGAGTAAGTGCTAGCCCAAACCCCAAAATGAGAAGCAGCATAAGAACGCTCGAGAGCGGACTCCACCTTCCATTTAACCGGGTCAGCAAGGGAAGCCTCTTCTGAAGACAAAGACAAAGAAGTAGAAGCCATGGAGGACACAATAGAATTGACATTAGGAACCTGAGGAAACTGGGCGTCAAACTCCGCCAAGCGATACCGTTTCCCCAGAAAATGAGGAATCCTCTGTTTGTCGACCTCAAGCCATTTCTTAACCAGAATGTTCTTGATGACATCATGAAAAGGCAGGTCGACCACCACCGAGGTACTATACTGGGAGTAAAACCCCTCATTAGACAACGATTTAGGATCAAACCCCAGTACTTCACAAATATGGACCAACATGTCCAAAAAAACCTTCCCCTGGATATACTTGCCCTTAGGGGAAATGTCCATGTCCTCATCATCCTCCACCTTAGACTTTTTAGCTGAAGGTTCAAGCAGCGTAGCCTGCACAGCAGAATTAATCAAATCCTGCAGATCAGACCTGGAAACTTGCAACAGGTCATCCTCCTGCAGCTCCTGTACATTATTCCATTTGGATAAAGACTTTGCAGGCACCGGAGAGGAATCCTCATCTCCCATGGCAAAGCAGGAAGATCAAACCACACAGGAAGCCACAGATCAAACCAGAAAGTCCCCAGCCACTCCCACTAAATACTGTCACCAAACGACCATGTCACGACCAACACAAGACTTGGAAATGCCAAAAAGGACAGCCCTGCCGCCTCCCCCACAGAAACAACAAGCATTGAAAATGCAATAGGTCTCGCTTTTTATTATGTTAAAGCCATTTGCTTTGCTAATGGTATTGTATAGCAAAGCAAATGGCTTTAACTTAATTAAAGGCGAGACTTATTGCATTTTTAATGCTTGTTTTGTTCTGTATCTTGAAATCGACCCCACAACAGACTCCTTCCGTTACTGAAAGCCCTTAATCCAATACTACCACAAACAGCTGTCACTTTTTTGGCTTCCATGTTAGATATATTGCAAATGAGTATATTACATTCAGGCATAAGCGTTACCTGCACATGGGGCTCCCACGCCTTCCCTGGCTCATGCCGGCTGCTCCTGTTCCTAGCCTACCCCAGGGGCAGACAGCACCCCCAGAGGGCAGTGTCTGCGGCCCGCCTCGTGCAACCTGCCTTACGTCATTGCCCCACCCCTTCCAACCCTCTACTTTCAGAGTAGCTTGAAGTTTAGACTCATTATGTATGTGGTTGTACTGAAGAGGACACGTAGAAATAGTATTAAAGTACAAAAGGTTGTTTTTTGCCTGCTGCAGCTGGAAGTTGTCTGGATCTTCATTGGTTAAAAAAAAAAAAGAGTCATCTGCTATTGGAGACTGACACGTATTTGTGTGGCCACAAGTGGAATCCAAGGATATATCACACACTGAAGCATTGTGCCTTGAGGGCTTTCACCTTTCTGCATAATAAGGACTAGTAGAAAAAAATAAATGTGCCTACTGTTAATTAATCCGCAAAGTATTCCATTCCATTCCATTCCCCTATGCATGGCAATGCGAGCAATGAATGAGATGTTAACGCCAAATTCGGACTCGTCAGTGAAGGGCAGTGACAGGCTCTATGAGCATCCCGTGTCTCACAGGGGAGGTGGTGGAGAGCAGCTGGTGATGTGTGGTAGACTGTCGCTTTTGGGGGCACAACTGATTAGCAGATGGGGGGCGGGTTCAGAATGACACAGTGGATGAATTTAGTATTATGAGCAGCCCATATTAAATGCCAGTGGTTAACAGAGTCAAGCATTTTACCATTCTCTCTTCTTTACTGTCTGAATGAAAGTGCCGCAGATGTACCCAAGTCCTGCTCAGGTCTCGAAAGACTGCTTTCTGCTATTGCCTTTTAAAAATGTATGTGTGTCTTGCACACTTCTGTGCCTGGAGTATTTGCATCAGCTGGCGTTGGAGCAATCCTCAAACCCTGAGGCTAAAGCAAGGCGGGCTGGCTGCAGACTGAGTTCTGAGTGAATGGTTCAGTTTGTGGGGGTGCTGCCTTCTGCTACAGTTTGATTGGGGCTGTACTTGGAGTTATCTGTAGGACTGCTGCACTTTTAATGGGGCTATACTGGAAATACTCTGAAGAGCTGCTACATTTTTTAACGGGGGCAAAAGTGACTCTTCTCAACGGGACTGCCATACTATTAACGGGGGCAGGACTGGGAGCTCTGTGCTACTCCACTTTTAATGGTGGCCGGGGTTGCACTTGTCTGCAGGACTGCTGAACTTTTAATGGGGCACTACAGGGAGTTCTCTTCTTTAATGGGTGTGGTGTTGGGAGTTATTTCCCTGCAGCCAGGGCTGCGACTCTTCGTGGGGAGGCAGAAATGACACTTATCTGCATGTCTCATACCTTGAGGCGCTGACAGTCATGTTCCAGGAGGCAGCCGCGCAGGGTGTCTGTGGTGCGCGCAGCTGCTTTTCTATCTTGGATGTCACCCTCATACTCACTAGCCGCTCGCGCACCCAGCATGGCTCGCCTCTTCAAAGCGACCCCCTGATACCTCGTCCTGTGGATGATGCTCTACTTCCTGCTGCCGGTGAGTCCAGTCACCAGAGCTCCCCACACACCTGCCCCCGTTCATTGCTCCCCACATAGCCGTAAAGAACCCTGAGGCACACTGGATTGTTTACCATGTTGCTGCGGTGTGTCTGGCGCTGTGCTCCCCGGGCTGCGGTTGGTGATAGGGGCGGGGCTGGTGAAGGGCTGCTGGGACTCTGTGCGCCGCTCTCGATCCTATGACGAGGAGTCCTGCTGCAGTAGAGAGGGGTGGAGGGGAGTGAGCGCGGCAGCGTGGTGAAGGCGCGAGGGGCGGGCGGAGTGAGCGCGGCAGCGTGGTGAACGCACTATTTAGAACAAGATGTCATCGGACTGTCCACAGTCCGTACGGACACGCGCATGCGGTCTGCTTTGGACAGATGGTGAGAGCAGCCATCTTTGTCCATGCAGACGCGTGCATGTAAGCCCACGGGGAGAATTGATTCAAAAAAGGTCCTCTCCATTGCGAGAGCAACGCATGCGCTGCTTTCGCCAGGCGAGACCTAAAAATCATGGCCGCGGGAGCCGGATGCCACTAGGAAACCCTAGCACCAGAACAACCTGAAACCAGAATGCAAAGGAAAGCTCCCTGCCCTAGCCAAGCACATGCGCGGGGAGCATGTTCTGATAACGGAGCAGGTATGCGACTGACCGAAATACCGCTGCGGACAGCGTGCACACAGGTATCATGAAACATGTTCAAATAAAAAACAAACTTACCACACTGTAGCCCCCCTGCATGAATCGGCAGAAACAGGAAACATGACACGGCAAACACCAACGTTCCGACCGCCGCGTTGGACAGTAGAAAATACGGCATGGTGGTGGGTGGAAGGGGCTTAAATTGTAAAAATAAAAAAAATACTAATGTTTCAATTCGACTGTCGTTAGACCGGATTGCCTCACAAAGCAAGGACTGGGACGAGGAGGACATATGAGGGGGTAATGAGCCATGTGCGCCTGTGTCTGGCCCATGATGTAATCTCTGCCGAGTACTGGCAGTTCCTGTTCAACCGCCTACCTCTTTTTCTTCTCTGATTGCAGACAGCTTTCGCTGTCTGGAAAGACCTCGTCACCACCACACACAACATTACACACAGTACAAAACATACAAAACCTATATATGCATACAGAATAGGGCTTCAGGCCAATCTTCTTTAGCTATAAACTTGTTTGGGCGAGCCTCAGTCCCCTTCAGCTGTTGGTTTGCCCATCACGTTTTAGGAGCATTCCATAGCATTTTACAGATGTGTACTACGTTATCCATGGTTACCGTTTGTATGGTGTTGCTGACAAAGTAGTCCTTTGCTTTCCTGCAACTACCACACCACTGTCTGCCTGCAGCCTTCCCAGGCCGGGCAGCAGAGAGGTGCAAAGCGACTAGTTTCCGGTTTAGAAAGGAGTGTGCTGCAGCTAGATGTTGCTGAGGTTTATAGTAGGCATCTGTTTATTAGGGCATGCCTTACGAATCATGACTACTTTATCAGATACCACATGGAATCCCCTCATGTGGTATAGCCACCACGCCAACGTCATGACGCAACTTCCATCTTACATGATTCCATGGCCGACAACATAGAAAGGTGCTTCTGTTAGAAGGGCTGGGGACAGGACGAGAGCACATCATTGTGAGCAGCAAAGCAGGGATCAGGGACATCACAAGTAGCCTGCCGAGCCCTGTGACCATCCCACCCTGGGCATCAAAGTCTTCGACAGGCCAGTTGCTGAAACACTGAGAGCTCCCTGCAGCCACCGCCAGAGTGCCTATTGACTCTCTTGATGTTTCACCCGGATGCCCTGCTGCTCCTTCCACCAGCTGCTGCTGGTACGTGAGGGTGCCCTCGTGTTTCGTTGCTGCTGCCATCCATGGCTTCCTCCGTGCAGCCACTGAGTGCTCTGAGTAAATCCAGAAGGCCTGCCTCCGGGCCGCTCCAGTAGAATGTAGTGCGCGTAGCTGCTTGTGTTGATTATCCGTCTGGGAGCTCGTGTTACATTTATGGCACTCCGTGGCTCCATTGCCTGCGCTGGCAGGTTGCTCAAGTGCCATTTAGGGTGCCTGGTCGTTCCCCTGCTGTCCCCACTGCTTTCACTCAGGTAACATTTAGAGTGCTGGCCTCAGCAGCAGTGACTCCAGACATAATCTGCTGGGGCAATACACAGCAGACTCTAGGTAGCGTTTTGAATATTTTAATTTTCAGGGTCACTTTTCGCCAACCAACAACTCTATTATCTCTCCTTGCCTCTCTCCTCATATGCCTGGCCCCCTTTCTTTTCTCCTTTTTCCTTTCCCTTGAATTCTGTCTTTACATTCTTTCTTCATCTCTGTGCTTTCTCCATTTCCCCTTGAGAGGCTCTTATTTTAATCACATCTTCTCCTGGTATGCCTTCTCTCGCTCATCCCCCTGTTCCCTCTCCACCTCCCTTTCTCCTTTCTCCTTCATCCAACTTTCAGTTTCTTTACATTTCCTTTTTACCTCCAACCCTTTGAGCCTTTAATTTGCAATGTGTGCACCACCTGTGCCCTGAATTTACCGCGCCCAATAGGGCTTTATGGCTTTTCACACATCCCAATGCAACTTCTCAGTCAGGCCTCCTCGCCTGCCCTCATTAGTCCATGCATCCCTGCAGGATGGCACCCTTCCCTTTGAACGGCAAGCAGCACATGTGCCCTGCACCTGCCCCCTTACCGCCAGCCCCTCCTTACTTGCATCTTCCCCTTATGGTTTCAATTGGAAATCATTCGAGGTGCGTAGTCACCTTCTCTATATGCTCCTCTCGGCTCTTCTCTATTCCTCCCCAAACACCTCTTTATATGAACTGGGAACCTACAGGGTCTTCCTCCCTCTCAGCCTTCTATCTAATGAGTTATATCCCCCTCTGTGCAGCACTCCTCCCCTTCCCTCTCTTACTCTTCTTTTTTGAGTTTAACCCCTTCAGTGCCCATGACGAGATGGTCTCGTCATGGGCCGCGGTTGCGCTGTGCCCATGACGAGACCATCTCGTCATGAACCCCGCCCGCTAATGAAACGCCCGGCACAGGGCGTGGAAAGGGCGGGGCACTGAAGAGGTTAAGAAGCTTTATTTAAACATAACAAACCAATAGTTTACATTAAAGACCTAGAGAATAACAATATAAGAATTACATGTAAGCAAAATAAAGCAGGCAGTAAATCAGAGAAGAAAGCTAATTAGAATTTTTTAGGGATTTAGGGAAAAGGAAAGGAAGGGAAAGGAAAAAAGGACGAGGTATAAAATATCTTGTAATCAAAAACACCGAAATATACGTCAATCAATACTATGCTCATAAGGAACGTAAAGTATAAAGAACAAATAACTGTTGAGTATAAACACTGCCAAGTAATAAGATAATAAAAAGAGGAAGGAATTCAAGGGGGTTGGAAATTTTCAGAACGATGATGAGAAACATTATTGATTGAAACAATATTTAAATAAGCAGTTAATGGCATACAAAAAACATCTCTCTTAACATCTGAATTACATTGGGAGGCAAAAGCCATATCTAACCTATGATATTGACAAACAGTATTCCATCGTGACTTAGTTGAAAGTTTAGCCAAACATTTCCAATTCATTGTAATTTATTGAAATGCTAGAGCCAACATAAGCTCAAACAACCCTTTTTCGTAGGAAGGTAGAAGAATGGATTCTGAGAGACTTCCCATAAAGAGAAGAACATTGAATAATGGAGTGTGGATCTGAAATATTTTTGATAAACAAACCCAGATTTGTGTTAAAAAAGAAAGAACAGGAGGATATGAAAAAAGGAGATGTGAGAGATTTGCTGACGGGAAATCACAGGACCAACATTTCTTATTATCTATGTGTGGGAAAGTAGCTATCGAGACAGGAGTGAAATATAATCTATGATAAAGAAAAAACATAGATTGAGTGGTGGAAGCGGACCTTGAAATCCTCAGCGACCGAGCCCAAATCTTATTCCATATATCAGTGCTCCACTGGGAACCTAAGTCTGATTCCCAAGCAAGTTCTAATTTAGACATATCACGTTCTAGATTGGTGGTGTAAAAGAATTTGTAAATTGAGGAAGCTTTTGGGATTAATGTTAAGATTTTAAGGATTAAGTCTTGAGTGATGGGATCTTCATCAGAATCGAGGAAATAAAAAATGTTTAAAAGTAATTCCATAAGTATGGAAAATGTATGCAAAAAAGATAGAGGACAATTAAATGTAGCTTGAAAGTCAGGAAAAGTACAAGGAGAAGTGCCATCAAATAAATCATTAACCCAAGAGATTCCTTTTGCTCTCCATGAAGTCCAGTATATAAGTCTATTATTAATAGTTATAAGATGATTATGCCACAAAGGAGAATGAAGAAAGGTATTTCTGGAAATTGATTTTGGTTGAAAATGAGATTTTAATAAAGAACAAGTGTGTTTAAATAGCGGGGGGGATGTGAGTGTGTTTTTAGCAGTAAAAGAAAGAACTTCTTTGATTGAGAAAGGAGCAAACATACAGCGTTCAATGGTGACCCATAAAGGAGTAAAAGGAGAGGATTCTGTGAGAAGCCAATAAGAAGCTTGTTTTAAGCTAAATGCTTTATGATATAATCGAAAATCCGGAAAGTTCACTCCGGCTACAAGTCTCGGTTTTCTGAGATGAAGTAAAGAGATTCTAGATTTTTTGTTATTCCATAGAAATTGAGAAAGAAGAGTATCTATTTTTTTTAGAAAGGTTCCAGGGATATGAATAGGAATCATTGAAAAATAATATAATAAAATGGGAGTAATCAACATCTTAATGTAATCAAGATGGCCCCACCAGGAGAGGAAAAGAGGACTCCAGGATGAGAAGAGTTTAGATATACGATCTAACGCTACATCCATGTTTAATTTAACCGAGTCAGAAATGGAATTGGAAAACCAGATACCAAGGTATTTGATTTTGGAGCTATTCCAATGAAAACCAGTAGAGTCAAATTGTTGTTTGAGGCAAAATTTTGCAATCGATAAAACTTCTGTTTTAGCAGAATTGATCTTATAGCCTGATACCGCTGAAAAATCGGATATTTCTTGTAATAACGAAGGAATAGAAGAATCTGGGTTGGAGATGAAAAGTAAAATATCATCAGCATAAGCGGATAATTTCAGGTGATGATCTCCATATGGAAAACCAAAGATAGAGGGATTCTGACGAATACGGGAGAGAAAAAGTTCAAGAGAAAGAACAAACAAAAGGGGGGATAATGGGCAACCTTGCCTAACACCTCTATAAAGAGGGAAATGCTGCGAAATTTGACCATTAACAATAGTAGAAGCAGAGGGGGTAGAATAAAGGAGAGAGATAAGAGAAGTAAATTTAGTACCAAAACCATGCCATCTAAGAGATTAAAATAAAAAGGACCAATCTACCCTGTCCAAAGCTTTTTCAGCATCGATGGAGATCGCCGCGAGCAGAAAAGATCGAGAAGGAGCTTTATTGAGAACATTGAAAAATAGACAAGAGTTATCAGAGGTTAGTCTACCTTTAACAAATCCACATTGTTCGGGGCCTATTAAATGAGGGAGGAAGGATTCAAGGCGTAATGCTAAGAGTTTAGCAAAGATTTTATAATCAAAATTTATCAAGGAGATGGGGCGATAATTTTTGCAAAATTTGGGGTATTTGCCTTCCTTATGAATAAGACAGATAGATGCTTCCAGAAAAGTACCACTTGCTGCACCAGTAGAACAAAATATTGGAAAAGGTTAAAACGTTTTGGTAATAGTAAATTGGAAAAATGAAGATAAAATTCTACAGAAAAACCTTCAGGGCCAGGGGATTTGTACTTCTTCAGAGAATTTAAAAAGGAGGAGATTTCCTGTAATGAAAGATCTATGTCGAGAGAGGTAAAATCTAGATCAGAAGAAGGAGGAGAGGGGATAGTACTAAGATAATCATTGTAACTGTTGGGGGCGATTCAGGAGTGTATAGGGCAGTATCCATTTTTTTAAATTCGGCTGATATATCTGAATCTTTAAAGAGATGTTTACCATCAGTAGACTGAATAGATTCAATAAATGTTCTCTCTTTTCTAGATTTTAAATTGTTAGCAAGAAGTGAGCCAACATTATTACAACCACCGTAATACCTGGCACTGCTACGAAGCATGGTGAAGGAGGCCCTATCAGTAGAAATTTTATTAAGTTCCATCTTAGCACGGATACGTTGTTGCAGAATAGAGTCTGATGAAGAAGTATAAAACTGGTGCTCTAATAGTTTGAAAGAAGATAATAATGCTTTATGTTTATTAGAAGACTGTTTCTTTTTCTTAGAAACAAAATCAATAATAAAGCCACGAGCAGCTGCTTTAAAACTGTCCCACACCGAAACAGGATATATAGAGGTATCTTCATTAATAGAGAAAAATTCCTCAGCAAAGGAGGTGAAGGAAGAAGAAAAAACTGGATCCTGTAAAAGATAGTTATTAAATCTCCACCTAGACATTTTAGAGTGGGGAGGAAGTAAATCAAAGTCCGCGATCAAAATGGGCTCAATCGAGGAGGAAACAAGGTTCTGGGCTAAGGATTTAGAAAGAAATATGTAATCAATCCGAGATAGGGAACCATGTGGAGGGGGAAAAAAAGGAAAATTCTGATTGGTCTGGGCTGCATAACCTCCAGGCATCAACCAGTTGAGTCTGCATAATAGTATTAAGAAATTGTTTGTGGGTTTTATGAGGGATAAAATGGACCTGGGATTTGCGATCAATAAAAGGGTCTGCAACTTGATTACAATCACCTCCAAGTATAAAAAATTCATCCTTATTTTGAAAAAATGTGTTGCTAATAGTAGGCCAAAGGGAAGAATCAGGTTGAGTTGGGCCGCAGAAGTTAAACACAGTGAGAGGAATGTTATTGATTAATAGTTTGACCAGAATCCACCTTCCATCAGAGTCAGTATCTTGTGCGACAACAGTGCACTTCAATTTCTTGTGGCAAAGGATTACAGTTTTTGTATTGGTAGTGGAGATCAATACTGAGCCAACCCAATTACGTTTAAGTTTAAGAGCTTCAGCCTCAGATAAGTGAGTTTCCTGTAACAAAACTAAATCTGGATTATATGAGGCTAAATGTGAAAGAATTCTCTGCCTCTATAGGACTATTAAAACCTTTTACGTTCCATGTAATAACTCTAAATGGAAAAGATTAGCATAGTAGAAAGAACAGTATAATTTTTAAGAAAAAATGCAATTGAGCATAAAATGTAGGATGAGTATTTGAAAAATTGGAAGAAATAGTTCACAGCACTAAGATGAAATGGTAAGGAGTAAAGAAAAAGATTAAGGAAAGTGGATAATTGAGAGGAAATGAGATAATTATAGATTTCTTCCAGCATTTCTTCCAGCATCAGTAATAGAAAAAACAAAATATAGTTAGAAAGAATAAGACAGGATATGAAGAAGAGAGAGTCAGATATAGGAAGAAAAAAAGAAGAATGTAAGGAAGAAGGAAAAAGAAGAAAGGATAGTAAGAAAAGAAGACAGTACTTATCCAAAAGGATGACTGAAAAAACATACCTGAGGGGACAAAGAACGAAAGAAAAACTGGGGCATGACCGACACATGAAAAGATGAAACACCTGAACACGGGGGGTCCGAACCAACATCGGGACAGGGAAGAGAAGGGAAACGAGACCATGATATGAAACGTGGACGAGCGGACCTAAAGAGGGAGGTAAAGGAAAAACAAGAATGATAAACATCAAAGACATAAGACAAAGGAATTGCACGCTTATTAAATCTAAGAAAAACAGAGAGGAACCCTGGGACGGATCAACATTGTCTATTACATAACCAGAAAAAATTCCAAAAATTGAACTAAACCAACAGGATAAACCATGTCATAAAACAGTTCAATTGTAGCTGAAAAAATACCATGACAATTAAAAAAGTATAATCCAATCAACCATTAGAAGGGCCAGCAGTGTCCATGTTGTTAGCAGTATGAGATTGGAGAAAATTTCTGAGCTCCACAGGGTCTTCAAAGGACCAAGTTCGATTTTGAAAAGTCACCTTAACTATGCAGGGATGAAAGAGACCATATCTGGCTCTAAGAGATCGAAGAGGCGGACAAAGGCATAGGAATTCCTTTCTCCTTGTTGTTGTGGCGTTGGAGACATCTTGGGATAGAAATACCTTCTGACCAAGCCAAGTAATTTGACGTCTGGCTCTAGCTGCAGAGAGGACTGAAAGCAGATCTGTGAATTTTAAGAAAAGGACGATGACTCCTCTTGGTCTAGCTGGAGACGTAGAGAGTGAAGGACAAGGGACGAGCCTGTGTGCTCTCTGGATATTAAGGAATGTGGTAGACGGCATGTCCAAGAGTTTCAGCAAGAAGGTTGTAAAAAAAGGAGACTGAGTCGTCACCCTCCAAAGTTTCAGGCAGACCATAAATGCGTAGATTGTTCCTCCTATTTCAGTTTTCCAAATCTTCAGTATGTTGTGTCAAAGTATGAACTTCTTTTTCTAAAGAAGACAGTCTCTGGGAATAACCTTGGACCACCGAAAGCTGCTGTTCTACTGAAGACACTCTAGTTTCTATTGTAGACCATTTCTCCTCCAGGAATTGCATCTTGCTATTTGTTTCCTCCACAAACGGGCGTAAGGCACAAATCTCCTCCAACAACAATTCCATAGAGATTGGAGAAGACGCCGTGTCCGGAGAAGGAGGACCTTGCTTCAGACGTTTAGACGCTGAAGACGGCGGGGATGATTTAGAAGATGATTGTGACGAGGAAGAGTGATTGGAAGATACCCCAACCATTGATCCTGCAGTAAAAGGTGGAGCCGGAGCAGAAGCAGGAAGAGAAGCTGATGATGAGGTACTTCCTTTACGTGTGAAA
Source organism: Triturus cristatus (assembly GCF_964204655.1). NCBI lineage: Eukaryota > Metazoa > Chordata > Amphibia > Caudata > Salamandridae > Triturus > Triturus cristatus. The sequence continues at coordinate 463,055,075 of NC_140593.1, forward strand.
ACAAATTTTGGCTTGTGCAGTAAATTCATATAGGAGTCATCAAAATAGTGCATAGGTTCATTGAACAAGTTACCAAAAGTTTTGGTATACAGACTTTCACAAGAGAGTTGAACGTTGGATGACCTCGGGGTCCGCACATCTTCCGATGCCAGGAACTGAGGTTTCCAAGAGAAAAGGGTGCGAAATAATGTACTTGCAGATCCACAAAAGTCCCGGCGGCACAGAGCTTTTCCCTCAGGCGACCATCTTGTCCGGCACCGAAGCCACTCCCCCCTATTACTCTTCTATTCTGCCCTCTTCCATCTATGCAATGCCCTCTGACCACCTGCTCTCCCATACTTCCCACACTCCGCTCTATCTCCCAACAACCACCTCTTCTCAAGCCCCTTATCACTTCACTCCCCTTCTTGTGAATGGTTCATTTGTAGTGTTTCACCCCTCATCTGCATCTGGCAAATGAACAAACCTACTAGAGCGCTGAGAGACGCCACACTTCAAGTAGGCACTACACGATAGCCACAGTAAAATGTCATACAGCTCCTGTCGTCTTAGCCACGATTTCATCACCTCAAAACTCCTCACTTGCCCTCCTCCTTTTCCCTGTTCATTTCATCCCCTTCCTACTGTCTAATTTCCTTTTTATCCTTGTTTGCTCCTGTTTTGAGATCTACATATGTATCCTGTTTTTCCTTTATCCTCCTGTCTTTCTCCTCCTTAATCCTTTCTCCTCATCAGCTCATTTGGTTCTCCTTCATACCACTGTACTCTCCCTCCTTGCAATAATATGTACCTCCTTCTCCTGCTCTCATATATCCTCCCCCCATTCCACTGCTCCTTACATCTTTGTGTTCCTAGTTTGCTACTTCCCCGTTCCTCTCCGGCTTACTTCACTCCTCCTTTTCTCCACCTCTCTTTTACTCTTCTCTGCCCCTCTTTTACTCTTCTCTGTCTCCTTCAACCTCTTTTCATTCTGTTCGTTTCCGTTCCTCTCCTCTTCTTTCACTCTTCTCATCATATCCTTCTTCTTTCCCCTTTCATTTGTTCTGCCTTCTTTCTCCTTAGAATTTATTTTTTAATTACCTCCAAATCCCATCATCTTTTTCCTCTTCTCGTTCTGTTGTCCTTTCCCATCGCTTCCCTTACTTCACTCCTTTCCACCTCTTCTTATTCTTAGCTTTTTCCCTTGCCCCACCAGCTTCCCCCATCTTATCTTTTTTTCTCCTTCATACGGTCTCTTGCAATGTAGGGCCACTTTATTACAATACCTACTAAAGTTTCTACCACAGTTGATTCAAGACTGTACACATTTTTGTACAGACCATATCAAAACCGGTATTATTTACATTTGATGTAGTAGATTTTTCCAACATGTCCTGCATAAGGGGTCTAAAAGCTACTGCAGGAATGTGTTATATCACAAAGTGGAACAACATATTGCTATTGGTACAAATATTGAAAGAGACAGATGTTTTGATGTATCTCCTGCAGAGTTTAAACAACCAGTGCACTAGGGTGTAGTCAGTATGTCAATGCTCTGCTTTATTTAGGTTTCCAGCCTCGTTGCAATGCTTCTTCTATCAATATCTTAATAAACACTTGGCTCTCCAACAAAAAAACACCATTCAATTACACTAACTTTGAACTATAGAATTGCAATGTCTGTTCTTTATACCACACATCATTTATGATAACTACTGAACCACCTTTGGAATTTACGATGAACTCAATGCACTTTACCATGTGTCAAACTTAGTTTTGACTTAACAACACTTTTTCCCACAAGCAATGGGAACAACCATCTGTAGTTATTTGACACGGGTCAGCATATTATTGCATGTTCTTAGCAGGAGTATATACTCAACAATGAGAAGATCACATTGCGGTGTGATATAGATTTATTGATGATAATTTTTGAATTTCCGGGAAAAAAATCATGAGGAATTCATGGATTCTTTGGTGGTGACAGGAAGCGCATCATTCAGTTCTGTTCACACTAGAATCAAGATACAGGTAAACTCATCTTTCCAATTCTAAATATGGATATCATTGGGAGGGATGTAAAACTCATTAAATATTTGTTTTTCAAATCAGTGGACCCAAACTAGCTTTCTCTTATCATCCACTTCACATCCTAAATCAGTGGCTTTCCAACTTTTTAATAGGAACCTACCCCCCCCCCCCCCCCCCCCCCCTCGCCGAGGGAAAAAATCATCAGGGCCCCATCAGAATTTTCCACTATTATCCTATTTAATTGCCAATGTTTAAATATGTCCAGACCTATGTAAACATTGCAGTTAAGTTTAGTTACCATTTGTAAAATGCAATCAAATACATGATTGCCAAACATGCTATTCTGGTCAGACAGGCCTTACTAACAACTAAAAGTATGCACAGTGTCATTATTAGAAATGGGGTTAGGCATACTCCTAGCTAAGATATAAATGACAAAAGATGTTGGTGATGGCCCATTACAGAACAGCTTCCTGCCACTCGGTTTTTCTCCTTAAAACAAAGCACTATTATCAGCATAATGCTTCTTTTAGCCCTAACTCTCTACCCCCTCCCTCCTGCCAGGATCACCTGAGGCCCCCCTAGGGGTGCCCACCCCACAGTTTGAAGACCCTTGCCCTAAATCAATATGCAATCACTTGCTATGTAGTCAGTTGTTTAGAGTTAAGAGGATTCTTGCAGATGATGTGTTACATAATGTACATGAATCGGACAACAGTTTGAAGAGTTTTGTCAATGTCGATAGTCTGAAAACACTTGAGTTGACATAAAATTTGCATTTTCTGTTTATGTACCCCTATTCCATTTCACATATTTCATATATTCATTTATTTGGAGGGTTTATTTCTCAGGCCTGAACGCACATTGTATTTAGAGTTGTTTGCACATGTATAATATTTGCTTTTATTTTATCATTTGATAGTGCATCAGGTATTTACATTTATGTATTTTTGTGAATTATATGGTTTTATAGAACTAAATGAATGTGCAGCAAGATTAATATGTGAATTCTTGCATTTAATATCATTCAATGCAAGGCCTACCCTTTTCAAAATAATTATAAAAGTGAAGGTTAAGTAAGCTGGGTACAGGCAAGTACAAGGCAGAGAGGAATCTTCAAGGTCCATGGGGACTGAGGGTCTGCAAACAGAAGTTGTGAACACTTTTTATGAAGGCCACAGTCAGTGGCACCTCGGAGCCAGCCTGGCCTTAATGGCTTGCTGAGGTGCCAAAGCGACTGAACACAGGGATAGTCAATGATCTCCTTCATTCAGAACAACACTACTATTGTGTTATTAAGATATACAGTAAAGAGGCCACCTTAGAAACTCCTACAGGCTCTTTTGGTGCTCGGACAGCTTAGCTAGAAGCAAGAAGGGAGGGGTTGGAGAACAAAGACTGATTCCTTTATTTAAATATAGGGAAATTCAGAAAAATGGTTGCAATTCTTTTTCATGTCTGGTTATTAATAATTTTCATTGTCACTCTTTTGTTCATTTCTGTAGTTACAACTGTACTCATTTTTATGCAATTGGAAAGGATGTTTGCTTCAGTAAAAATCATATTCCAAGTGCATGTTTGTGAGTGTGTCAAGACAAAATTAAGTTTAGAACTCACTGACAACAAATAACCCTGCAAGTCTCAAAGAGCTAATTGTAACCCAGAATTTATCATCCTCATGTATTGCTTATGGACTGTGGGGGCCGCAGTGCACCAGGTTTCATGACTCCAGTTGGTAAGTTGGCATTAAGCTACGCTTTCGCCTGCAGGTTGGAAACCTAATCTCGGATGGTATTTTGCTTACAATAGCAAAACACGTATGAGAATATGACCAAAGTAAAAGTGAGAACTCTCACACTGAAAATGTGTTTTTTAAATGAATGTAAATCATGGATAGAATAAAGGATAGAGTTCATTTGACCTTATACTTGCCGGTTTTGCAAAATACAAAAAATTATAGTGAAACACTTGACCACACTCCAAATGTGCGTACACTCAAGGAATTGTTTTGGTGAGAAACCATTCATAGTTTATTCAAGGAAGCAGAAGTTTAAAGACAGGCTAAAACGGCTGATCCTCCTAAAATGATATAATACAGACATTACTAGCACCAGAGAAGATGAGCACATATATGTCACAATTGTATCAGCTGTTATAATATGATTGACCCCTTCTTTGTCAGGTTTTGTATGTATTTCCTTTCATTTCATTAGTGACAGATGTATGTAATGGCGGTGAATGGGTTTAAGGCCTGACCATTCTACATCCTCATAATGATAAAGCCATTTGTGTATGTTTTTATGCATTTGTGATAATTGAACAAAAACAAATCTACTGTACATATGAAAGATCAAAGCTCCAGCTTATCATTTTTTGGTACGTGACCACAGTATTACTTAGTAATTGTTTTGTTCAGAAATTATTCCAGGGATACCATTAATGTTATAAATGTTTCCTTTCATAGCTCTATTATTTTATTTATTTTAATTAGTTGCTTGTAGGCTTCTCATTTTTGGTTTCGGTTTTTAGTCATATACAGGACAGGTTCCATTTTAGCTGCAGTTTCCATTTTTGTTAGCTTGTCTAGCTTCTTTTACTGCATGCCATTAGCTGTCACAGAAGTCGTGAAAGTGGCAATGCATCTAAACAATGACTTTGTAAACACCTAAAGTGACATATGTCTGATACAAGTTCCTGTTATCTCTGTCTCGAGATCAGACAGTGAACGCTTGAAGTAAACATGAGCTAAAGATGACGCAAATGATAGGGTTGAAGGAGCAGGGATTTCAGAATCTTAATCTACGAGTATAATCGCCATACAAAATCGACCAGTGGACGAATGGACCTTTGTTCATTGATGTGAAGAGGTGATTAGGAGCTAGCATTTACACGTAATACCATAAATAGTGAAACCAATAGGCTCTACAGGAAACAGAGAGTGGATGATAGTTTAAAAGGGATTTATTATCAACCTGTCCAGATGAAATGAATTTGTCAAAATGGATTTTTAAATCTTACGTATAATCGTTATACATTTAAATTGTCGAAAAGTCGATATTTTAGAATAAGGAAAAATATTACAGGTACTAAAATTAGATATAGAATACAGAATTTCTAGAAACATTGTTCCATAGTGGAAAACCCCCTATTCTAAATTAAGGACAGGTCAAAAAGTCATTTGGTTAGGCAAATAGATATGGTATCCGCTTCAGAATACCAGATGAAGGTTTCTGATGAGAGAGTAGGAATGCTCAGGCACAAAGCCTTTGCACCCAAATTGTGGAGAATTGCAAAGGTGTGAGAGAATTTCTCAGTTCGAAGCCAGTGAGAATCTCTCTAGTGCACAAAGTGTGCGAGAGACAGTAAGCAGGAGAGTCCTATCCTAGTCTAATGAACACACATTGTTATAATTCAACAAAACTCTAATTGCAATATTTCAGCTAGTTCCCACTCTCAGGAGCCAATCATTCTCCTCTAAAAGCTGGGAGCATGTAAACTCCTTTAGTAGCTATTTTTTCACAATAGTTCATACATGGCTATGTCCTCGAGTTGTTACACTGGGCAGAATATCTAGTACAGGTGTCTCTTCCCCGAAGTCACACTTCCTGGCATCTTCTCCTCCCAGTAAGAGCATCACTATCCGTTGTCTAATACATAACAAATGCCTGTTCACTAGCTAATAGAAGTCTTCTGGAACATTACAGCATCTGCAGTGGAAGAGAAAAAGAAAACATCTTGTGCAAAATAACCGTGAGCAGGCCTCTTAGCCTTAAACGTGTAAAGTCGACATTCAATAGGATGCTAATATTAGCCTAATCTAATTCATTACAACAAGTAAACTTGAGTGTGGCTGATAATAACTAAGTGTGGTTACCTACTACAAACCATAGGTTAAATAGGCACATGCTATTTAACATTGTAAATCACACTTTGTTAATAAGTGCAATTAATTTTTTGCGAATGAAAAATCACACTCCATCAGGACCTTTTTGCAGAATTGACGTACTGTCATCTGTCTGATCATTGGCCTGTCTGTCTCTGACCTAGATACAGCACTTCATTGTCTTTCTAGGAACCTGGGAAGGTGTCATATCATGCAGACAATTCCATTCTTAAAAATCACCTAATGGAACGTACAGATAACAACAACATAAACAATGTAATCAATGAATCAATGGCATATTTTTACCATAGTAGGAGTGATTTTATATATATATATATGTATATATATAAATTATGTCAGAAATTCCTCAGAAATTCCCCATGTAAGATAAGGCCATTAGTATAAATGGCACATCCAGTGGTCACTTAGAAGGAGAAAAATGTCACCCAGGTCACTGGCGCAGACCCAGCTGAGCCCTGCACCAGATTTCCCCTTGACTGAAGAAGCCTCCGGCAAGGCTTTCCGAGGCTCTGTGAAGCATTTTGCCTTCACTAACTGGTGCCAGGATTATGGTCTTGCACAGACACAATCTCCTTGCCCTTAACCTCTAAATAGCTGGCAACCTATTCCAAACAGGCAATAAATTCTGTTGTCCAGGTCTGCGCACCATCTCCAATCTCAGGTTTATTATTTATTCATCTGTTAGCACTAGCATAGCACTTCGAGATTAGTGTGTGTTAAGGGCTACAAATTGTCATGTTATCATTTTTTCCTGTTTCCACTGTTATTGAAAATGTCAGCTGCTTTTAATTCTTACCTTCTGTGAGGTTATCAATATTGTGTGCACTAGATCCCGGAGTTTTAAAATAAGTATTTTAATATAAATATGTTGATATGCGGATTCCGTTTCCACTTAACCCTGTGTGTGTAACTCATCAACAAAGAACCGCTTGGATTACCACTCCTCAGTGTTAGTAACCCCGAACGCTTAGAACCACCTAGGCAGGTATCCTCAGCTGGTTGTGTGGGACTGCAATAACCTGTTCCTTCCCATTCAATCGCTGGTGCGTTGAACTAAGTTCTCTCATGACAGCAGGGTGGGTGTGAAAGCAGACCTTTTAGAGCTAAGCCAGAGTCTTGGTTTACGCATGGAGGGTGGAAATGCTAAATACAACCCTGCCTTGTGGATTAACTTGCATTCAATATTTCTCTTGCTTTCCTTACCAGTTGAATAGAAGATAGACAAGGCTGCTTTCTTTGTTGTAAACAAATGTGCTGATACTTTTTATCTTGATTTCAGTTTGAGATATGTAATAATACAAATTATATATACTCATTATTCACCATCAGAAATCCATGATATTGTTCTTGATGACGGGAATTGGGATCCCAAAATGTGAAGAGTTCTATAAATATTGATGAGGGAAATTAAAGAAATTGTGAGATGAATAAATGTTTATGGTGAATCATTTTGTGATTGTTTTTGAAGAATATATGGAATAATTTGAACCTTTTAATACCTTGGGTTTATTTCTGTTTGATTGTACTTATTTGTTAGAATTGGATCTTGCAGAAATATATTAGATGTTTCTTATGGGTGTGAGCACCAGCTATTGAGTAATACCTAAAGTATTTTGATTTAAAAAAAATAAAATTAAATTAAAAAAATCCACATTCAGTGCTTTCAGTATACCAAAGTTGACACTTGGCAGTTGTGAATTTGAGGTGTTGCAATAGTCAGCTCTGCTGTGCATAATCGTTGTTATTTTTGTTAATACAACGTGTTGTCTGAATGTTTTTCAGTTTTTTTCATGGACTCCTATGTTCATTAAGAACCTCTCTTATGAACTTAAAAGTCTTTGATTAATGGTTAGATGCCTATCGTATATATCAGTTAAATAATTTACTAAGATTGTGTTGTAATATGTTTTCCCAGGTATATCTTGAAAGACTTTTAACTTATGCAGAGATAGATATTTGTCCAGCAAACTGGAAGCGAATTGTACTAGGTGCAATTCTGCTGGCATCCAAAGTTTGGGACGACCAGGCAGTCTGGAATGTGGACTACTGCCAGATCCTGAAAGATATCACAGTTGAGGACATGTGAGTTCCATTTATTTTGTCTCCGTGTTATGGATGCTGGCATATGTTATTCTCTCTTTAATTGCTTTAAAATCTGCAACGCTTTTCTGAATGAACATGTAACGTATTACATAATTTTACTAATTTGTCATATAACTTGTTTAATGGGGTGGCATGTATTTTGTAACTTCTTATTTGTGTTACCCAACTTTTCGACAATTACTTGGGGCTCTGTGCAGGAGCAATTTTATTCTCGAAGCCCATCTGATGTGCTCGAGTGGTTTGAATTAAGTGAGTTGTCCCCATAGGACTGCAGGTATTGTACTCATCTGTGGACTATATGTGGTTAGAGCGAGAAACCGTACTTTGTTGGTTCATCTATATGTCCCAATTCTAGATGTTGAATTTACTAGTGATGCAATAGGTGTAAGGTGTGTCAACAGTTCTTTGTCTTAGTGCTGGGTGATACCTGTTTAAATCATTGCGCATGAAGATTCTAAGGGTTGTTGTTGAAGAACGTAAGTGAAAACATAATGAATTTGCAACCAAAATCGCACATTGTTGAATCACTAAAATTTGCTAATGGTTTTAGCAAAATGCTACTTTGCCATTCACTAAAATTTGCTTCTTAGAGAATTTACTACTAGTTTTGCCAAATCTGCTTTCATGGACCAGTTATTTTGTCAAAAACGAACTAGCTGCACCAAAAACACAACATCAGAGATATCACTATAAAGTGAAAGAAGAATCAATAAGAAGTAGGCCAGGCATGATGTCTGCATTTAGGTAAAACCAGTGCATGTAGATCAGACTTTTCACTGCAGATTTGTCTTCTATGAATTCTAAATTGCAAACAACATGATATTTTATTCGGAAGCTCATGAAAGAAGGTATCTTATTAAAATGAAAGCCAACATGGATTTTTTAAAGGAAGATTGTCACAAACTAACCTATTTAATTGTATCAATTAAGTTTAAGTATTCCAGGCCAAGAGGAGGCAGGTGACTCAGGGCCTCATTATGAGTTTGCCGGTCCTGGAGCTGGCAACCACGCCAGTGCCTCGCTCAAGGACCGCCAAACTCGACCGCCGGCCGCCCGCCAGATTACGAGTAATCTTGCGGACCGGCAGGCGATTCTTTGGCGTTCCCACTGCGGTACCTATTAAAAAGGCACCGCAATAGGAACGCCAAAGCACGTTCCTGCACGACATGGAATGTAAAGATTATGTCATGCAGGAAAGGGGGTGACTGCACACCTGCAGGCGCACCTTGGCCCTGAGGGTTTTCCTCACAGCCACAGTTTTCATGGCAGCCTCATCACCATGAAAACTGTGCGGCGATGAGCAAACTCCGAATGTGATGAGTGGTGCCGCAGCAACACCACCAGCGTATTAGAGCCTATCACCGCTGCACCATCGCTGCGGAATCCATGACCCCTGGCGGTTACTGTGAGCCTGTGGTATTCCCACTGCCGTATTCGTAATACGGCGGGTGCACCTCCACCACGGGTTCAGTGGTCCATCATAATCAGGCCCTTAGTCTTGACATCAACAAATTAGTGGATATTGCTCAAGCGTCAGAGGACAGTGGTCTACAAAACAAAAACTCCAAGGATGGAACAAGAGGCCAAATTCACAAGAAAAGTTCTATAGTTTCTCATTTGTGGTCTATATTTACTCTTTCAAACTATTTGTGATTGTGTTCCTCCAACAAAGGAAATGCAGTCCTGGAACTTATCTCAAAAAAATCTATAGTATTCACATAAGTTTCTGGAAATTCACTCTTCTTTTGCAGAGTTTCTGCATAACAAATGCATAGGTCAAAATATCGTTTGTCCATTTCTTTTTGATGGGATATATTTTTCCCTGGAAAGTTTCCCTTTCCACCCCAACCTCTGCATAAATGTGCACTATTTTATACTTTTTTTTTTTCACAACAAGTTTTATTTGTCAACAGCTGTATCTGACCTGGTAGGGCCAGGTTCCCAGATGGTACAATATACACAGTAGCATTAATGATGTTGACTTTTTGAGTCCAATAAAGCAATCGAAAAACTGGTGTAAACAAACACATTTCTCCATCAATAAACGGTAGTGCCATACATTTGGTATAAAATTGAATACATGCCATACTTAAATCAATCAAATCAAGCTTTATTCGCCTATTGGTGAAATAATCATAAAAGCATAATAAAAACAAGTTAAAACAAAACATATAAAAGTACATTCGCTGAGAAAACTGGGTGAGCAAACACAGACATTAGCTAATCATTAAATTCTCAGAATTAAAACCACAGTTTACATAAACATAGTTTTACTACTTGTGAAGACCGACCTTAAAAATGCAGTTACAGATAAAATTATAAGTTCTTCCCCAAGCGATTGCATAACCAAAAAGCAGGTCGACATTGACGCAGACCTAATGATCTAAGAACAGGGAGTATCCATCTCTTCCTTTGAACTTAATAGTATTTACAGAACAATACAACATGCATCGTAGTCTGAACTGATATCTCATCATATGGGCAACTGTTTAGCACTCTAGACCAATCATTTCTGGCTGGGAAGCTCAGTGATCTATGAATAATGCCCAACCTAAAACGAGTGAGCAAAAATCTATTGTAGTCAGGGGTAACCGGTTTTAAATAGGGTTGCATTTTAGGGGAGATCAAATTGTGTGTAATTTCTAAATTAAATCAAAAAATTTTGACAAAATGAAGACAACTTTGTTTAAAAACTTTCCTGTTTAAATTGCATAAAGTAGATGGATTATCAAAATATTCCTGGTGACCCATTTTGCACAAAAAGTCTCTGACATATTTCAACCAGCCTATACAGAGAGCCCCATCCAACCTGCAACAATCGGTAATCAATTGGCGGTTCAAAATGGTCTGCTCCGAAGTCCAGATACGATGCCAGAGAAGAATCGGTTGAATACGAATCTCATCCGTTATATATGGTAAACCAAGTTCCATATGGCAGTTAAAAGTAGAAACACTCTCTGGGACGGCCAATAAGAATCTAAGAAATCTATTTTCCGCCTCCTGTAGAGCGGTCACATCGACATAACCCCAGATGCCCGCCCCATAAGTTGCGATAGCAACACAATTGGCTTTATATATTTGAAGTAATTCTGGGGGCGAACGTTTACCCAGTTTCCTGCTAAAGTTAGTCAAGGCTGCCAAAGCCGTTAAGAATAACAATTTCCTTGACTGAACAGCCTGGGACCATGTGCCAGTTTGATCAAATAGGACCCCCAAATAGGAGAAGGTATTAGAGCATTCTATATGGTTTTTCTCTTGGAAGAACAAGCGGGTGTTCTTTCTCCCTACTCCACATTTTAAAATAAAGGTTTTGGAGGTATTGACTGAAAGGCCCAAGTTAGACATAAAATTAGCAAAACTAGATATAACTTTCTGTAGGCTAATCGCGGTACGGGCCATAAGGACAGCATCATCTGCATACATAAGCGCAGGGAGTGAGCGCTTCCTTACAAGTGGAAGGTCATGGAATTCATCAGTCAAAACCTTTCCTAAGTTGTTAATATACAAAGTGAATAAGAAAGGTGCCAGGACGCAACCTTGTCTCACTCCTCTTCCAATGGTAAAGGGATCAGTCTACTCACCCCCTGCATACTCTGGCACTAGCCCTGATATAGAATTGTCTCAAAAAGGAGATAAGACTGGAGTCCACTCCCATATTTTCCAGGATCAACCAGAGTTTGTCGTGGATGACGCAGTCAAAGGCCGCGTTTAAATCCACGAATGCCAAATAAAGGTTACCCCCGTTGGCCTTGGTATATTTACCGATGGTAAGATCCAAATTTAAGCATTGATCAGTGGTACCAAGGCCTTTACGAAAGCCGTATTGGATGTCGCTAATCATTTGATGGTCATCTGCCCAGTCCTGTAGACGGGCTAAAAGAGCTCTCCCAATTATTTTAACTGTTGAGTCCAATAATGAAATTGGCCTGTAACAAGCCGGGTTATGCCTGTCCCCTTTTTAAAAAAATGGGCACCAAAATCGATTCATACTCAACCACCCAGATCGACTAGCAAGCCATTTACAATCGTGTTCATCCCACATCATCTTATCATTTTATCCATTACTAGTCTATTAATACTGCTGGAATAGGCTCCAAATACAGACCACGATAATCTGCCCATCTCTTCCAAATCTTAGGGTGCTTCTGGGGGCAGCCTCTTGCTTTATATACTGGTAACTCTAACCCCATACAAAAATCAAGTCCCATCTTCCATACCCCAACTAAAGGTGGGGAGGCGTCCTTCCACTTCTTTGCTATATCTTGTTTTGCCAGTGTAAGGCCAAGGAGCAATAAGTGCTGTTTATATATGTTGCCCCCAATACCATCAGTAATGTGAAGCATGGTCAATAATGGTGAGTGTGGATTGTCCCACCCCAAAACCTCCGACATGCATGTAAGCACGCCCACCAGAACCTAGAGAGCGCAGTGCATAGCCAAACGGTATGCATTAGAGTACCATCGGCATTTTGGCAACGCAGGCAGAGAGGAGATTCAATTAGCCCAGTGTGCCAGAGCTTATATCTAGTATAGTAGACCCTGTGAAGGTATTTAAATTGTATGAGCCGCAATCGTGCCGCAATGGCCGCGCTACGCGGAGACTTCAGTACCTCTGCCCAATCCTCGTCACCCAGGGGGCCCAGGTCTTCCTGCGAAGCCTCGCGTGTTCTGCGGAGTGTAGTGGGGCTATTTGTGACCAGTGTTCGATATATCTTTGTGATCTTATGTTCTCCGATTTCCACCATAAATACTTTGGCTTCAATAGGGTTAAAGTCCGTTATAGCTTCCTGATGTGTGAAGTAAGGGGAGAAAGCATGGCGGAATTGAAGATATTTATAGAATTGCTATCTGGGCATTTCATATTCTTGTTGGAGTTCCTGGAACAACTTAAAGGTCCTACGGTGAAGAACATCTCCCACTGTAGATATACCGATGGCCTCCCAGCCAGAGAAGCCAAGTAACCCTGATACCTGATGCAGAAGACCATTATGCCATATGGGCGCTTCCTTTGTAGTTGGTCCCACCACCCCATTTGATGTAGCGATTGTTTCCAGATCTTAAAGATCGTGGCGGTTGCTGGCGGCAGTCCTTGTAGTGTCAGGCCCTCATAGAGGATTGTGTGTAATGACGTATTATCCATCAGCCAGCGTTCAACTGCATATGTGGGATCACTTCTATCCCCATACCACCAGTCATTCAGGATAAGGAGGTGTGAGGCAGCATAGTATGACTGGATGTCCGGCGTTGCTAGGGCTCCACAATAAGTTGGCTGGAAGCATGTTCTCAATGATACCCGGGCAGTATCTCCACCCCAGAGGAAGGGTCTTAGAGTTGCATTCATTTGCCTAAACCAGGTGGGCGGTATTGGGTACGGGTGATTTTGAAGTTGATACAACAGGCGGGGCAGGGAAACCATCTTGAAGATGGATGTATGATCTGCCAAACAGGGAAAGCGGCAGGTGCGACCAAGAGCGGGTCTGTGCCCTAATCTGTTCCCACAGCGGGCCAAATTCCTTTCCCAAGACACGGGCTGAGAAGACAATAGGAAGACCTGACGCCTTGGTCAGTTGGATGGAGTCTCTGCTATGTATCTATCCAGTCCATTTCCTGTATCAGGGACCGCAGCCTTGATTCTCTTATTTCTGGCAGTCTCTCTGTGCAGCGCCATCTATCTGTCTGAGGACATATGACATCATTCCAGTCACCCCGACTATTGTTAGGCCCTGAGGAATCCCCACCCATATTGTTAGCAGGCGTTCCACTAGGCTCCATGTTAGCGGTGGCGGGGCATATACACTGCCCAGCACGAGCTGCTCGTCATATAGTGTGCCCTTGACTATGATATACTGACCCTATGAATCAGACAATGTTTTATCATGAGCGAAAGGGACCCTTCGATGGATCATTACAGCCACACCCCGAGAGCCCCTAGTAAACCCAGAGTGGAAAGTCTGGACATATCCAAAGCGTGCCAGGCACGGTGTCTTATTGCCCAATAGATGTGTTTCCTGCAGCAATAAAATGTTGGCTTCATATCTGGTAGCCTGGTGCAACACCGCTCCTCTCTTGACCTTATCTAGGAGGCCACGGATGTTCCAGCTGACGACGCGTAGGCGCCTGTCATAAAGCTTGAGCATATCTAGTGGTGTGGTTGGCTGTGGTATATGTAGATGGGAGATGATGCATGTTCGACATACTCAATGGAAAGGGTGCATGTAGAATATAGAGATATGGCACTAAAATGAAACAGTAACTTACCCCAACCACACACCCCCTCCCTCCCACCCCAATACCTCATAAACAATGAAGCATCTGTCGGGGCATGGTAGGTGTCCCGGCTCCAACGGGGGTCAGGAACCACCTTCTGCCAAAGGATCCCTAATGAACTTCCATTGTACATATAGGTGTAACCAGAATCAAGGGAATACGCCAATAAAGGTAGCCCAGATTACAGTGCTGTCGGCATTGGGAACAGCGTTTTTGGGGTATCAATAATTAGCAGGATGCTGTGTTTCATATACTGTCCTCTGTTGATCGAATGCGGGATTTGCTACGAGTCTTAGAGCGTCTCTTAGAGCGTGACCGGCAACGTTGTTTTTCAGTAGCCTGGGAGGTCTTGCGACCCGGGCCCCCAGATGACGAATCTAAATCTGTTCTGGGTGGGGTGTGCAGCTTTAATCTGGTGATTTCATCTGTCCAGTTGAACACCTCTTCTGGTGATTTAAAGAAGTGTGTCCGCGACTTGTAGGACACCCGCAGCCTTGCCGTGAACAGCAGGGAGTACTGGATTTTTAAATTCTGCAGTCTGGCTTTGGCCTCTGTAAACGATTGTCAGCACTGTTGAACCATCCTCGTATAGTCAGGGAAGATCATTATAGGATGTGAGGTATAAGTAAGGGTCGCCTTAAGTTTGGCTTGCTGCAGAAATACATCCCTCTCTTTATAATTTAAAAACATGGTGATGATAGGCCTGGGGCGAGCGCCGGGCGGTGGTTTCTGTAGCAGGGCACGGTGTGCACGTTTGATTATGAAGCAGGGGGACAGCACAACACTAGGGAGCCAATTGGTTAGCCATGTAACAAGTACGTCCTCCATGTTGCCGCCCTCGCAGCCCTCAGGAAACCCCTCAAATCAAAGATTGTTCCTCCGTGCATGCCCCTCCTCATCTTCGGCACGCGTAGCCAAGCCCTTCTTCAGTGTCTCCAAGGTGGACACCTTCTTCTGAAGAGTTGCCACTATCTTCCACAGTCAATATTCTAGTTTCTGCTTCGATTCACTAATTTATACTTACTGCACTACTTACACTAAGATCATTCAGGAATACTATCATGAGTGCAAATTGATGTGACAAAAGGATTATACATATTTGTGAATGCCTACAAAGTCTCAATTGTTTAGTTGTTCACCACAATTTAGCGTGATTTTCAAACTACTCCCCTGACTCCTTTTCTGTCACCTCTCCATCTAAACACATTTATTCGATAATTTATTATTAGAGTCCCAAAAGTGGTAACATTCCAATCTAAAATCATCTAAGATGGAAAAAGAATAGAACCCCAAGACCTGGTATCCAAGCGTAATTTGTAATAAAAAATAATTGAAAGGCTCCAAAGTTTTTCATCCACTACCCTACACTTCATGTCTATTTGCCTCACTCATGCAGCTTCTTACTCATTCCTGCTTTTTCCTTTGTCACTGCTTTCCTATATATTCCTGCTTTCTCCATATTTCTACTTTTCTGCCTTCCCACCTCTCTTCATCTGGAGCAACGTCTAATGATGAAACATAAGTCATGGTGCCCGCCATTAGCACAAATGAAGCATTGCCTATATGGTATTTTTCTGAAAAAATACAAAATAGTGACAAGTTGAATGTTTGAATTAATCTCTGCCACTGGTAATTACTCGGGTCACATCCCAGTCCATTGTTTTTTTGCCCACCATGCCAACTCGGAAAGGAACCAACCACAAGCAAATCAGCATTCAGTGTGGTCCAGTAGGAACAGTCCAGCCCAAACTGCCATGCCAGGTTCCCTCTGAACAAGAACACAAGCAACCCCAGACTGGTTTCAGCTTATTTTTCCCTAGTCAGTAGGGCGCAGCTTCGCTCCAGTGGCACAGTGTGCATGGGACCCATGTCTAGGCATACTTGTCACACTTAAAGCATCGCACTGAGGAATGCAAAAAATTGATGGGTGGAATGCTTGAATAGATGTCAGCCACTGGTAATTACTCAGGCCACACTCCAGTTCATTGTTTTGTTGCTCACCATGCCACTTCAAACAGGAATGAGCCATATGCAAATCAGCACTGGTCCTGCTTCAATAGTAAAGGTTCAGCCTTGGCTGCCAGGTCTGGTTCCCGCTGAACCAGAACATTTGCAACCACAGATCAGTTTTGGCCTGTCTGGGTCTCTTCAGTAGGTTGAGCATGTCACTCACGTCTGGGCATACCTATCACACTGAGAAAAACAAAAAGTGATAGGTAGAATGCTTCAACTTGGGCCTAAACTCTGGAACTCTCTGCCTTCCTATCCAAGGCTTTGCATTGAGAGTTTCCGCAAGCAGTTGAAGACCTGGCTATTTTCAATTCAGTTAAAAAAGTTGTATTCAATTTTAAATACAATTATGAAAGTACAAATACAAAGTGCAATATTCATGAATCTATAAAATAGTGTTCCAGGAATCATAATAAAGTGCATATATAATGTATAAGATGAAAACCTACAAAGCAGTTCAAAAGTGTGAAATGCATAGGAATAAATAGCAAAACATAAGAGATGCGGCAAATGCCTCCAGCAGCAAACTATTCTCACATCAAAAACCTCTACGGGTCCGCTATGAACAAATTTTATGTACGAGCCTATGCGAGAAGATATCAGAAGGAACCTTAAACCTCACAAATAACTAGATTAAAATACAAAAGTAAAATACTAATAACCAGTTATCGTTCCATAGATTTACATGCTTTAACCACTGCTTTGAGTTAGAAGCAAACTCTTTTTTTTTATTTTTTATTTTTATTTTTTTATATATAAGCTTTAAGTAACAAAATCAGTACAATTAGCATGCCAACATGGCAAGCATGGCATGATGACTGGATGACATAATCTGAGAAGCTCAATTCCTCAGTACACAAAAATTGTCAAGATACATATCCGTGATACAGAGATTCGCCACTAGTTACAAGCACCCATTAATATATCAACACCACCCAGAGCAGTCTTATAACATCAATGTAGGACTTAATCTAAAAGTTTGGTGCATCTGAGGAGCTAGCATATGACGCATAATATCACTGCAGGAGGGACACACCTTTTAGTACGGATCCAATTTTGCCAGATAGGATCTCCGTGGATCCCCAAAGTCCCGTGGACGGGCCCCGGTGGCTACGTTTCTGCATATGTCCCTGACCGTTCCTCACACAGGGATATGTCCTACAGCCAATCCTGAAACTTCGGGGCAAGGCTGCTACCCCATCTCATGGCCATTCTACATTTCCCCAAAAGCAAACCATCGACAGTGAACTTTAAGTATGTTTTTGGAATCTCTTTAACATAGCCCAACAACACTATAGTGGGAGTGAGTCGATAGATGTGCTCTGCATTTTGAGGAGCGCCGTCTTGAGTTGAGTCCAAAAAGTTACCACTGCTGGGCAGGTCCATGCTAGGTGGAAAAAGTCCACTCCCATAGTACCACAACACTTGCATCTAGTGTCAACGTCTGGATAATAAAGTGTAAGAGCCAGTGGTGGAAGGTACACTCTGTGTACAAACGTCTAATGAATCAATCGATATCTGCCATTGGAGGATATTTCCTTGGTTTGTTGGTAACAGAATCGCCATTTTTCATCTTTTATTTCATGTCCCAGATCGCCCACCCACGCCTGGCGAGCAATAGGAGACTCCGAATTCAAGCAGTCTATTACTGCAGTGTACAATTTTGAAATAAGTCTATACATTATGGGTTAGTAAGTAGAATCGTCAACACCGATTATTCATGGGGCTCCTCCGGAAACATACCAAAGAGGTGTTAAGCTTCATCTGAGAGTTTGTCATAAGTAAGAACATCTAGCATAGTAGCCGGTGAGTCACCCATAAACTCATGGTATGTTTTGAACTTGTGAGCTACAAATAACTCACTGAGGGGCATATCATCAAGCGGCAGCGATATTTATCGCTGGCCGCAATTAGCGTGTATAATTTTAACACCGACTATCGCCGAAATCTATCGCCCGGTTAGCACACTATTACCAACGTGCATCGCCGAGGCGATAGAAATCCAGGCAAAAGCGTCGGAAAGAGTCAA
Source organism: Triturus cristatus (assembly GCF_964204655.1). NCBI lineage: Eukaryota > Metazoa > Chordata > Amphibia > Caudata > Salamandridae > Triturus > Triturus cristatus. The sequence goes on from NC_140593.1 coordinate 463,073,397, forward strand.
AATCACCGGAATTCCAGCGATAGAAAACCGCGTTAGGGAAAACCTTGTAGATAGGGAGACGTGGACTCAGCATAACAATCCACCTCCCATTATAGATATGGCTTAGTAAGAAAAATAGCAGGCGTTACAAACCGACGAAATACCTGGTTAGCGCTGATTTTAATATCGCAATGCGTGTTAGCGATACACTTGTAAATAGAGAGAAGCTGGGTTAGCGATAATATCCCATGTTGTTTAACGGGACACGCCTCCATTGCATCTCATTAGCGATGCAAGGCGATGCGATGTTGAGGCAAGCTCTAATCCCATTAAACACGTGTTAGCGTGCTCTTGTAAATAAAGCGATATTTTTATCGTTGCATTTCGTCCAAAAACGGACGCAAACACGGCGATAAAAAGATCGCTAGCCCTTGATAAAATGCCCCTGAGTGTTGTGATCTCTCTTCTCCATTGACTTCACAATCCCAGTGGTGTAATCCAGTCGCAGCATGTGATAGTGCTATTGGGTATTTGTTGGGAGTATGGGATGGATACATTACATAGAGCGGCTAATCTGTTCCAGGCCCAAATGGTGCAATGCACCGCGTGGATTTCTTGGGTTGGTCTGGGAAGCAGAGTGAAAGGGACTACCGGGAGATGGGCAGAGGACACCAGGCCTCGCTCGATCACAACATGGGGGGGCCTGTCTGCTTGCTATGATACCAGTGGTGAATAAATTGTACTTGTGCCACTAAATAGTAGACTTCAAAGTAGGGGGCCGCAAACCTGCCTTTGGGATGTGGAAGCCGTAAGGTGTGCCAGCTGATCCTGGGCTGCCTGCCTGCCCATGCCAACTAAATCATGAGAGAGCATAATTGAATGAAAAAAAGCATTGTTTAAGGGCACCGAAATATTGTGAAATAGATATAGCAGCTTAGGCAGGACTACCATTTTCATTAAAGTGACCCTACCCGCTAGTGATAGTGGGATAGTTATCCACTTGTCCACGCTGGGGTGTAGAGTCTCCTTATATCGCCCATAATTCGCCCTGATTATGGTGGGGATGTCTGTATGATAGAGGATACCTAGATATCTGGTCGGTTCAGTGTGCCACTGTAGCTGATAAGGTGTGTCTGGTCTAGTAGGGATTCTAGTCAGGGGGACCATAATTGATTTAGACCAATTAATCCTGAGTCCAGATCAGTGACCAAACTCTATTCTTTCCTGTATAACGGGAGACAGGTTCACAGAGGGGTGCTTGACAACCAACATCGCGTCATCAGCCCGCAAATGAGGACTCTGGCACACGCCGCACCCCAGGAACCGGGAGCCCCAGGCGGCGGCTCGGCGATGCAGGCCTGACGTGGGTGGTCTTCCTCCGGCTCTCACCTGCCAGGCGTTGTGGCAGATTCCGCCTGCATCCGTTTCAAGCTGGGTAGCTGGTGTTCATTTCATGTCCCGTTGCCAGCCAATGTCATGCGCCAGGCCAGGATATTTCTAGGATATTTACTCCAGCCGGCAGAGCAGAGTTAGAACGCCGCCATCGTTGTACAGAACATGCCTCAAGGAGCAAACTTTTAATTTGAAGGAATTCCTCTTGATTCCTCTCTTTCCTTTCTTCTGAGTGACTCTCTTCTTGCCTTCCATCCTTCACCTGCTTTCTATTTCTGATAATAGCCTCTTCTCAGTCTCATGCCTGTCTGCCGTATTCTCTCTTATTGTAATTCTGCAAAAGGCTTACCCCTCATTTCATAGATCACAACCGCTCCTGCTTTAAAACCCTATCCCTGCAACCCAACATTGCCTAATCTCCCCCAGCCAATCTCGCCAACGATTCAACCGAAACCACATAGCCTCCATCAATGATCACACCTAACTGGCATTCATATAATCTATCACAAAGTAACTGGAGTAAATGCATGCAATGTTTTTTCTTGAGAGCATGAATAAGCGCATTAACCAACATTTAACCAGTAGACTAACCATTAACCTAGGTTTCGGGAGTAGTGTGCAACTCGCTGTAAAGCGCTTCAACGCCTCATCAGGAGTAGTATGCACTATATAAATGCAATTACAAATCTAAACGTTGCAGATAAAGTAGCAATATTCTATACTGCCTGGACGCTAAGTGCTTTAAAAAGGATTTTAACTATAAGTCAAAATACAGCCTAATTTATTGTAAAAAACATAAAATGTAGTAAAGACTGGAAGACAGATCACATGGATAAGCCGGCAAGCGTACAAAGCTGAGGAGGGGGACATGATACGCACCAAACTGTCCCAGCCCTAAAACAAGCTAATTGGGACCTTTCCCTACTAAGGGAGATCTAATTACAAGACGTTGACACTAATTCCCCTAAATTGAGTATAATCCTCAACAGTCTTCAATATTTCATCTCTTAGCTTCTCTGTATGGCGAAACTCCAGAAAACTAAGCTTAACCAGCCGTTTATCTTTCTTAAAAAGAGATTCAGGTGTGTCAAAGAATTCCAGGAAGCCTGTCACACTTAAAGAATCCTTCACGTGAGCCATGGTACCCTCAACCCATACTCACAGGGTAAGCAGTCCTTGGTAATCTGCATATTCAGGCCTGTTTTCTGCAAAATCCAAATTGATAGCCAGGGCCAGCTTTAGCACTGGTGGCGCCAGGTGCGACAATCTTTTTTAGTGCAACCCCCCTAACCAAACTCCTCATCCGATTCCTTCATTACCACCTGGAGAAAGTGTCCCTCATCTCTCCATAGCCCTTCTCTCGCATTCATTTCATTTGTTTTAAAGCGCTGGTGAAGGCTGGGTTTACTAATCCACTCAGCTATCTACATAAAATACAGATCTATTCTTTGCAGCAGGCATATTAACCCCCTGCACTACTTAACCCCTTTGATGCATGCGTCGGCCAACGGCCGTCGCGAGCACTACCTCCGTAGTGCTGTGCACGTCCGTTGGCCGACGTGGCCCCACCCGCGCACGATTTCACCCGCACCGCGGCGGATTTTACACTGTGGTTAACGGGTTAATGGAGAATCAAAACTGACATTAGACAAAACTCAGATCTCTCTCTCTAGAAGAAACATTAATCACAAGAGTTATCTTGACATTTGTATCTGTGCCTGAAATCTAGACACATGGAACTTTGCATCAGCTGCTTTTAAATAGTAAGTTATTGCTAAACACAGAGCCCCCCACCTCAGGTCAATGCCCCCCTCCAGGTCAACGCCCAGTGCGGCTGCACCAGTCGCACTGCCCTTAAGCTGGCCCTGCCCAGAGCATCAAAGGTGCCAGGCGCAATAGATCCGAGATGTCCTGCAATCACAGTTCATAGGCAGGATATAGTGTGAGCTGGCTGGTGAAACTGAAAGGAGCCCTCTACAGACACGATTTTGCTTCAAACTGAAGCAAATAACCCCAAACACCTGCCCCCCTATAGAACAGCTGGATGCACTGAGCTTTATAGATTGTGGGTAAAGACAGCATTGTCGTGTGGCCTTGAGGATGTGGTAAGTCAAGAATGGATCCTGTAGATTTACACATTTTCAAACAAGCATTTCGAATCTGAGTATGCCAGGAGAGTTAAAAAACAGGGAGGACAATACCAGTCTCATTCATACTACTTCCAAGTGGCTGCAGCATATTATCAGGCAGTCCTGCCTTTTCAGCCGAGAGTACCTTGCATTCTGAGCTTGTAGTTCTGCGTTTATTCCTGCCCTTAGCATCTCAGTTTTCTAACATACCCAGTGATGCTGGCTAAAATGCAATGGAATAGATGACGTGATCACGTGACATGGAGTCACTTGACAGTTTATGTTATTTGATGCGGCAAATGACCGTCTAAATTAAAATGTGCAAGTCAGGCACACACCTGCCAGCTTCTCTGCCTTGGTGCTATGCCAGTTCAAACTGTTGAAATCCACCTCTGTGGCTGTATCACCTTGATTAAAATCATAGTTATCACTTCAGGTGACTTAGTGAACAGGGAAAGGAAAAATAGCCCAATCATTCAAAGTTAGATATATTGGATGACTATGACATCACATCTGCTGAAATCACTTCCTGTGATATCACTCCGTGTGGCGCTCGTTGGCTAAAGTCAGGGGCACTGGAATTATATGGCAGGAGAAGGCCAAATTAAGTGGCAGGAGTGAGTAAATTATGCGCCAAGAAAAGCCAAATTATGGCATAATGTGGCATATTTTGTAATGGTATCCCTTCGTTATTTCATATTTTAAAACTTGGTCACTCTGCCTGGCGTTAGATGCACTTAATTAGTATCATTTTAATACCCAAATATAGCAATGAGCAACAAAAAAGGTGACAAGTCCAGTTTTGTAAAGGGCCTTTCACTGCACAGCAACACATGTTGCTGCATTCTTAGTAACTTTTGAACCGTTTGAGCTAGAAACCATTTTTTTGTTGTTAAAATCTGCAGATTATGCAGCAGATGGTGGATTATGCGGCAAATTTATAACTATGTAAAAATCGCAGCGGCCGCATAATTCCAGTAGCCCTGGCTTTAGTAATTAGTCCCCTCAATATTTTTCTTAGGACGTGTGCCCTAGTGTGGCATAAGTGATCAGGGGAGATAGATGGGGAAATATGTTCATAGGCCAGTCACTGCTTTGAGATAATCAGCATGGCCTCACACATGAACACTTAATGGTTCCCTCAGAAATCACAGAAGGAGCAGGATGAGGTTGCATGACATTACGACGCATGCCTATACCACGCAGATGCATTTAGCACTCATGCCTTTACCACATATGGTAAGTATATGTATGTAAGGAAAACATATATGTTTTCATTTAAATTAAATATTTTTTCTTTTTGGGAGGAACCCCCTCAAAACCGCCTTTTTAAATTACTCTTAGCCTTCCTTTACCATTACCCACTCCTAAATTCTAAAAATACCCATATTTCCCTATACTACTACCCACCCCTAAACCCTAAATGTAATATTTATTTTAATAATATTCGTTTTTGGGGATGGGCACCCTAATCTTTTTAATGTATTCCTCATTCTCCTTTAACACAACTCACCCATAAACCCTAAAATGACCCATATCTCCCTTTACCACTACCCACCCCTAAACCCAAAATGTACTTTACATCCTTTTACCACTACCCACCTGTAAACCCTAGAATTATCCGTATGTCCCTTTAGCACTACCCAGCCCTAAACCCAACAATTACCCTTACCACCCTTTACCACTACCTACCCATAACCCTAAATTACCTATAAATCGATGTATCACTACTCACCCCTAAATTCTAAAATTACCCATACCTCCCTTTACACTACCCACCCCTAAACCCTAAAATAAACTTTACCTTCCTTTACCACTACCCTCCCCAAAACCCTAAATGTTGCCTTAACGTTATTTGTTATACATATGTATGCATACAAACACACACTCTCTTACCTACTTACCATAAATATACTTACCATGCAAGGTAAAGGCATTGCGTGGTAAAGGCATTGCATGGTAAAGGCATTGCATGGGAAAGGCCTTGCGTGGGAAAGGCCTTGCGTGGGAAAGGCCTTGCGTGGGAAAGGCATTGTGTGGGAAAGGCATTGCGTGGTAAAGGCATTGTGTGGGAAAGGCATTGTGTGCTAAAGGCACTGCATGGTAAAAGCATTGCCTGGTAAAGGCATTGTGTGGTAAAAGCATTGAGTGGTAAAAGCATTACACAGTAAAGGCATGCGTGGTAAAGGTATTGCGTGGGAAAGGCCTTGCGTGGGAAAGGCCTTGCGTGGGAAAGGCCTTGCGTGGGAAAGGCCTTGCGTGGGAAAGGCATTGCGTGGGAAAGGCCTTGCGTGGGAAAGGCATAGCGTGGTAAAGGCATTGTGTGGTAAAGGCATTGTGTGGTAAAGGCATTGTATGGTAAAGGCACTACATGGTAAAAGCATTGCCTGGTAAAGGCATTGCGTGGTAAAAGCATTGTGTGGTAAAGACTGCCTCTGGCAGAGAGAAAGAGGAGGAAAGAGAAAGAGAAAAAGAGGAGGTTTAAGCAACAGTGAAGGTTGAAACTTTACGAGTTTTCTGTCCCCAGCTACCGACATTGCCCCTTGTATACCCCGTCACACTCCGCTGATGGCAGCTCTACGGTTTCCATGACAGCAATGGAAGAGCAGTATGTGCTTAAACCAGTGTTAAGCATAATGGTATCAGGAGCCAGGACAGCACTAGTCCATATTTTTGTCAACCTTATGTGACGGATACAACAGTGTCAGGCAGAAAAAAATAGTGCAGCAGTTGTACTGCTTTCATTAAGTAGTAGCATATATTATACCCAGCGCTTAGAAAATGCTAGATCATGGGTACTCACAAACTTTCTCTCGGGGGCCAAATTTACAGTGTGGTTTCTGGCTGAGGGCCGCACCGGTGGGGGCGGGGCCAGTGAGGGAGGGGGCGGGGCTAGAGCAAAAAAAAAACTATGACCATGAGGTTGAACACAGGCCACTGCAGCAGACGCCTTCATCTACTGAGCCACCAGACCCGGTATGCACACCTATCTATCTATCTATCTATCTATCTATCTATCTATCTATCTATCTATCTATCTATCTATCTCTCTGTCTCCCGCCCTATCTATCTATCTATCTCTCTGTCTCCCGCCCTATCTATCTATCTATCTCTCCGTCTCCCGCCCTATCTATCTATCTATCTCTCTGTCTCCCGCCCTATCTATCACTCTGTCTCCCGCCCTATCTATCTATCTATCACTCTGTCTCCCGCTCTATCTATCTATCTATCTATCTCTCACTCTGTCTCCCGCCCTCTCTATCTATCTATCTATCTATCTATCTCTCACTCTGTTCCCGCCCTCTCTATCTATCTATCACTCTGTCTCCCGCTCTATCTATCTATCTATCACTCTGTCTCCCGCCCTATCTATCTATCTATCTATCTATCTATCTATCTATCTATCTATCTATCACTCTGTCTCCCGCCCTATCTATCTATCTATCACTCTGTCTCCTGCCCTATCTATCTATCTATCTATCTATCACTCTGTCTCCTGCCCTATCTATCTATCTCTCACTCTGTCTCCCGCCCTCTCTATCTATCTATCTATCTCTCACTCTGTCTCCCGCCCTCTCTATCTATCTATCTATCTATCTCTCACTCTGTCTCCCGCCCTCTCTATCTATCTATCTATCTATCTATCTATCTCTCACTCTGTTCCCGCCCTCTCTATCTATCTATCTATCTATCTATCTATCTATCTATCTATCACTCTGTCTCCCGCCCTCTCTATATATCTATCTATCTATCTATCACTGTCTCCCGCCCTCTCTATCTATCTATCTCTCACTCTGTCTCCCGCCCTCTCTATCTATCTATCTATCTATCTCTCTCTCACTCTGTCTCCCGCCCTCTCTATCTATCTATCTATCACTCTGTCTCCCGCCCTCTCTATCTATCTATCTATCTATCTATCTATCTATCTATCTATCTCTCACTCTGTCTCCCGCCCTCTCTATCTATCTATCTCTCACTCTGTCTCCCGCCCTCTCTATCTATCTATCTCTCACTCTGTCTTCCGCCCTCTCTATCTATCTATCTCTCACTCTGTCTCCCGCCCTCTCTATCTATCTCTCACTCCGTCTCCCGCCCTCCCTCCTCCGTTCTCCCTCTGTCTCCCTCCTTCTCCCTCCCTCCCTCCCCCTCCCTCTGCCTCCCTCTCTGTCTCCCTGTCTTCCCCCCTCTCCCTGTCTTCCTCCTCTCCCTGTCTTCCTCCTCTCCCTGTCTTCCTCCTCTCCCTCTCTCTCCCTCCCTCTTCCTCCCTCTGTTGCACTCTGTCTTCCTCCCGCTGTCACCTCACCCCCTGCTCTCACTCCCTGCTGCCCTCCATCACCTCACCCTGCTGTCCTCTGTCACCTCACCCCGCGCTGAGATGGCTTCCAGGGAATGCAAACGGCCGCCGCACCCAAGTACTTCACAGGTCTTTTAAAGACCATTCACTTGTTAATGAGACTTTGTTGTATTTCACCTCTTCTTAGCGCCCCTGCATCTCCACTCAATGAGAGGGGAGATGCAGGGGTGCTAAGAAGAGGTGAAATACAACAAAGCCTCATTAACAAGTAAATGGCCTTTAAAAGAATCGCCCGGCCTCACAGCTCCGCGCTGCTGTAACCGGCGGTGTTCGCTGACAAGCACAGGGCACAGGCACTGTCTGCAAGGTCCGCGGGCCGCCAAGGAAGGCTTGCCGGGCCGCCAACGGCCCGCGGGCCGTACTATGAGTACCCGTGTGCTAGATGGTAACAGAGAGGAGGGGGTCACGAAAGGCGCCAAGTTTGGTTTCTAGCTGAGCAAAGGCCGGCTCTGCGAGTAAGTAAAGTAAAATATTGGGTTGACTGTCCCATACCTCACTGAAACTCCTAGATCCTAGGGTAAATGGGGGCCCCTTCAGGGTGGACCGGAGACCCTCCCTCCCCTTGCCCCCGCCATGCCGCGACTAGGATGGACAGTCACCGGCCAAACCAGAGGGCCCTGGTCTGGATTTAAATAGGCCAATGCCAGTAAGCACATGATGGCAGAAGAGAACAGATGCCCAAGCAGACCACAACTATTTTTATAATCCCAGATTACAACCTCAAAAGAAACATAAACCCGCACATTTTGCTTCAGTGTCACAGAAATAGCCTCGTGTGTGGTTAATGTGTTTCTCCGGCTTAAACTTGTCCAAATGTTATGACGGTCGCGTGTCTTCCTGAAGCGTCAGGCTCCCTTTTATCCAAGTCGGTGATTTAGTGTGTGTGTGGGGGGGGTGGGGGGGGGGGTCGTTTGCAAATGATTGCAGGCGCTCTCATTTGTAAAGAATGTAGTTGAATTCTTCCCACTCGTGCTGCACCGTTTACTGGCTGCACGCTAATCCCTCCAATGGAGGGCTCTCGCGCGTCTCCATTTTAGACAAGCGCTGAAGGCTCTGACAGAAATTTTGTCCAAATATGTCAATTCTAACCACATTCTATTGGAGATACAGAAAACAAAAAAAAAAAAAAAAAAACAATTGGAAAGGAGTGAGCTCTTTACCAAAAGATGTGCTGGCTATCCCTTTAAAAAAATATTTTACAGATATATAAACCGTTATGATCCGTAGCATCATGAATCATGATTACTTTCTGAAATCTTCATTACCCCAGGGGAATTCTTCCTCGTTCTATTTTTTAAAGCTCTTCATTAAGTAATGAGGAACTGAGGGGACGTGGCAGCACGTGGTAGTAACCCTGTTACTTATTGGTAATCTTTGTTACTTCTGCAGCCATCTTGTTTTTCTCCTTCCTTACTTCATGACAGGTAGCACGTAAGAGAATAAGCACATGGACAACGTAGCTAATGACAGTTTTTGAGGCGACACATAGGTAAATGTTATAAGTTGTTTAAGAAGGTAATCCTGACAGGCATTACTGTAAACCGGAAGTTAGTTTACATTACCTGTAACTAAACATCTGATTTCAGCCTAACAGCGTTGCAGTATTTTGACAAGAGAACTCTGGGAGAAGGGCTTGTCTCTAAGATCTGCATTGGCCTTTGTCACAAGTGGGAGACACTGGAAGACCACCGCATCCTTCCTAGGACGGTAAAGGGAGTACCTTTAAATTAGATAACAATAAACCCTATTTTCAACAGTGTTCAGAAACGGCAGAAGTGTTAGATGAATCCTTATAAGCGAAACAGTAAATACTGCAGTATCGCTATCTTTCCCTGATCAGCGAAGTAATCGTAGGTGTAGCTTCCTGTTCCACTGTTAATCCAGGCCTGAAAGACTTGCACCAGCTCCCACTGGACCAAAGAATTAAATTCAAAGAGTCGTGCACCGTTTTTAACTTCTCCCTGGCCCCTCTATGCACACCAGGACTTAACCGCAGACCTAGCGGTGCCCAGCATCAGTGTCTCAACATAGAGGAGACAGAAGCACTACGAACAGAATACGTTTATGGTGCCCTTTGTTGGGGTTCCTGGGACCTTCACCTGCAATCTCATGTTATTTTGTTCAGTTATTTTGATTTATTACGTGCTCAAATCTCCCCTGGAGGGGTATCTTGGCGCGAGACCAAGACTACAGATTGAGAGGGCTACCTTTGAAATAGGTGAGTCTTGAGTAATTTCCTGAAGTGGAAGAGATCCTCAAAGATACGTAATTGCAGTGGAAGGAAAACGACCTGCATCCTTACGTGGCCTTTCTGAACCGGGGGACCTTAAGCAAAGCCCCTTATACCACCTTACCATCCTGCAGAAAAGCAAAGAAACCTACAGCTCATAAGTTGATACTACTTTGGGACCAGACACATTCATCTTGCACAAGTTGTCCTCATGCTGCCATCCAAGTGTATCTTCAAATCGAGATCACTGACTTCGTGTACCACCCTTCTCCAGCATCTGCTGTACACTGGCTTTGGTAACTTACTAAAGGGATTTAAATCCCGTAAATAAACAAATGGATTGTTAGAGCCTCACAGCCTCATCTTTGCTTGTAGGGGGCTGGACAAGGTGTGGAGGCTAAAATAGAGTACATGGGACTTTTACAACTCAGTTTAGTTGTGTTCCTGCTGCATCCTTGATCCCTGAGAACGGAGGTTGGAAGGATTGTGACGGGGGATCCAAGTGGCAAGCTAGCAGCAACGGCTAACCCTAACTGACATCCATAATGTGCTTTGTGAGACCTTCGTCATGAGTGATATCTCTTTTCTTTCTGATTATACAGGCCAGCTACCAGGTATTAATGTGCTATGGACTGAAGACAAAGCTCTGCACCCAACCCCTGCTACTCATGGCCAAAGGTGGTGCGCATCAGGGTTGGCCCCTAACTTCCGTAGGGATTAGCGGCTGACAGTGGTTTGAGCACACAACCTGGCCACAGTCCAGTTCCTGACGCAAATCTCTGATGTTCACAGCTAAAGCCATGTCTGCAAGTTATAGAAATGTACTATGTCATAAAAAAAAAACTGACATTCACTGAAAAAGTGACTGTTCTAATTCTAACTCAAATGTGGAAAACCACACAAATTCACCAGTTGTGGTTAGCAATGCATGCAAAACACACCATAACTCCAACTATCTGCCAAGCTCAAAACACCAACTTGCCAAAGGCACATAAGCAAACAAATTGAGCTATCAAGAGAACAACATGGTGGGTGGTGCACATTGGGCTGTTGATTGTAGTGTTCTTAGCTGACTATAATTGTTTGTATCACCCACAATAGGTTAGTAACAGCCTGTTATAATGTTTTCTTTTTCTGCAAGTCAGCAGCCTCCTTTCACAACCTCCTTTCACCGCTGAATGGTGGTTGTTCCACCTAGCTTAGCTTTGTGTGAAAATCATAGTTGTGGCAAATATGGTCACCGAAAACATAAAAATAATCTTCGTACAGGATGCATAAGCTCAGAAGTAGGGGAGCGTTCAGACACTGTGCAAAGTTGCCTTCTTTGCTTTATTGTAGAGCACGCATTGGATGTATCTTTGCTTATTTTCCACGACAGTTCTGTTGCAAATGAGCATTGATTTGCACTAACCCCTCTCAGAAAATGGGTGCAGGTCTGCAGCGCTAATGGGAGACCCTGCCAACAATGCAAGGTTTGTAACTGGCATTCCAGGGACTGTTATTTTCACAGATATACCTTTCCATTGTATCCTCTTCTCATTGAGAGGCAGCACCAATGGGAACAAGGTCACGCTGCTTGTATTGTAGAGATGGCTTAAACAATAGATGTGCCGCACCCAAGTTACCGCCAGGTCTGGACACAACTGATTCACTGAAATCAACCAGCTCTTCCTATGGTACTCTTGGAAAAAAATAATCAAACAATGTAAATGTGGATGAGACCTAAAATCCAGCGAATGGTCATTAAATATTTTGGTCTTAGAATACAACCTTATCTTAGATAAGTATAAAAGTTGTGATTTGTTTCCATCCTCAACATGTTGTCAAGGACTAGGGATGTGGACTTCCAAGTTCAGGAGCTGAAGGCCCCTAAAGAGCAAAACCTTTACTTGCACTTGTGGGTTGATTCTAAATACCATTTAGAACCTAAGATTCCAAACTCTCCTGGGCCCTTCGACTGACTTAACGCATTGAGAAGTGGAGATTTCCTCTCTCCATAACAGGGTTGTAGGGCACCAAATTTCACTTCAATCCATTGAGTCTGAGAACTTGCATGCAGTAGTAGACCAAGCCTCTTCCTACACGAGCACTCCAAGTTAGTCACAACCTGATCTGGCCTTTCCTGCTTGGACTCTTCCTCCTCCCTAGAGGCCAAGCTCACTGTCACTTAATGCAGGAGGTGGCTGAGAAAGAGAATGCTTTCAAGCGGTTGAGCAAAAGGACACATTTGAAGAGAAAGTAAAGAGGCTATACTATTCCAATGTTCAGTACTTTCTCCTAAGTCACTGGTTTGCAGGTAGCACAGAAAGAATTATAAGTGGCATATGTGATGGCACCAACCAAACTTTCCACACTTAACCTCTGTGCTGGCAACTCAAGCTGGGAGGAGACCCCTGTTTCTGAGTCAGGATAAGGAGTACACGACAAAGCCATCCTCCATGTCCTTAGCTGGGGACACAGTAATAGTGATAATAGCATGGTGGTTGGGCAGATTGTCCTGTCGTTAGAGCTCAGAATTAGAAATTAATATAAATTATGTGGTAAATTTCGAGTATGCTACCAAGGCTATTGCAAATGTTTCAGGAATTGTCAGTGGTAAATTAGGGCATATTTGTTGACAGCTAGACAGGCTAAGGCATAAATAAGAATTGGGCTAATAATGCATCAGAGATGACATTTTGGAAATAGAAACCTAAAGTTGAGGAAAAGGGATAGTTGTGCTTCTTTTAAAGGATATTAAGGCCTCGATTTACGAAAGGTTTTCGCTGGTGCTCACATAACACAGAGCATTGGCAAATGGTGCAAACAGCAGTTACTGGTCAACTTTCATTCGGAAAAGCTATTTTGCTTTGAAAGGTGCTGCACCCAAACACCTTTGTGCTATCTGCTGTTAATGTATGCAAATAGGCATGTCTGGGCTGGCCAGCACATGATCCTTAGGTCTTTTGGAGCAAAGTCGAATTAGCCAAATTGATCTGGCTTTGCCCCAACTCTAACACCAGGTGATGCAAGGCATCAAGCTGTATATCCCCTGTTAAATCTACCTGTAACTGTTTTAACCTGAGGCACACAGCTTACATGTCTGACCACTGTGATTGTGTGTACGCTAGGAATATGTACCTCTAGTACACATTGCTATGCGCTACTTACCGGCTCATCTTTGTGCAACAGCACAAGGCTTGGCAGCAAGCAGAACTGTCAGATTTAGTACAAGCACCACTGATGATGTCATTGGCAGGCAACTCTTAGTAAATCCATAATTCTGTTCCCATTATTCATTCGACAAGGGTGTTTTTAGGGGTTAGAGGTGGGTAAAGGTATAGGGTGGTATGGGTGTTTTTAGAGGTTAGCGGTGGGTAGGGGTATAGGGGTGCTTTAGGGGTGGGATAAGGATATTGGGTGGTAAGGGTGTTTTCAGGGTTTATGGGTGGGTAGAGGTATAAGGTGGTAAGGTTTTTTTAAGGTTTAGGCACAGGTAAGGGTATAGGGTGGTGAGGGAGTTTTTTAGGGTTTATGGGTGGGTAAGGTCAAAGGGTGGTAAAGGTGGTTTTAGGGTTTAGGGGTGGTTAAGGGTATTGGGTGGGAAGGGTGTTTTTAGGGTTAGGGGTGAATAGGGGTTTAAGGTGGCAAGGATATTTTATGTTTTTTGGGTGAGTAAAGTTATACAGGGTGGTCTGGGTGTTTTTAGAAGAGTTCCTGGAATCCAACAATCTAGATATACAAATATTTTGGAGCTTTATATCTCCAAAACTGCTACATGGATTGTTGGACCCGGCCTCGTGGCGTGGTCCCAAACCCTCCTTCCCGACCCGACGGGGGCAGCCCCCACCCTTCGGGGTCCTTCCGGATTGTACCTTGCTACCCGCACCAGCCTACGCGACACGGCTCGCCCCGGCCTCAGCCCCAGCGAAGCCCCGACATCGAGGCACCAATATCCGGCCAGGGGGCACCAAGTGGCCACTCCACCGATCCCGGAGGAGGGGAGTTTCGATGGGACCTCCAACCGGTCCCCAACGCCTGGTTTCGATCGCCCTCCGGCCTTCCTGGGCGCTGGCGCCTCTCCCGCTGGGTGTCTGGCCTCTCCCATCCCGGCCCCTCCGCCCCCCAGGAGCAAGGGTCCGGACATCAAAGGGGTCCAGACCTATATCTGGGGCAGCCTCAAACCAGGACGGCAGTTGTATCCGGGAGTCAAGAGCCCTGCTGATCGGATCACGGCTGACCCTACGGAGAAAGACTCATTACTTGGAACTTGGACCACTGAGCCCTGCTGACTGCGTCGCGGCTCCCCTCTTTGCTGAGAAGACCCTCACGGAACATCAGAGCCCTGCTGACCTCGTCGCGGCTCGACCTCGCGGAAGTAAACCGTCGGAGCCCTGCTGACCTCGTCGCGGCTCGACCTCGCAGAAGTAAACCATCGGAGCCCTGCTGACCTCGTCGCGGCTCGACCTCACCGCAGCAATCCCCCGAACCGTGCGGACGACGTCCCGGCTCCCGGAACCCCCCGGCTCGAGGATTGAGAGCTAGGCGCAGGGTGTCCAGTACCAGGCTAAGACTGAGACTGTCCCGCTATCCCATCCAAACCAGACTTTGAGACTCTCTTGGATCCCTCGATCCACCTGTAAATATTGCCACAGAAACCTGCCCTGATAACCGATAAAATCTTATAAGAATAAATACCCTGGCTGTGTCCCTTTGTGGTGGTGGGGTTGCTTGGCTGATACGATCCTAGGAGAAGGACCTCGCCCAGGAGGCTTCTCAGCGGCGCTCGGCTACTCGCCTACGGAACGGTGGCCCTCGGGGTGGTCAGTCCGACACCCTCGGGCTCCCGGGGGGCGCCCTTCAAACATTGGTGGCCAGCGGTGCGATCCGAGCCCGACGCAGATCGTACAGCGAGTAACTCACCCACTACCTACCTAGACACAGGGTAACCATGAACGACCAACAGACCACCCCAACCGCGGAGTTCCGACAAGAACGGTTGGAGGAATATACACATAAGGAACTAAAACAGTTTTGTAAAGACAAAGGCATCGCAACCACCGGATTAAACACAAAAGAGGACCTGCAAAAAGCCCTAAAGACCTGGGTAGAGTCCGAAGCGGCCTCCCCCCAAACCGAAGAAAACCCGGTGCCAAACGTACACCGGCAACCAACCGCAGCCCCGGCAGAGGGGAGGACAACCAGCATAGAGACCGGCCTCTCCCCGGAAGACATACGAGAACGGGAGAGGGTCAGGACCCACGAGTTAGAGCTCGCCCGACTCCGCCTGGACGGCGAACTCCTACTAGCCGAAAAGAAATTGGCCCTAGAGCAACTGCGGCTGCAAGAAGAGATAGAGGAGAAAAAGCGGCACCGAGAACTGGAAGAGAGGAGGCTAACCCTCGAGCATGAGCGGGGCCTTAAAGAACTTGAAATCAAGTCCAGAAATGGAGAGACCGGCACCCCCGGAAACCGAGACACCCCCACACCGGTCGAGGCGAAAGTACATATCCCCAAGGATGTCGTCAAAGAGTACTACAAGAACGACGACATCCAACAATGGTTCAAGGCCTACGAAGTAGCCATGACCGCCCATCGGGTACCCCGGAAAGATTGGGGTGCCGGCCTATGGGGACGGTTCCTCAGCGAAGGCAGAGACACCCTGCTACAGCTCCCAGACGCAGTGATGACCTCCTATGACCATATGAAGGAGGCCCTGCTCACCCGCTATGGGCTCACCCCAGAGATGTACCGCCAACGCTTCCGGGACTGCAAGAAGCTCCCTGGTACCACCTGGGTGGAATACGTAGACTTTTTTAGCAGAGCCCTGGAAGGTTGGATCAAGGGCAGCAAGGTCGCCTCCTACGAACAACTGTTTGACCTCATTGTATGGGAGCACCTCTCCAACAACTGCTTCATCGAGCTGAGACAGCACCTCCTCGACAGCAAGCTGAGGCCGATCGATGGGTGAACACCCGGGTCCCTCGGAACTCGATGGGGGAGTACCAGCGGAACACCACGGGGCCCCCCCGCCAGCGGGGCGGAGGAGGGGGATCGAACAGAAACAGAGACTTTCCAGCGGGGCCACCCCGGAGTCCTCCCCGGTGACCGCCCTCAAACCGCACGTCCCCTTCCCTCGCCCGAAGAGGGGCCCCCCCCAGCCCGACCAGGGCCTCGACCGACGGTGACGTGCTACAACTGCCAACAACCAGGGCACTATGCCAGTGACCCTACCTGCCCCGTGAACCGACGGGCAGGGACCACCGGGCCACCCCCCCGCCAGTTGGCGGCCGCTGCCCTGGGGGAATTGGGAGAAGAGGAAGAGAACTACGACGCCGGACCAACCGAGTGGGAACCCGCCGCCATGACATTAGTCTGTCTGGGCAGCCGGGAGATGGTACCCCGGGCTCCCATCCCGAGCAACACCCAGAAGTACCAACAGTGGGTCACCATTAATGGACGCCGGGCCGAAGCCCTCCGAGACACCGGAGCCAGCGTGACAGCCGTCCGCTGCCACTTGGTGACCCCCGAACAGATCTTGCCTAATGTACTGTGCCCCGTCCGGTCGGCAGACAACACTGAGAGCTTGTGCCAGATGGCCCGGATCCCCTTCGAGTGGGGGGGAGTGTCGGGCATGCTGAAGGTCACCGTCCGCGACGACGCCCCCGTGGACTGCCTCCTCGGGAACGACCTGGAAAGTTCCCCCTGGGCCCACGTTGAGCGCCGAGAGCATCTGGGGATGCTGGGACTGCCCGAATGGGTCTGCGCAACCACCCGGTCCACGACCGCCCGGGCCATCCCACCGAGCGTCGAGGCTCCCCCCGAAGAGCCAGAATGGCCCGAGCCACCAGCCCCCTCCGCCGAAGAAGAAGCCGACACCGAGGCCGGGCCGCCAGAACTCGCCCCGGACGAGGTCGCCGCGCTCGGCGACCTCCCCCAACTCACCCAATGGCGCCAAGAAGGTGGCCCCACAAGGGAGCAGTTCCGCCAAGAACAAAAGACCTGCCCCTCCCTCGAAGGGACCCGACAGCAAGCAGCCGCCCAGGCCGCCGGAGACCAGGCGGGGACCCACTGGGTCTATTGGGACAATGACCTCCTCTACAGCGAGCAGAAGACCGCAGAATTGTGGCCAGCCGCGTGCTGGTGGCCCCCCTCAGATTCCGGGACTTCCTCCTCAATCTGGCGCATGATGTGCCCCTCGCCGGGCACCTGGGACAGGACAAAACATACAGCCGCCTGGTGACCCACTTCTACTGGCCCCGCATGCGGAAAGACGTGGACAATCATTGCCGGTCCTGCCCGACCTGCCAAGCCAGCGGGAAGAGCGGGGGAAGGGTCAAAGCCCCTCTCCAGCCCTTTCCAATAGTCAACACCCCGTTCGAGCGAGTGGGGATCGACATCGTGGGGCCCCTGGACCCCCGAACCTCCCAGGGGCATCGCTTCATCCTCGTCCTGGTCGACCATGCCACCCGATACCCCGAGGCCATCCCTCTCCGAACAGTGACGGCCCCCGTGGTGGGCCGGGCCTTGATGGGAATCTTCTCCCGAGTAGGCTTCCCCCGGGAGGTGATGAGCGACCGAGGCACCAACTTTATCTCGAAGTATATGCGGTCCCTGTGGCAACAGTGCGGGGTCACCTACAAATTCACCACCCCATACCACCCCCAGGGGAACGGTCTAGTCGAACGATTTAACCGGACATTGAAAGGGATGATCAAAGGCCTGGAGGAGCCCCTGAGACGCAAGTGGGACGTCCTGCTGCCCTGCCTCCTGTTTGCCTATCGGGAGGTCCCGCAAAAGTCTCTGGGGTTCAGCCCCTTCGAACTCCTGTACGGACACCCTGTCTGAGGCCCTCTCAGCCTGGTCAAGGAAGGCTGGGATACCACCATCCAAGATGCTCCCCCCGACGTCTATCGGTACCTCCTGACCCTGCGAAACCAAACCCGGAAATTCAGGGAGCTGGCCGAAGCCAACCTCGAGGCCAGCCAGGAGGAGATGAAACGCTGGTATGACCAGAACACCTCCTCCATCGAGTTCAAGCCCGGCCAGCAGGTCTGGGTCATGTCGCCTGTCGACCCCTGTGCCCTCCAAGACAAGTGGACCGGGACCTTCAAGGTGGTCGAGAAGAAGTGCCCCGTCACCTACCTGGTCGACCTGGAATCCCCCAAGAACCCCCTCCGGGTCCTCCACGCCAACAGGCTCAAACCCCACTTTGCCCGAACAGAACTTAGCCTGTTGATGGCTACGGACGATGGGGCCGAGGACGACTCCGAGCCCTTACCCGACCTCCTGAAAACCTCCGAAAAGGACGGCTCCGTGGAGGGAGTCATCCTCTCCGCCACCCTGACTCCCGATCAGCGCCGAGAGTGTCAAGGACTGCTGCATCGCTTCGCTGCTCTCTTCTCCCTCACTCCCGGAGTCACCCGATGGTGCGTCCACGACGTCGACACCGGGGACAGCCCCCCCGTGTGACACCGAGCCTACCGGGTCCCCGAGCGAGTGCGGGCCTGCATCCACGCCGAGGTCGCCAAGATGTTGGCCCTGGGGGTCATCGAACCCTCCGACAGTCCCTGGGCCAGCCCTGTGGTCCTGGTGCCGAAAGCTGCCGCCCCCGGCACCACCCCGGAGCTCCGGTTTTGCGTGGACTATCGGGGATTGAATGCCGTCACCAAAACCGATGCCCATCCCATTCCTCGGGCAGATGAACTGATCGACCGCCTAGGAGCAGCCCGCTACCTTAGCACCTTCGACCTCACCGCCGGATACTGGCAGATCGGGCTCACCCCCGGCGCCCAAGAGCGTTCCGCTTTCTCCACCCCCGATGGCCATTACCACTTCCGAGTGATGCCCTTCGGCATGAAAAATGCCCCGGCGACCTTCCAGAGGCTGGTAAATAAGGTACTGGCCGGCCTAGAAGCGTTCAGCGCCGCCTACCTGGACGATATTGCGGTGTTCAGCAGCCACTGGGCCGAGCACCTGAGGCACCTCGGGGAGGTCCTGACCGCACTCCAAAGGGCCGGACTTACCGTAAAGGCCAGCAAGTGTCAGATAGGCCAAGGGTCAGTAACCTATCTGGGACATCAAGTGGGGAGCGGCCATGTGGCTCCCCTCCAGCCAAAGATCGATGCCATCGTAGCCTGGGAGCCCCCAACCACCCAAACCGCTGCGAGGGCCTTCCTGGGACTCACAGGCTATTACAGGCGGTTTATTCAGAACTATGGAAGCATTGTGGGCCCCCTCACGGAGCTCACATCAAGGAAACAGCCCAAGAAGGTGCACTGGACGCCCCGCTGTCAGGCGGCCTTCGAGACCCTCAAGACAGCGATGTGTACCGCTCCCGTGCTACAAGCCCCCGACTACAGCAAGGAGTTTGTGGTGCAGACGGATGCCTCGGAGTACGGAATCGGGGCTGTCTTGTCCCAAGTGAATTCTGAGGGGGTTGACCAGCCGGTGGCCTTCATCAGCCGGCGCCTGCTGCCCCGGGAGCAGAGATGGAGCACCATCGAACGAGAGGCCTTCGCCGTGGTGTGGGCCCTCAAGAAGCTCTGGGCCTACCTCTTTGGCACCCACTTTCGGGTCCAAACGACCACCGACCCTTGCGGTGGTTGATGCAGATGAGAGGCAAGAACCCGAAGTTGTTGCGATGGTCCATCTCTCTGCAGGGGATGGACTTCACTGTAGATCATCGGCCCGGCAACAACCACGCCAACGCCGACGGCCTGTCCCGCTTCTTCCGCCTCGGCGAGGAGAACCCCCAAGACGAGGGGTGACTCTCCCTGCCTTCAGCTGGGGGGGGGACGCCTGTTGGACCCGGCCTCGTGGCGGGGTCCCGAACCCTCCTACCCGACCCGACGGGGGCAGCCCCCACCCTTCGGGGTCCTTCCGGATTGTACCTTGCTACCCGCACCAGCCTACGCGACACGGCTCGCCCCGGCCTCGGCCCCAGCGAAGCCCCGACATCGAGGCACCAAGATCCGGCCAAGGGGCACCAAGTGGCCACTCCACGATCCCGGAGGAGGGGAGTTTCGATGGGACCCCCAACCGGTCCCCAACGCCTGGTTTCGATCGCCCTCCGGCCTTCCTGGGCGCTGGCGCCTCTCCCGCTGGGTGTCTGGCCTCTCCCATCCCAGCCCCTCCGCCCCCCAGGCGCAAGGGTCCGGACATCAAAGGGGTCCAGACCTATATCTGGGGCAGCCTCAAACCAGGACGGCAGTTGTATCCGGGAGTCAAGAGCCCTGCTGATCGGATCGCGGATGACCCTACGGAGAAAGACTCATTACTTGGAACTTGGACCACTGAGCCCTGCTGACTGCGTCGCGGCTCCCCTCTTTGCTGAGAAGAAGACCCTCACGGAACATCAGAGCCCTGCTGACCTCGTCGCGGCTCGACCTCGCGGAAGTAAACCATCGGAGCTCTGCTGACCTCGTCGCGGCTCGACCTCGCAGAAGTAAACCATCGGAGCCCTGCTGACCTCGTCGCGGCTCGACCTCACCGCAGCAATCCCCCGAACCGTGCGGACGACGTCCCGGCTCCCGGAACCCCCCGGCTCGAGGATTGAGAGCTAGGCGCAGGGTGTCCAGTACCAGGCTAAGACTGAGACTGTCCCGCTACCCCATCCCAAACAGACTTTGAGACTCTCTTGGATCCCTCGATCCCCCTGTAAATATTGCCACAGAAACCTGCCCTGATAACCGATAAAATCTTATAAGAATAAATACCCTGGCTGTGTCCCTTTGTGGTGGTGGGGTTGCTTGGCTGATACGATCCTAGGAGAAGGACCTCGCCCAGGAGGCTTCTCAGCGGTGCTCGGCTACTCGCCTACGGAACGGTGGCCCTCGGGGTGGTCAGTCCGACACCCTCGGGCTCCCGGGGGGTGCCCTTCTAACATGGATTTGCACAAAATCACAAAAAGCACGCTTTCTAGACCAAGATGTAGCTTCCTGCCAAATTTGGTTCAGCAGCTTTTGCGGCAGGGCTTCATAATAAAAAAAAGTATATGGAATATACATGGGGATTTTGAATTTTTGGACCCCCCCCCCTTTTTTTTACGCGGGCACCACTCAACAGTTTTTTTTAGAAAGTTTCATGGAGATTAGTCAAACGTTGCCAACGTTATTAACAAAACAAAAATACATTTCCTATGCAACTACTGACCTAACTATAACTACCCAGTGGGGAAAAATATATATATACATATAGTATATAAGTTTTTTCATTGAAAAAAACAAAGGTTGAAGTGACATTCAAGTTAGGCTCAAATTTTACTTGTACGAAACCAGTGAAATTCAGCAGTTCTAGTTACATGAGCTAACTATGACTTATGCCCCACAATTCACTGCTTTTGACCTCGCATATTACATCACTCATGACATGGTCAGTGACAAAACTGATAACTTCACTGATGACTTCTCAAATGATATCACAAATGACATTACCGATTATGTCATCCAGTGATTGTGAATGTTTTCTTAAAGTTTCTGAGTGTTAAACATCTACACTAAGGTTCCACAAAAGTTAAATTAGTATACTTTGTGTACTACTAATGACTGATTCTACTTTTTTGACATAGAATATGTGAGGGGCTGCGTGGTTGTGTGTATCATGTGTGAGTGGGTGTCTGAGTGGCTGTATGGGTGTATACGTGAGTGTGTGAGTAGCTGTGTGGGTGAGTGACTGACTATTGGTGAGTGGGTGGGTGAGTGGCTGTATGGGTGAGAGTGGGTGTCTGGCTGTATGGGCGAGCGAATGGCTGTGGGAATGGCTATATAGGTGAGTGAGCGGATGTGTGAGTGGTTGTATGGATGTGTGAATGGGTATAGAAGTGGTTGTGTGGGTGTGTGAGTGGTTGTATGGGTGAGTGAGTGGCTATGTTGAAAGGCTGTAAGGGGAATTGAGTGGGTGTGTGAGTGGTTGTTATGTGTGAGTCAGTGGGTGTCTGAGTAGCTGTATGAGTGAGTGTGTGGCTGTATTGGCGAGTAACTGGTTATATGAGTAGCTGTATGGGTGAGTGAGTGGGTGGTGTTTGTGGCTGTATCAGTGAGTCAGTGGGTGTGTGAGTGGCTCTATGGATGAGTGAGTGGTTGTGTGAGTATTTGTATGGGTCTGTGAATGGGTATGTGAGTGGGTATATGAGAGGTTGTATAGGGGTGTGAATGGGTTTGTGAGTGGTTCTGATGTCATCAGTGATGTCACTGACCATGTCATGAGTAATGTAACATGTGAGGTCATAAGCAGTGCATAGTTATAGTTAGCTCAGGTAACTATAACTGCTGAATTTCTATGGTCTTGTACACGTGGAATCTGAGGCTAACTATAACGTACTTGTAAACTTTGTTTTTTTCCCGTGAATATATATATATATATATATATATATATATATATATATATACACGTTTACCAGCTTCCACAAATGCTGCCAAACTCCTTGAGACAGATGCACCGTTTGTGAGAATGGAACTCACGTATGCAACCCATAACACCTACAGAAAGCAGTATAGGCACTCGCGGGGTCAATCCTGGAATTTATCGGTTAAAATGAGGAGACACCTTTCGGCGACTTACCTTTATCAATGCTCATAATGTGAAAAACGCACACCATCGCAGTCCCTTTTAAATTTCATCAACTGCGCTCCCAAACGCTCCCAAACGCCACCTCCGATCAGCCAACCACGCCCTCGCCGCCGTCACCCGCATCCGAAGAGCGACTACAGGAGGAAGGTCCTTCTCCTACCTGGCCGCCAAGACCTGGAACTCCCTCCCGACCGACCTGCGCCTGACCCAAGACCACCTCTCCTTCAGGAAGAAGCTGAAGACCTGGCTGTTCGAGCAGTAGCGGCACCCCCCCCTCACCCCCCCCCCCAGCGCCTTGAGACCCTACGGGTATGTAGCGCGCTTTACAAGTGTCACTGATTGATTGATTGATTGATTGGATGATGGACCCTGTAAGAAAGTTATACATGCTATTATAGAGTCTTTTAGATAGCAATGTGTTTAGTGTGTTGATTACAATCTATTTTGTAGTTATAAGTCTTGTATGTGGTGTTGCTATTGAATGCCTGCTTTTGTTTTGTCATTTTGCGAAGTATACGTGGTGATCACTGGTACTAAATATCATTGCGGTGCCCGGCATCATTGCGAAAATGGAAACTGGTTTTAAGGTTAGTTTTTATACAAACTACCTAAAAAAATATGATTTTAAAGACTGCACTAATTAGTCAGCGCGACTCTCCAAGTAATCGCAAAAACGGTTTAAAAGGTTGTTTTTATACAAACTCCCTATAAAAATATGACTTTAAAAGTGCAGTAATAAACCCCCTAGTGTATAAAATACTGTAGAATGTGTGCATATGTGTTTTACACCTTTTAAAAAAGGCGCGATCGTCGCGCATTCCAAAGACATCGAAGACTTCTGATGTCACAGCGAATAAGGAAAATGCAATTTAGGTGTACTTTTTACGACCAATGTATGCAAAAGGGAAAGTTAAAGCAATATCTTACTAAACAGCTAGACTCAAACTTTATATAAAATATGTCTATATATGTGTTTAACACTTTGTCAAAAACATGCAGTATTCGCTGTGTGTCCTCAGCAATGGTGACATTGTCGTGAAAACCAAAATTATCTTTAAATAAGATGATTACTGTACTTTTAAAATAAATATAGCACAAATACAACAATAAGTGGTGCTCCATATATGTAATGTTCAATATCTAATTATAGAAACAAAATGAAAGGACGTTATAGTTATGAGCTAGGATTCTTTTTAAAACAGAAATTCACTGAGAAAAACCAAAGGTTACAGAGACGTTATAGTTAGAAAATAAAATTCCAAAAACCATAGAATTCACTGAAAAAAAACAAAGGTTAAAGGGACGTTATAGTTAGGCTCAGATTTCCGTTGAACAAAACCAGTGAAAATCAGCAGTTGTTAGCTGAGCTAACTATAATTTACACCACCGCAATGCACTGCTTATGACCTCACATATTACATCACTAATGACATGGTCAGTGACATCACTGATGACATCTCAAATTACGTCACTGATGACATCATCCCCAGAACTACTCACACACACACACCCATACACCCGTCATACACCCACTTGCACACCCACACAACCACTCACATTCCCATTCACAGACCCATACAACTACTTAGTAATGTAATATGTGAGGTCATAAGCAGTGCATTCCGTAAGTTATAGTTAGGTCAGGTAACTATAACTGCTAAATTTCATTCGTTGTGTACGAGTGAAATTTGAGCCTAACTATAATGTCTCTGTAGCCTTTGGTTTTTGGGTAAATTTCTCAGCTTTTTAACATTTTATTTCCTAAATATAATGTTCCTCTAACCTTTTGTTTTGTCAGTGAATTTCTACGTTTGTTTTTAATGTTATTTGCCAACTATAACTTCCCTGTAACCTTTGTTTTTTAAATACATTTCTAAGGTTTTTTAAATGTTATTTCCTTAGTGTAACCAATAACCTTTGAGGATGAGTGTGTGAGTGAGTGCATGAGTTTCTTATTGGGTGTGTGAGTGGGTCTGTGATTGGGTGCATTTGTGTCTGAGTGGGTTTGTGAGTGGTTGCTTGAGTTGGTGCATGAGTGGCTGAGTGGGTCTCTGAGTGGGTGTATAAGTCTGAGTGGGTGCATGAGTCTCTGAGTGGGTGTGTGAGTGTCTGAGTAGGTCAATGACTGAGTACATGAGCCTGTGAGTGGGTGCATGAATCTGAGTGGGTGTGCGAGTGGGTGAATGAGTCTGAGTGGGTCTGTGACCGACCATGAGTAAGTGGGTGTGTGAGTGGATGGATGACTCTCTGAGTGGGTCTGTGAGTGGGTGCATGAGTGTCTCAGTGGATCTGTGAGTGGGTGCATGAGTCTCTACATGGGTCTATGACTGGATGCGTAAGTCTCTGAGTGAGCCAGTGAGTGCGTGTGTCTGAGTAGGTCTGTGAGTGGGTGCATGAGTCTCTCAGTAGGTCTGTCAGTGGCTGGGTGAGTCCTTGTGGGTCTGCGGTTGGGTGCGTGCATAACTGAGTGGCAGTATGAGTGGGTGCATGAGTGTCTGAGTGGGTCTATGAGTGGCTGCATGAGTCTCTGATTGCCTCTATGAGTGAGTCCATTAGTTTCTGAATGTGTCTGTCAGTTAATTTTTTTAATCAAATTTCAGCGGTATTTGTGAATTTGTTGCATTGTTACCCATGGGGGTAGCACTGATGGTCGCAGCAAATTCATGAATATTGCCCTTGGGAAAAAACAGTTTCTCTACATATTCTACACATCAGGGGTCTCTCAAAGGCCCCTATATTACAACCTTGGGGTCAAGTCACACCCAACCTGACCCATTATGCCACTTTCCCCCATTTCATTTGAGCTTCGGAGACTGTTCTGATCAAATAAAATGGTGGCTGCAGCTCTTTGCTGAGGTTGCGGCCAGCCAATCACGGCATTCCTGTTGGCTTGCACATTTGTGATTTGTTGCAAATTAATTGAAAATTATTCGCGGCCACAGATATACAAATTTGGATTTCCTTTAATTTATCAACACTATTGAACAGATTTACGCCAATATCTGAATTGGAGTGCTTGTGTCAGTGACTGTATAGGTGAGTGGGTATGTGTTAGAATCTGCATGAATAAGTTAGTTTTTGTGTGTATAACTGTATAGGTGAGTAAGTGGCTGTGTGATTGACTATGGGTGAGTGAGTAGGCGTGTGGGTAGTTCTATGGGTGACTGAGTGTGTGAGTGGCTGTAGGGGTGTATAAGTGGATATGTGAGTGGCTGTATTATTGAGAGAGCTGGTGTGTGGGTGACTGAGTAGATGTATGTGTAGACCTATGAATCAGAAAGTAGGTTTGTAAGTACTGGTATGGGTGTGTCAATGGTTTTGAGAATGATAGTGTGAAAATTGGAGTGGGTGTATGAAAGGTTATATTGAGGTGTGAATGGGCGTGTCAGATTCTGTGGATAATGTCATCAGTGATGTCGTTTGAGATGTCATGAGTGATGTCACTGATCATGTCATGAGTGATGTAATATGTGAGGTCATAAGCAGTGCATTGCGTGGGCACAAGTTATAGTTAGCTCAGCGAACCATAACTGCTGAATTTCTCTGGTTTTGTACGAGTGAAACCTGAGCCTAACTATAAAGTTTCTGTAACCTTTGGTTTTTTCAGTGAATTTCTATGGTTTTTTAAGTAGTAGTCGCGTTTGCCGAATGGTGGAGAAAGGAGGATGGGCCTCTGACCAGCTCTCAGGAAACCCGCAATGTAGGCCTTACAGGAGGTACCTGGAGGGCTTCTTGGCCACCAATGGTCCCTCAGGAGTAGAGTGGACTTCATCCCCCAACCAGTAGTGCACCACGAGCAGCGTTTGCGAAGTTGAGGAGAAAGGGCGTGTGGCCTCCGAAGACCTCTGAGCAGTCCCGCTGTGTGGGACTTATTGGAGATAACAGGAGGGTTAGTTGGCCCCCAAAGACGCCCTTGGGGGCCAACTACTCCTCCTATTATCTCCAGGAAGTCCCCCACAGCAGGTTTGCTGAGACCTGATAGTAGGCTACGCCCTCTTTCTCCACCACTCTGCAAACGCGCCTCCTGGTGCAATACTGGTAGGGGGATATAGTCCCCTTGGCTACTGAGGGTCCTATGGGACCAGCTACCCCTCCTGTTACCTCCAGCAATTCCCTCACATTGGGTTTATTAAAGAAGTTTTCGGTGACCAAGCCCCCTTTCTCCACCACTTTGCAAAGGCACCTTCTGGCGCACTAATAGTTGGAGGATGAAGTCCCTTTAGCGCTTGAGGGTCCTTAGGGGGCAACTAGCCCTCCTGATACCTCCAGTAAGACCCACACAGGGAGTTAACTGAGAGGTCGTCGGAGACAACAAACTCTTTCTCCACCACTCCGCAAACACACCTCCTGGTGCACTACCCGTTGGGGGAAGAAGTCCACTTTAGTCCTGAGGCCTTCAGAAGGCAAGGGGTCTTCATCTCTCCACCAGCACTGCGCTGAGAGGCATGTTTGCAGAGTTGTGGACAAAGGGGGCATGGCCTCCGACCACCTCTCTGCAGTCCCATTGTGTGGGGCTTACTGAAGGTAACAGGAGGTCTTGTTGGCTCATAAGGATCCTCCGCAGCCAAGCGGACTTCATCCCCCAACCAGGACGCGCCAGAAGGCGCGTTTGGAGAGTAGTGGAGAAAGGGGGCGGTGCCTCTGGCAAGATGCCGGCTTTTTTTTTTTTTTTAGGAAGGGGGACCACTTGGCCCCTCTTCTTTGGACCATTATGGGCCCGGGAAACTCATTTCCTGGGGCTTGACTCATTTAAAAAAAAATGTATTAATAGGAAATGGGAGGGGGGCTGCACAGCCCCCCTCCCGGGCCGATGTTGGCCCAGGGGACCCCATTCCCCAGGGCCTGATCCCCTTTTTTAAAAATATAATTTTATTTTTTTTTAAAGGAAGGCTGCTCGGCCCTCCTACCGAGTCCAAGTTAGGCCCCAGGGACCCAATCCTCTGGGGCCAGGCCTTAATAATTTTTTTAAAGGGTGGACAGAGCTGTGCGGTCCTCTTCCCAGAGCCAACTTCGGCTCCCAGGGACTGCATCCCCCAGGACCTGGCCGCTTGGTCAAGGCCCCCACGGTCAATACTGGCTCCCGGAATTAGCCCTGGGGAGGTGACAGTCCCTGGGGCTTTAATAAGCCCTAGAAGGGGGTCCAGTGCCCCCTCCTATAATTACCATATTCCCCCGGGACCTGGCCCACCCGGGGTTTATTCTAAAGCAAGCGTGGGAGATCGTGCTTGTATATTTTAAACTTTTGCTGCAGATCCACCCCCGAGTCTGTCAAAATTAAAAAAATATCTGCTTTTTACCCCTGAAGGACCACCCCCACCATATCTGGGGGGTCAGGGTATTCCTACCCTGCCCCCTTTTCTTTATTTGTAACTTTTTTTCTGGGACTCAGCGAGTCCCAAGATGGCTACCAACACTTCCTGGTTGAAGTGTTGGCAGCCAATCAAATTTTAGTAGGATTCGCAAGTCCACTGCAAGGACTCGCGTCACCAGATAGCTATATTTTTTTAAGTTAGATACTTCAAAACTACTGAACAGGTTGAAACCAATCACAAAAAGCTTACTTTCCGGACCAACATCTAGCTTTCTGCTGAATCTGTTCAGCAGTTCGGGCTGTAGTTGTGTTCAAAAAATAAAAAATCTTTTTTCTCGGCCCACGCTTGATGGATCACCGCGGAACTTTCAACACATCAGCTGAAGTTTGTGGAGATTTGTCAAGCAACAACAAAGTTATTAGCAAAACAAAAATGCTTTTTCTATGGAAACTAGTCCTAGCTATAACTATCTACTGGCGACAGCCAGTAGGTCAAATATATATATACATACTATATGGTCCAGTAGAAGGCTAATGGTAGTCGAAACGCGTTGGCCGTCCTAATTCTTGCACGATTGCACAATGGTGTTTAAATAAATGAAATTCGAAACCTACCCTGCTGTGGTGCCGTGACTTTCGCCGAAAAAACGAAGCAGGCGAGGGAATCCAAGAATATATATATATGTATGTATAGTACACTGTCTACTTATAAACAGTGCATATTTTTGTCAATCAACCTATTTATCTGGTGTTGCAAAGAAGCAGTGAATGCTTCACTCAATGCATGAAACTCCATTAAAAACAATAACTTAAATATTTATATTCAGTAGTACTTTTGTGCTCTAAAACAGACCTTAAGGACTTCAGATTTCTCTAACAAGTTGTGCACGTTATGTACGGCTCTCATCTAATTATTGTTTGATTTCTCTTATGAAATGTATGTTTTTGAATCAATAAAGTGTGCCACAGAGCATGATTCTAGATTCCATGTCTCGTGATCTCGGAAATTAGTGATCTGTTATGTTTTTATTATTGTTCTGAAGCGAACTCCTGACTCTGTTAGCACTTTTTTAAAAAAACGACGATTAAACTGAATATTATAACACAAAAATGTGAAAATAAGTTCTGAAGGTATGTTTACTGATACTTCCTATATAAATCAGCATGTGATTATACTCCATATCTAAGAAGTGATTGCACTTTTAAGTGCCACAAAGTGACAACATTTTAAGCATGATAGGTACATTTCAAATGGCTGTTGTCAATGTGCTAAGGTAATTTTACGGACACATTTCTTTATAATAATATTACTTTATTGGTAATGCTCTGATAAATATAACAAATGTCTATTAAATCCGGACACATGCATCTCTCCTCTGCGATCTAGACAATCTAGTCCGTCCATTTAACACCTTTCCAAGTAGTATTACCCGGCAAAAGCCAGTATTTCCCAAGGATGAGAAGGTTTCCTAGTTTTTCTTCTTGCTCACAAAGTCCAAAGTCAAATACTAGTGGATTTTTGCAAGCTATAACAGAAGATGGGCATCCACCTTGGACAATATTTCTTATGGGAGCCCTCTACCTCCTAATGAAATCCATGTTGATGCCATCCTCTCTCTTGCCTACTGAAGGGGTGTAGAGCTATACACTTTCTCAGGGATACAAAAAACATTTGTTTACCTTGTACAAAAGAAGTTGAGCTGTACTTTGTATATGCAAAATATAATGTTTTTTTTAATTGTTTTAGGAATGAACTCGAGCGTCAGTTTCTAGAATTGCTGCAGTTCAACATCAATGTGCCATCAAGCGTCTACGCCAAGTACTATTTTGATCTTCGCTCAATGGCAGAAGCCAACAACTTAAGCTTTCCTTTGGAGCCCCTCAGCAGGGATAGGGCGCATAAGCTAGAGGTAAACCTGCATCACTGTTTCCAAGCTTTATCTATTTTGTGGCATTATTTTAGGGATGAAAAAGTATTCACTGTGGGAAGTATTTGTTGTTTCTTGGAAAGCTCCTGCCGGAATGTATTTGATGTCAAATGACAATCATCAGCACATCTTACAAAATCCCTACATAATTGTTAAAGCATTCTTTTTGATGGGTGCCGTGTCACAGCTAATAAGATGTGAAAGGAAGTGCTGATTAGGCTGGAGGAGGCCATCTGCTCTCAAATCACAGATGGATTTAAAGAGAGACGCTGAAGCATTGCAACCTGCTCAAATGGGTGCGAAGGAGTAAGCAGGACTGAAACTTCCCGTAGGAGTGAGTGGGTGTTTGCCTCCAATGCTGTTCATTTGGAGTTCCATAATGTCAGCAAAAAAGGTTTCAAGACTATTACCATGCTCTCTTTCTTAGGCAGGGAGATAGGTAATTCTAAGGAAGACAAGAACTCATAAGGCCAATAGATCTGGCTTAGTAGTGAAAGGTTTGTGTGGTCCGTGTGAAGATGTGTTCTGATGGATACTTCTATGTAATTCTAAGGAAGACAGGAATTGATAAAGACAATAGGCCAGGCACGATAGCGAAAAGGTTTTTTGTAGTCCGTGTGAAGATGTGATCTGGTGTAAACTTTTAAATGCAGATTCCTTTTTACTTTTAGAA
Organism: Triturus cristatus; assembly: GCF_964204655.1. NCBI lineage: Eukaryota > Metazoa > Chordata > Amphibia > Caudata > Salamandridae > Triturus > Triturus cristatus. The sequence goes on from NC_140593.1 coordinate 463,103,942, forward strand.
TATTCACCAGGTGCCAGACTGAATCCAGAATCTTCTCATAGGAGTGCTTTGGTGCACCGCTAGGCGGTGTTGTGCAGCTGCAAGTAGACTTTGTTTCACCCCAAAATGACAGAGCGAAGACGCATATAAGCGCCGCCGCCGCCCCACCCCTGCTCCCGAAGTCATTTTCTTTTTTTCTGCACCTTTGAACACAGATCCAGAGATCCGCTACCTTTTTTGTCTTTTTTTTTTACTACTCCCAAAACGAATCCAGTGTGCAAGGCAAATATGTGCGGTGAAAAGGGGGAGTGCACGTGTTAGTAGTATGAACATTGTTGAAAGGAATGCCCAGAAAAACATGCTGATGGTCTTCTCTCTAAAGGCCCTGTTCAAAGTAGTGCCTTTGATGCCCTTTAGTGTTTACACTTTTAGCTATTTTGTCAGAGTTTACGACTTTGGGAGGCAAGTACATTGAACGTAGGTAAAAGTTCATATGCTTAAAAGTAATATTTCAGAGAAATTTTGTGTAATTACGCTAAATGCGAAATCTGCATGAACCATGCCCTAATGCTCATTAAGTGAGAGGCGTATCGCTAAACTTCTGCCTGGCTACCACCATACATGATCACCTAGAGCTCGGTATGCCCTCGTCCCTCTTCTAGTCGACAGGGGAGTGAGCAGAGCGGGAGATTGGAATCTGCCCTGGCATCCTTGAGACCAGAGGTTGATGGCAGTACGGAGTGGTACTGGGACACCAGGGTCCTCGTCCGAAGCTGCAGATGGCGGTCGCTCCAGCTCAAAAGAACAGTTAAGTTCCTGCGAAGAGAGGTGCGGCCAGAGTGGGTCCTGACCACTGCTCCTGGGTGTTCAGCATTCCCTCTGACCATGCGGGGGGCATAAGGTGAGGGAGCACACCTGAGGCCCGGTGATATGCTTGAGGCCTCGTCCCGACACTGATTGTAGGCGGAGCCAAGATCCTACTGAGGCCGGAATTGCTACCGCATTGCCCGTGGTATTGCTCCCAATGAGACATCCTAAACACGAAGGACATCATGTTGACAGTTCCTCGGCGTCCTTTCATCATTCCAGAGGTGGATCACCGTTAGCCTGGTGCTGAAGCAAAGAGCTGCTCTTCTGCCTGAGATTTTGCCACAACGAAGGAACTCCAAGACCAACCATGCGAGGAGGAAGTTACCGCAGCCAAAAACAAGGACTACTATTGGATAAATCTGAACGCCAGTGTGAACCTGCAATGGTCAATAAAATAAGGATTTCCAGCTAAGATCCCTCAATCGTAGAATAGTTCCCCAGGGAAGTTGGCTATGACTGAGCAAATGTATTGGAGGTCTGGCTTGGTGTGGTTATAAACAGATGCCTGTAAAGAAGGTGATGGGTATCTATCTACTTTTGTTTAAGAATTTTTATTGAGTTCTAGAAGTTCAACAAGGAAGGCACTCCAAAAATAACTTCAAAAGAAAGTAATACATAACTTCAAAAGAAAGTAATACACAAATACTCTCACCTACAACCACCGGCCGGTGAGTCTAGAGGTATGCGTTTATACAAAATAGTCGTATACAAATTCACAAAAGGAACACATCATATCCTTAAGAGAAAAAGAAAAGAGGGGGAGGAGGGGGGCAGAGGAAGGAGGAGGAAGCAGCCCGCACACTGTCCATGTGATAGTTAGCTATGGGATGTCGCACAGCCTAGCGACCCATTGATGGTGCTATCGAGTGTCCCCAGGGCCGGAACCCCCTACGGGCTGAGTCACATCGTTGGGTTCTTCAGGTATCAGGCGTAGCAGCTTAAGGTAAATCGGGCAAGTTAGCTCTCTAAACTCACTGCTAAGATAGATAATACAGGGACCCCACATTTTATCAAAGCACGGTAGCTGATTCTCTGCCACCGCTGTGAGATTTTCCATTGCTGATAGCTCCCATAACTTGTGTAGCCAGTCGGTATGGTGCGGCACCACATTCGGACCCCATCGGGCTAACAATGCCTATTTTGCTGCGCATAGGGCTAGTGTTATCACGTGTCATTTTGGGGATCCAAGAGGGTATGTAAATGGATTAGGGAGACCTAGTAGGATATAACTCAGTAATCTGGGGAGTTCAGTGTCGAACATTTCATCCACAGCATCTAAGATTTCATGCCAATACATCTGTATTTTAGGACAGTGCCATAGAATATGTGTCAACATACCTGGATCCCCGCACCCTCTCGAACATTTAGGGTTGCTTCCCCTTTTCCAGTGTGCTGTACGCTCTGGTGTGTAGAACCAAAATCTGCAGCAGCGTCCCCTGGCCTACGGCTGAGCATGCTGACATTAGCTCGTTTATGTATGTCCAGCCATTCTTTTTGTGTGAACTCCCTCCCACATTCTTTTTCCCATCTTGTCTGCGCTTTTGTTTTAACTTGTGATTGCGGTGTGTTCAGGAAGGCGTAAATGTCCGATAGTAGTTAATCAGTGTGCCTAATGATAAGCCACTTTTCAAACGGGAGAAGCGGTCTGCTGGCATGTGGTTTCAGTGTTGGTTGAGTGACCCAATGATGTTTCATTTCGCCGCTGGAGGCAGCCCATAGCCCTCCTGTATTTGCCGAAATGACATAAGGCCTAAGTGGTCATAAAAATCGCCTATCCTTTTACAATTCGTGTGTTGCCATGGCACGTATGCCGAGCCATGTAGTGCTGGTGGGAAATCCAGATTCCCCAAGATGGGGGTCAGTAGGGAGAGTCTTGTGGATAGTTTCTTCAGAGATGCCACTGCATCCCAGATGCTGATCGTGGCACGTAGTATCGGGGAGATATAGACCGCCTGTGGCCGGTGTGCTTTGGGAAGCCATGGGATCTTCCATATGTGGATTCCCGTTATACCTTGATCAATGAAGCACCAGTGCTTCTCTGTTTTGGGTCTATTCCACTCAACCATATACCTTAGCTGGGCCGCCTGATATTAATGGTTAAGATTCGGGAGGCCAAGTCCTCCACAAGAAGGTGGGAGGTATGTCAGTGACTTAGTTATGCGTGCCCTTTTCCCGGCCCATATGTAATGGTCCAGCAGATGTTGCAATTTAGGTAGCACCTGGACTAGGGGGTTAGAGGCAGGGTCTGCATCACATAAAGGATCTTAGGTAGAAGCATAATTTTTACTGTTGTCAGTCTCCTGAGCCAAGACAAAGTATAATCTCTCCATTTTTCCAGTTCAGCACGTGTGTCTGCTAACAGGTGGCCATAGTTGCTCTCCGCCATTGGCCGCACTGTAGGGTGTATGTGCAGGCCCAGGTAAACAACTCCCAGTGAGGCCCAAGGGTACAGATAGAGATTCCGCAACACTTCTACCTCCGGGGCTGAGAGTGTAAGGTTCAGAAGTTGTGATTTCCTTGCATTGATTTTAAAGCTGGACACTGCTCCAAACACCTCCTCCTCCAGCGCAATGCTCGGTAGTGACCGGCGGGGGTCTGTCAAAAGCGCCAAAGAAGTCATCAGCATAAAGTGCCAACTTGTTGTCCCTGCCACCCATCGTCATTCCCAGTATCTCTGTATTAGTTCTGACATGTTCCGCAAATGGCTCCATATATAGAGCAAATAGGAGTGGGGACAACGGACAACAATGTCGAGTTCCCCGTTCAATACAGAAAGTTTGCGATGTTGTCCTTTCGACCCTCCATCGCCTGTGGCACCGCATATTCTGCTAAAACCCATTTTATAAATTGGGGCCCCAGACCCACAAACTGTAAGACTGTTTTCAGATTAGGCCAATGCACCCTATCACACGCCTTCTCGGCGTCCATTTAGAATAATAGCGCTGGCGTCTTAGTTCACTGTGCCTTATCTAATAGATGACATATTCTTTTGGTATTGTCGCTACAGTTACGTTCTGGAATAAAACCAGCCTGATCTGGATCGATGAGGCCTTGCATCAGTGGTGCCAAGTGCGCTGCTAGGTTCGAGGTAAAAAAAATTGCATCGACGTTAAGCTGTGAGATAGGTCTATATGCTGTGAACTAAGTTTGGTCTTTCCCCGGTTTGGGTATGACTGCAATAGTAGCCAGTCGCATGGTATCTGTCAGGGTACCCGCGTCGCTGAAAGAATTATACAGTTGCGCGAGGACAGGGTAGGCATAGTGCTCTGGCGCCTTCCCAATCTGTAGTCAGGATATGGCGCCTTCCCAATCTGTAGTCGGGATATTGCCATGAGTACCTCGGTTAAGTGTATGTCTTTCTCCAGCATGAGGGCACGCTGACAATCTAACTTAGCAATGGGGGCGTGGTTCAGGTATGGTTCATTGTCCGTGTTCGAGTGCTCTTCCGCCGCATATAATTCCTTAAAGAAACTGTCTATTTCTTGAGCTATCAACTCATCCCGTTCCAGACTCTCCCCCTTTGCATTCACAATTACGGACCCCCTCTGACTGCTAGTCTGAGCACGGATTCGCTGAGCCAGGAGACGTCTCGCCTTGTTCCCTCCCATGTAATACTTTTGCTTCAGCTGCAACAGAGCATATTCAGCTCTATCCATGTCAAGAGCTTTAACTCTTTCCGTGTTGTGTTCAATCTGTGTCGTGCTTGGTGTGACCCCGTCCTTTTACACACGCTTTCCAGCTCTTTGACCTTCCCCTCAAGCATACACCGCTTCTCCCTACGTTCCCTATTAAACCGGGCCGTAATGCTGATAATGTGTCCACGCAGTACTGCTTTGAGCGTGTCCCACAGTAGTGCAATCGGAGTGTCGGGTGTGTCGTTTACTTATAAGAATACCTTCAGCGCCTCCTGTGGCTCAGTAAGGACATTTTTGTATGTAAGCATTTTAGAGTTCAGGCGCCAGGTGTGTTGCTTGGAATGTGACGTAGGAAGGTGCATGTCAATGTATACTGGGGCGTGGTCTGACAGTGCTGCAACCCCGATGTCCACGTCTCTGATGAAAGGTTAGAGGTAGCATGTAATAAGAAATAGATAAATTCTAGCGTGTGTGCGATGCGCTGCTGAGTAGTGGGAGTAGGATCTCTCTGTAGGGTGTTGTTTACGCCAAGCATCCAAAAGATTATATGTAGCCATCTGGCGCAAACCATGTGGCGATAACGTGCCTGAGGTGCCCCCCCTTTGTGCTGCGCGGTCTAGTGTTGCATCCATCACGAGGTTAAAATCTCCCCCCATGAGGACATGTGTATCTACAGTTTCCATCACTCGCCCTATCGCATCCAAAATAAAAGGCTCTTGATGGTCATTGGGAGCATATACCAAAGCGACCCTCAAGCAGTGAGCCCCATATGCAATACGTAGGGATAAGAGATTCCCCGGAACTTCTGCCTGCGTACTAGTAACTTGGCCTTTAAAGTGCTTGGCAAAAAGAATGGCCACACTCGCCTTTTTCCCCTTCCCCCGCTGAGAAAAATTGGCGATCAAACCAGTGAGAGCGCAGACACCTCCAGTCTGTAGGGCGCAAGTGCGTCTCCTGCAACAGGCAAATGTCGCATCTGGATTCCTTGAGTAGAGACAAAAAAGCTAATCTTTTCCCTGGCGCATTCAGTCCCCTGACATTAAAGCAAACTGTTCTTACCATATCTCACCAAGCGTGGTAAGCTAAGGAAAAGGCAGTTAAGTGCCCTCTTGCGTTCCCCCTCCAAATGTGCCCCATACAGATCCCCCTGGAAAAAAACAATTAGGGACAACAACAAAAAGAATAGAATAGGAGAACAGAGAAACATAAATCGTAGATTATACTCATAGATAACTGCATATCGATTCCCCCACTGAATCTTCTACAGCACGAAGCCACGGAAGTCGTGGATCGGTCGATGTAACTCAGGATAGTGCAAGGTCCCAGTCCCTGGGCCCCGCCGCCCAGGCAACCGTGTGGCGCTTCACAATGGCGGTCGCGTCGTCATGTCAATGCTCCTATTCAAGGAGAACTGTGCTTACACATCCACCTGTTCGTCCACAAAATAATTCCCATTACTCCTTAGTCGCTGTTTACTTCCTCTGGTGCCTCCTGGTTCTGCAGTTGTTTCAACAGCGCTTCTCTCTCTGTTCGCCTCTCAGAGTCCGTCGGCTTGCTCAGCTTTCTCCCCCATGACCGGAGGGATCGCAAATTCCGGTGTCTGGGTGATTTAGTTCCTCCTGTTTCGAGGGCACCTGCCTCCATTAAACCTTTTGCATCATCTAGGCTGTGGACAGAGCGGGTTTCGGTGGCCCACACGAAGGTGAGGCGAAAAGGATGGCCCCATTTATATCGGATTCCCTTCTTCTGTAGGAGTTCAGTGAGGGGCTTTAGCTGGCATCTTCTCTGTAGTGTGAGCGGGGAGAGATCCTGTTACAACTCCACTTCGAGGCCCTCAAACTCGATGGTGGCACAATCTCTGGCTGCCTTTATTAGGATTTATTTTTGAGTGTAATAGTGCCAGCATGTGAGGATGTCTTGCGGAATCCCCGGCGTGGTAGCGGGTCGTCCAGCCCTGTGGGTGTGATCCAGGATAATATCTTGCGGTGCCAGGGTGGGGGCCACATGGTGGAAGAGTCTGCAGACAAATTCCCCCAGTCCCTTGTCTATAGCATGCAACGGAACTCCTTTTATGCAGATGTTACCTCTCCTGGACCTATTTTCAAGGTTTCCATCCAGTACTGGAGGTCAGAATTTTGCTCCAGCAGGTCTATCTCTGCGGTGGACGTCCAGCTGCTCCTCTCGAGCATCCCCCATGTGCTCCAGTGCATCCACTCTCTGGCCAATGTCCTCCACTTCTTTCCTGATCTCTTTAAACTCAGTCGCTATATCTTGCCTGAGAGCCGCGAAGTCCGATCTCAGCGCTCCGAAGAGAGTTTCCAGGAAAGATCTAGTCATCAGAGCTTCCGCCTCCTCTTGGTTTCCTAGCTGCTTGTCTGGGCTAGTATCTCTCCCTGGTGGTTTCTTGGGGGCAGGCTTAGCAAGCATGTCTTTAATGTTGCAGTCCTTCTTGGTGGACTGCTTTGCGGTCGTAATTTCTTTTCCTAGTGCGAAGTCGGCACGTGATGTCCGCTTTGACTTGTAGGCCTCCGTGTAGACCCTGGCACACCAACTGCAATGAGAGGTTGTTCACTGTCCCCTCACTTTGGGAACAGCCAGTGTGGGGCACCCTGCAAATGCACCAGTCGATGGCTCCTCCGTCTCTCACTTGGCACGGGGCAAACTTTCTTCCTCTGCGCTCTTTCATCTCTCACCTGCCAGCGGGTTGCACTCTCCGCAAATGTGAAACAGAGCGAAGGGCAGGGGGAGAGTGGGGGGGGGGGTATTCCAGGGATGCCGCAGTCTGCTGGTGTCACCCGCACTTAAGACGCTCCCCATGGGCCCTGGATAGTCAGAGGCCCTCCCTCAGGTAAGTCCGGGTGCGGCGTATGTCCTGAAACCCTCAATTTACTGCTTTGCATTCATGGACGCCTCTGGTACCTCTCATTTCTCCCAAGTCATCAGCTCAGATATTGCAGAAGACGGTTGTCCTCCAGCGCCTCTGGATCATTTTTCACTGCAGTCATTTATCTTCCCCGCAACGCACATTAAGGCCCACTCTCCGTAGCTCGCTTATTGTCCAAGATGGCACATCCTCGGCGTCCCTCAGTTAGGCCCGGTCACCAGCCGCAGTCTCGTCTTCCTGCGCCTCCCATGCAGGAACGGGCGCGAACCACTCCAACTGCCGTTACTATGGCCGCTGCTGCCCCCGCACTCCTGTAGCCTGCAGGGCCTCACTGCCGCCACGGATTGTGTACTGCTGAAGTGCGCCAATGGGCGTCACTTCCAACGTGGCCTCCAAGTCACTCTGGGAACCTGCACTCACCTCACCGGTCGCAGCCGGCACACTCTGACCCTAGGGGTCTCCACCGCTTCCCAGAGCACCGGAGAAGTTCTTCTGTCGGTTGGGGACCTGAGGACGGCCACCGGCTGTAATTAATCGGTTCAAACAAACAATGGGGTGACCCTGTGTCCCTCACAACCTGGGTATTTATAATGAAGAAACAATGGTTCTGTCGGGTATACGTAACAAATTTCTTGTACAAGTAATTGAATTGTATTATTATTTAGGCATAGCAAAATCGCTGACATATCGCAGCGGCTTGACATGACTCTTGCCTGCCGCCGCCCCTTGAAATCGAATTTCGGAAGTTGCCGAAGGATTTACAGCCGCTAAAATTACTTCAAGCCTGAGTATCGGAAAGCGGAATTAATCACACTGCTTCTCGCTTCCGTTACACTTAGCTGGGTGAGTTTTTTACCCTGTTGCCGCCCCTTGTAATCCACTGAAAAGTCATCATAATTAACCTCTACCTCAAGCCTGACATTGCCTGGCTCTGATAATCGGAAAGCGGATCTAACCCATCCCGCTTCCATTGCATTTTACCGGAATTGATTCGTTGCCGACCTGAAGCCCACTGGTCTACCATCAGGGATTTACTCTGGTCACATTAGGCTGTCACCTCTCCCTCCCCCCTCCTTGTCCTGATGAAGACCCGCAATGACCACTCAATAATGCATACATTGGGTTGAAACGTCGACGCCACTTCTCGGTCCAGACCAAGGCTCTGCGTGTTAAACTAAAATTGGATTAATAGCAGAGTCATTGTTTTCAGTCTGGCCTTTCCTTCCCTTCTACATATTTTATTCACTTTGTACATAACACACACTCAACTGTATCACTGAGCACAATGACACTTGATCACTCGTCACCTAAAACCTCACCTTATTGAGAGCTTTTTATTGAAGTATGGGTAACCTATAAATGATGCAATTTATATAAAACAGCTTATTACCCATCATACTGTGTTCCTTTTCGTGTGTTCCGCCTGTAAGTAATCATTGAGTGGGTGATTACTCGCGCCCCTATGATGGAACAGTGCCTCCTGATTTGATTGATACGGGTGGCGGAGCTCACAGAATCTGCTACCGCTCAGCCGCCATCTTGGCCACGCCCACCCTCTACTTTTGAATGGCTGAGTGTTGACCGGGGTCAGTTGGGGCCTGTGATGGGCCTTGGTCTTTGCACTTTGAAACTGTTGGAAAGTGGGTTATTGGTAGGGGCAAATGTAGGTCTGCCACTGGCAATAAGGCCAGTAACACATGATAGGACTCAGCATAGGTTTTAGAAAATTATTCCTATGCTCAACCCTTGGTAACGTGGGTGCGAGCAGACAGGCTTAACTTCAAAGACAGGTATGTAAAGCATTTAAAAACAACATTTCAGTATATAATTAATACACAACACATAAGAAAAATCCAACACCAATTTATAAAAATAGGAAATATTTTTATCTTTAAAATTACACCAAAACGATAAAAATCCAAAGTAGGGAACCGGAGATATGAATTTTCAAAGATTTAATAAAATATAGCACTTAGAAGATTATAGCACCATATTGTGATACCTGCTCGCGATAGACCGAAGCAAAGTCAAAGTTTCAGGCCGACCACGATGGAGCCCTGAGTGACTACAGCTTGCGGCAGGTCCCGGTCTCAGTTTCTACCTTCACACTTAGAAACTTTTCTGGAGCTTTTTCTCGCGAGGCCCCTCGAAGCTCCCAGCCAGTCTGGATCCAGTGAGGGTTCACCGGGTTGACTTGTGACGAGGTCCCGGTTAACTTCCCTGGAGCGGACTTAAACAAATTCTCAAGATCGCTTCAGTGGGGCAACCCAGGAATCCAGGCCGGTACGCGATGGAAGGCAGGCGGCTTGGCTCTCGCGGTGGCTCCCGGTCACCTTTTCTATGAGCGGACATAGAAACTTTTCTGGAGCTTTTTCTCGCGGGGTCTCTCGATGCTCCTCATGTAGCCGGATCCGGTGAGGGTTCGCCGTCTTCAGATTTTCTCTAGTTCCGGTCAATCTCTGGAAGTTGGAGAGATGGAGCTTTAAGCGGGACAAACCTGGTTGGCTTGGCCGGCTCGCGGTTGAAGGCAGGCGGCCTGGCTGGCCAGGTTGAGTCGGTCACTCTATGAAGCTTTTTTTCAAAGTTGGTCCAATGTTCTCCAAACTTCTTCCTGAAGTTCCTCAAGGGGTCCCAAAGTGTCTCAAACTCACTCCAAGGGTCTGGAAAATCCAAGATGGTCCTTGAAAGTTGAGGATGTCAGTTCCCACAATCCACTGGTACAAAACCCGTACAAATCCACTGATGGTTCCCCAAGGTGTAGATTTAGTTGGTGATGTTCCAGTTGAGCTCTTTTAACCTGTAGCTTTCAGGGAGTGCACTCTTAGGTTCTTTTTCAGCATAATAATCCACAGGGCTGTAGTTTCAGATGGTGCAGTTTTCAGAGGTCAGGCCTTAGAAATCTTTGATCAACAAAACTTCTCAGCAGGGCACTTCTTGCTTCAGTAAGTTTCAAGCAGCAGATCTGGAGGGCTCTGCCCCTCTCAGATACTTACTCCAAGTTCTCTGGGTCATGCAGAAGGTCACTTCTGACCAATGGGAGCAGGGTAACTCCTCAAAGTTATGACCACACCCTGTAGTGTGTGGCATTATTTTGTCCCAGAGTGCATTAAATCTTCCAAATCCATAATAGCTGATTTTCCAGCAAGGAGGGTGGCTCCTAGGGTGGCTATTTTACTTAGACTCTCCCCCCTGCATCTGCTCATACCTTCCTTAATCCTACCATCTGCCTGAGGTGATAAGTTCAGAGCTGTAAATGACACTGGTCTCTGCTCTCCTCTTTGAAGACCAAGGTTTACAACTCCTCCCACTGGCCTGGCATTCCCATGGAACAGCACACTGCCCTTCCAGCAGAGCTAATCAACCCCAGGGGCTCTTTATCACCTCCACAAGGCAGCCTGGCTAATCCACTTAACTCTGACCAATCATGGCAGACCACTGGAAGGCTGAATTTGGACTTGCAAACAAGAAAGACAATAATACCATTCGGGGAAGTCTTTGAATGGCATTTTTATCCCTCTCCTATCAAGAGTTATTAATCAATAACTTCCTACCATGTTTCCTATGTAACTGGGGATTTGCAATGAGAAAAATGGCTTGTGCCATTTTTCGAGCACCAGGACTTACAAAAACATATTTTATAAGTACTTGCCTTATATCTACAGGAACCCCACCCCATGTGCATCTAGGGGAGACTTTAGGGGTTCTGAATCAGTAGCAATATTGCGGATTTTCCCTCTTCAGTGCTCCTAGCATCAAAGTCGAATTTGAGCAGCACTTTACCACAATGTGGGGAGTGAGATGTGAAATTTCACTTCACCCAGGCATATAAAAACTCATTCTATAAGGGTGTACCTTATAAATAACTGACCCCCATCCCTGGGATACATAGGGGAGAGCCTGGCGTTCCATAATATGCCAAAACATTGTAGGTTATCCATTTTTAAGTGCCCCAAACACCAAAGTCGAGTTTGGGCACAATTTACTTTTTAAAAGCAGTCCTGGCACGCAGTGCTGCTTTTAAACTGACCTCAGGCTTCAGCAGTGCACACATGCAAGTGCAAAAAGAGCTGCTGTCCTCTAAACTGCCATGCCCCAGGGTACTAGGGACTTCTAGGTTGTTTCAATCCTCTGCCCTATTATATACTAGGGGCTTTTAGGGTAGGTCATGCCAATCACAGGGGTACCCCACCATACCATTGTTTACCCTAGTGTATGTAGGTGTTTTAATTGTATTCTAATGTGTCTCTTTCAGCATAGCACTGGCCCTTGGCCTGGTTAGGCAGAGCCCAGAGTCAGTCAGAGTCAGTTACCACCAGCATCAGTCAGCAAAATGTTCGGGGGTGCCCAAGGCACAGGATGACTTTGCAACAGAAACAGATCCCGCTGGCCCTGGAACTGGTCTTCTCTCATCTGGGAAGGGGCCAGTTCTGAATTTGGAGCCATACCCGGTGACCTCCAGTCAACGATGCCTCACAATATAAAGTACTAACTCTTCTCTTAAGATCTGGCTACACATGAATCAAAGGGTTGAACCGTGAACATATCCATTGCCTGAACATAAGAGGGGTTTGCCGTGGCACTACTACAGTATTTCCACGTGCTGCAGGGGACACTGCCCTCTGTCCCTCAGCCTGAGCACTGATACTCTCTGGAATTCTTTGACAAGCGCAGCAAAATTGTTACATCCCGGTGAGGAGAAGCAGGGGTGCAGCCCCTGGAGGCCTGTGAGACAGACTGAGGTGGAATGGGACATGCCAAAAGTGCCATCGAGACACTGAGCATGATGACGTCCCTGGCCTATGAACTGGTGACTTCTTAGGACGAGAAGGCTCCCAGCATCCACACGTCCCCCACAGAGCAGCAAACTGCACTGCCAAATGAACTGGATAAGAAAATCCTGGCAACTGAAACCACCCAAGAGACATTGGAGGCTAAAATCAATGCTGTCACTGTTGATCTGGATCTCTCATGAAAGGACTGATGCAAGCTCTCAGAGAGTCAAGACTATGAAAATGCCATTGAAAAACTGTTCTGTGCGTTGGATAGGTCATGGAATCAAATCACTGAGAGAGTACGAATCATGGAATACACAGCGAAGGACTTAATAGGCCATAATCGCAGGAGCAACATTAGGGTGGTGGGAATGCCAGAGGGAGCCAAGGGTAGAGACATGGTATCATTCTTGGGGGCATGGTTATCAGGAACATTGGCTTGCACTGGGCTCTCCTGGTTCTTGGCCCTAAACAAGGAACATGGGGTCACAGCCAGAGGGCTGCCACCCGATTATACCCCTCCTCCCACCAACCAACCAACCCACACCACCCCATAGAGATGGAAATGAAAGTGTGACCGCCAAGTTACTCATTTACTTGCAGTAACCTTCTTAGGTATATTAATGGATGGTGAAATGACCTGCAGGCTACAGATGTGTGCCAGAAGCCACTGCAGTAACCCCTAAAGCTATATTTTTTGATCTCTAAGCACATAAATCCAGTCCACAAATCTGGAACAGTAAATCTCCCTAACTATTGGAAAGATAAGAGACCGGAAAAACAGATGACTGAGATGTGAGAAGCAGCAGTTAAATATGATGTAGCACTGGTCTGTATACTGAAACGTAAGTTGCCACAGTATGTGTATGCCTGTATGTGTTTGCTCTTACTATGCAGGAATATGTGGATGTATTGCTGCAAGAATGTCGACCATTTGTGCCTGACTGCTTCCTGAATGTGCCCATATTTATGATGGTCTGTACATGCCGGTCTGTAGTGTTGTCTTGGTGCACAGGCATGCCAGTAGGTATTTTGCATGTGTGCGCCTACAGGTATGTTGCCTGTCTGCATGTATGCATCTTTGCATGTCCATCTCAGTTGCTGTGATATTCAGCTCAGCTTTCTTTTCTCATTGTGGTTTTGAAGTTGGTATTTCTCCCAACTACCCTCTGCTGTGTGAGTTGGTTGAAGCAGACAGTGTGGTCTTATGAGATGGCTGAATTGTGAGGGGGGGATGGAATGCACATGATAGGGGGAGAGGGGAGGGCTTGAGGCGGTGGAAATCCGGACCTCTGTTTGGAGGCTTAAGGCCTGTGTACAGGATTATGCAAAAAGAGCAGCCCCTGAGGGCAGCGGAATGGAGGTGCTGAATACACAGGGAATGCCCTGTGGGTAGGAAAGAGCAGGCCTGTGAGTGAAGGAAGGAAAGACCTGAGGCCAGTGGAAGGGATTGATGGTGGTAATATTCAGGAATTGCAGATACAGCTGTTTTATTAATGACGTTCCCTGAATGTTTGGGATTTATGTAGAAAGTCTAGCACAGGGAATGGACTCTTATTTCCCTTGTCTCTAGTACCTGTCTGAGGAGAATACTCAAGTCATCTTTCCAAAACAGGTTCCTGGACATTGCACATGGCCAGCTGCATGCAGGTAGTGGCCCCATAATGTAGTCTGTGAAGAGAGTGATGGGTGCCTTTTCCAGAAATCCTCCTGAGAAATTTTAAAGATGCATAGATTGTGTTTCACGTTCAGCTTAAGTTATAAATAAAAGCCGTAGCTCATTTCCATCTTACTGAACTCTTGCAGACATCTTGTTTGTGACAGTCCAGCACGGACCCTGCTGCTGCAGTTCTTCCTGAAGGTGGACCAGACTACTGCCTTTTTTCTCGTGGATGAGAGCTAGCCTGAAGGCTCTGATGAAGCTTGGATGCCCTGCTCTGCTGCTTATCCTTCATGTGTGGAGATGCAGCCAGGTTAGGGTGTCCAGATATGTGCCCAGAACACCCAGTGCCCTCCCTACCCATAACCAAAGACAGCAGGAGGACTGCATTAAGAAGCACAAGTGCAGGAGAACTCCCTCCATCCCTGCACCAAATCGTATTGTTTTTTCATCCCCATCTAACCCTGCTTTATTGAAGAAGTCAGGTAGATGTGTGTGCTAGCCAGATTGAGAAGTGCCTCAGTGGTCCAGTGCAAGTATCCTTTTTAGGTTTCGCCTGCACAGTGCTTGTGCTGGGCTTGAGAAATCTATTGTTTTTAATATAAACTTAAAAGGGACTTGCATCTCACCTCCTCTCTTTCCTGACTTCTCAGTGGTTCCTGTGCGTGACACTTACCTTTCCTCCATTTCTATTGGCTGTAGCATATTTTCTCTTTATTTACCAATGCTCTTTATTTGTTACATAGGTGAAATCGATGCATTACCAATGCTGGTTTTAGGTGGGCTCTATACCATCCCCGTGAGTTATACTGCATCTGCTCCATTCATCATCAGGCTCGGCTGCCCCGAGTGAGGAGACACTGACCCGGAGCCAGTAGCACCCACAGGCTTTGAGATGTTCTTATTTAAGGGACAATGACCTCTAATCCTACACTGGGAGATGGGCCTATGTTCTCAGACACTGTTATTCACTTTCCGAAACTCAGACACTTTGACAGTTCACCTGTACAGTTACTGTTGAACTGTATTTCGATTTATAGTGCATTTCTATTTGATTTAACCCTTATTTAGAGTTTGTGGTCTGTAGTATGTATCGTAAGCGGGAAGTTTAAGCAGAGTTCACGCTTGTGATCATCGAATAGTCACAAACTGGTTTATGATGGTGCTGAGTTTATATTGTGTTTTGCATGCATTTTAAATTTTGATCTTTATTCTACTATAGATATATGGATTTTGAGATATAATGAAAGTGGGTGTTTTCTAAACCTCACAACGTTGGCTTCCTCATCTTTATTGCAACCATGATGATTGTTTTGCACTGTACCTAGACTCAACGCTGTAGCACCTCCTTTGAGATAGGCATTGACTGCTTGCCCACATCTACCTGGAATATCAAGGAGATTTTTTAAGTCTACTTTCAAGTGCCCTGGTTAACCCCCTCACATTTCCTAGTGTTTGTCCCTGTGACTACTATTATCTGAGAAAGAGTCACGCACCTTTTCATGAAACATGCATAGTAACACCACAGGCTGGATTTTGCGCCCTAAAAAAAAAAAAAAATCACTCTTCTTATTTTCCTTTTTTTCCTTGGTAAGAGTAATTCCTGATCAATATTACTGAGTAATAAACTTTGATTATTGGATCAGAGTACCTTTCTCTTAATGATACGTATCCATATGCCTATATATGTATTTAAATCTGTATGGGATCTGGACTCTTGGCTTCACGAGCTGATGGTAGCGGGCTGCTACCAGGGCATTTAGAGACCTGTAAATACTCCTACAATGTGATTGGTGCATGCACTGACAACAAAGGATGAGCCACTCCAGGGAAGATATGATGATGCTCGTGTTTACTATAACACGGAAAATGATCTCCATAAACAGCCCTTTTCCTTGCAATTCGAGTGGATGATACAGTGTCGTACATAACACTTTAACATTGTTTTGTAGATTCATTTTGTTTTTTATCTTACATGTGGAGCCTAATTTTTTGCACCCTTGTATTTTTCAGGCTATTTCACGTTTGTGTGAAGACAAGTATAAGGACTTCAGGAAAGCTGCTAGAAGACGGTCTGCTAGTGCAGACAATCTGACTGTAGTTCGGTGGTCTCCAGCCATCATCTCCTAACAGGAATGCCGGCTGTCCTTACTGACTCTTCCATTTACTTTTCGTTTGAGATCAGGAAAGGAGATTTGATTTGTTAGGTTTTGCTCTGGCACGGTGCCTTTTCAGTGTCTCCCTGTCACACACAGTAAGTGGAAAAGTTGGATGAATTTTCTGAGAACATTTGAAGCAAAGGCACCTTCGCTGTTCATTTCTTTTTTCAACAGTAGACAAAAGGAAATGGTGAACCTGATGTTGCAATAAGTAACACAAGAAATAATGTTACCTGGAAAATGAGTGGAGACAGTAAAAAGATTAAGCAGTACCAGTATGATTGACAGTTGTATGTGCTCTAAATTTAACTATTGCATTGGAAACACCGGAAAATGGAGCTTGTGTGAAGTGTTATTTTTGTGGTATCATACACCACCACCCATTGCCATTTTTTCTGTAATTCTAACTATTTCTGATCTTTCCCCAACTTAACAAATGGTCTGTCTGTATTAGCACCTACTTCAAACAGATTGTGTTGTTTGGCTTTTTGTCAATTCATTTCGTGTTCAAGCGTTTTTTTTTGTTAAAAAACAAATGTTCTTCACTCGTACTCATAAAACATGCTCATCAATGCCTTTATTTAAATCTGGCCATAGTGCTGAACCAAAAGTGTATTCAATGATCAAGTGATCGTTACTAAATGACTTTTAATTTATACTATTTTTGAAAGTATGGATTCCTTTTACGTTCTGTACTGTGTTATCTTAATTCTTAACCAAGAATGTGTTGGTAATTTGAAGATTTTTAAGATGCTGAAGGCCAAATCAGGGATGACCTGCAGTAATGATTGTAGCCCGGCTGAAGATATTTGACACTTACGCTGAATTGTTTGAAGTATGAATACTATTTGCCCATTTACTTTGTTCCTTCATATCTAGATACATTGTTGCAAGCAATATCTTCAAAGATTTTATATGTTTACTTTCGAGTCAATGTTGAGCTGTTTGTAGAAAATCAGAAACTTAAAAAAAATGTTTTTTATGTATCAACTGAGAGATTCTACTAGATGATGAAAGGAGAGCTGTAATTCATTAAGATGTCTGCCACGAATTCATTGAACAACAACAACTTGCATCTTTTATTGTAGGTGCTGCTAATAATTGAAAGCAGATTGAAGCTGTGAAAAAATACTGTTTTTGTTGAAATTTACCAAGAATCTTGATTATAAAATGTTTTTACATAATGAGCCTTACGGGGTGTCAAGAACGTTTTATAGTAAGTTAATATGTTTCTCCTTAGAACGGTTTGATTTATGTATGGGAGCCCATAGAACTTTTTCTGTGAAGGGGACTTTTGCACATTTTTGAAATTTACTTGCAAACAATAAGTTGCAGGTTTCTTGAAGTCCAGTCCGTGGGCCTTTGAATGCACTAGCTGGGAAAAATAACATTTTACTGTTTTCGTCTGGGACCACTTTTGGTACTTTGACAAGTATAGAACACTTATATTATCCTAAATATAAAGTTTGTTGTACCTCCCTGAAGGAGCAATTGATAGCATTGCTTGAAATCATTGTTAACAAATGGTTAATGAAGCAAACCTGTGGTTTTGCAAATTGAATCGGCATAAAACAAACACTCTACAGTATTTGTACCTATGAATGTTAGTAGTGTCTTAAAAGGTTAATAGAACATGAGAAATATGTAAATCATAATATCATAGTGCCAATTCTACGTAATTTCGAGATTGACATCAATGCCCTAAGAAAGAAAAAATGTTAAATTACTTTGCAAATGTTATAAAGTGTGTAGCGTGCACTGCAATCTGGGAGTTAAAATCAACCTATTTTAGAGAAGATTTGAAACATGAAATCCCTTATAACACCACAATGGACTGTATGTGTATCTCAGACTTTTTTTTATCAATACATTGCTGAACAATTTCTTATATTTATAGACGAAACGTGGTTTTAAGTGAGAGAAATTTAAATCCTAAACTATGTTATATTATGCCGCATCTACTAGGATCTTCATGCAGCATATCAAATTACTTTCAGGATTGTATAGTCTATTTATTGTATGTATGTACATACATGCTAACACTTCAACTTTTAGAGGACTCCGGAAAACTTGGCTCAGTCTCTTTAAGACTGTTAAATCTTGCTTTAGCCTTGGCACTGGGCTCTACCTCTGTATATTCCTTCAAATGGATTCTGTGAATAATTTGGTTCCCTTCTGTGCACTAAGAGTACAAACAGAATCTGCTGTATATGTGGATTTGTGACGTTACATTATCATTTTGCATAACACTTAAAAATGCCTTTTTGTTTGTTTTTTATTTTCATTATGCTGAAAATTGTTATCGCTTTTGTTCTGTTTTGTTCCAAGTTTGCCAAAAAAGTACAGTACCTATGGATGACTCTAAGTGACTGTAATTTGTCTGCAAGGTAAATCAATACTATATAATAAAGCTGGATTACTATTTAGGTTTTGGCTGTCTTTGTGTTGTGCGTAACTAATTTAAATTGTAAAAGACTAGGTACATATTGATATTACTTTACTAATTGTAAATCATAAACAAGAATATTTATCTGAAAATCAATTAGGATAGTACACACTCTCAAACCCTGCAATGTTTTGTTTGGATCTTCAGATGATGTGTGTGATCTGAATGTTCATTAATGGAAATTTCCAAATCATTTTAGAATTACTAATTTTATAACTTGATTTCCTCCAGTGAAGTTATTTTTAAGAAATCTATAATAATGTTTTCTTGTTTCATTATTATTTTTAATTGTTTTCTTTTTTGAATATTACAATGTCTAAGTATTTAGACAATCCACAGTTTCAAAGAATGGAAGATTTATACTGTAGAGTTTTGGGAGGTTGTCAGGACAACCTGTAACAACATATCAAATTAGAAAATCTATGAATCTGTCTTGAGTGTGTCTGTGTACATAGAACAGCTTAAACTATCTAGTTTAGTTATGAATTACGCCTTAAAAATATAGTCCTAGAATTCCAGTTAATTTCCCAAATGAGTCCTTCCATCCCCATAACCTAGTTCTGATAACCTTTAACTTTTTGCCCAATTTCCTTTCCCTCAAAATTATTTTCGTTCCAATAGAAAGTTTCTTCTTGATACAAATTGAATGTTCTTATTTGCCAAATGAATATCGGGTAGCTTATTAAGTAGTACCAACTGAGCACTAATCTTGAAGCAGACTACCAGGTTAAATTTTTCCATAATCTCCTCTCACTCTAATCCTTGCATCCTAATGCATCTCTGTTGCTGCAACCATTTAACTCGACATTTTAATGTCAGACGCTTTTAGAAGTGTATGATATAATCATTCTCTGATCAAAGAAGTGATTGGCAACACCAGTTTTCTATTGTAATCATCCACACCCTCACTCTGTTGTTTGACAAGCTCTTTGCATCCAGTCCTGTCACTACTCTTGGATTAGCCCCATAACTGCCTATTTGAATCAAATACTATGGAATCTTCTACCCTTTCAGTGTATCCTGCTTGCTCTTTTCCATCCAACCTATTTTCCATGCCCTCATTCTTAAAGCTCATATTTTGGACAATATCTTAACACAATTCATGTTTGGACCTTAAAAACAGAAAAACATGTTTGTGAGAATGCTCTCCAATATCCCATGTCACTGAATCGAGATTGGCAGAATTTTACTTTCAGTAATTGCACTTCAAAAAACAAAAATCTATCGGTGTGGTGAATTGTTCACATTTAGAAAGGCAGGCGTGTGAAGAAATGTGGTTGTTCCTTTTGGGAGGTTGGGTGTGGGGGTTACATTGCCATGACCAACCACAAACATTTATGTTTGTAGGTATTCATAAACATTTTGGGTAGTTTTCCCACCCTAGAAAGACACTGAAAATGACTCCTGTGGAAGGCAGAAGCCATTGCCATGCCTGAATGGGAAAGTAGAGGAACACCCCATATAAAATGGAGATCTAGAGGAAGACGTTTCTTTACAAGATAAATATTTTCCCCGTGAGATAAAAATGGCATGTGCAAATGCATATTTTATCATCGTTTACTCATGCAGAGTTTTCCACCCAATGGGAACTCCATGTGAATATTGGTGAGTATTGGATTGTCATATATTTCTAGCAGTACTCCTGGAATTGTTTGTGAATCATGTTAAAGTTGGACACTTATTCCAAAATGAGATAGTGAGTTTTCTGTATGATTGTGATGGTTTTGTGCTTTTTGGGTTTCACCTGTGAGAGATCTATTGTTTTTAATATAAAATTAAAAGGGATTTACATCCCGCCGCCTCTCTTTCCTGGCTTCTCATTGGTTCCTGTGCGTGCCACTTACCTTTCCTCCATTTCTATTGGCTGTAGCATATTGTCCTGCATTTACCAATGCTTGTTCCTCGTCTCCTTCTCTTATCAGTTTCCGGCCGCCGAAATACTGTTAATATCCGCTTTGGCGTATCTATATTTTCATAAAGTTTTGCCTTTTACCCTTGCAGCATATTTATATAAAAATGTATCACCCAGAGAGATTATGTGATTTGCATAGCGTCACAGGATGTTGCGTGGCGCAGCTGAGACTTGAACCGGGATCCCCAGCTCTCAAGTCAGCAGCTCTGGCTGCTGCACCACATTCTCTTCACTCCTGTGTTATCTGTCAGGGAGCTCCTTGCTTCTCCCGGACGATGATTAATGAAAAGGGCTCTTTAGTTTTTTACATAGGCTAAAACGTTGCATTACCAATGCTTGTTTGTAAAGCCATTGTGTGGAATACATGAGTAATAATATAGTTTTCATGGTTTTGTAAACAAAATATAAACAAAAATTGCCTCCAAACTTATAAGTCACAACTTTGGGAGTGGGTTTCTGATTTTTAATGCTGCCCTTTGTGAACTAGGCTTCTGATGCCTATATTGATCAGAGAAACTAGATGGTAGCTACCCTGCCAAAGAGAATGGCTTTCTTTCTTAAAAATCAAAATAATGTCTGCTTCACGTAAAACGATTATTAAAGTGTTGTTTTCTGAAAGACGTCATTACAGACATTCTGCAACAACAAGAGTGCTACTGCCCATACTTGTATAGTTCTACAACAAAACCATGAAGCTCAGGGGCCTATTCACTATTGTTTTTGCAGTACATAAAGTAAGACTCTTTCAGTACTGGTTTGCTTACACGCTTTTGTAAATTGACCCCAAAACATCTAAAATGGGAAATAAATGGGACTAGCCAGTGAATATTCCTATGCACTTATTACAGATGGATAGAACTGTGCCCTCTTGCATTTTACTATTAGGGAGTTAGTCATTTGGGGCGTTTCATAAAGGCATGTAAAAGAACATCAATTATTACTTCTGTAGTACTACTTTGCCTCCTCATAAATGCTTTTGTGAATCGGTCCCCATTAGACCTGCTGTTTGCTGTCTTATTGATCTCTTCCAGTGACATTCTTTTGCCTGCTGCTCCTTCCCTCTTTTGACGACATTTATAGAGATTAGTACTACACATCCAGTGCCAGTGTCTGCATGGGCACCATATGACATCAGTGCAGTGATGAGAAGAGGTGCTCTGCATATGCCTGCCAATACCATTGTGTTCAGATACCTCATTATATGCCAACCTTAGCCATCATGGGCTCATGTACCCAGTCCCAAAGCAGCTGATGTGGCAATGTGCTCAGCCAATGCCATCATGGCCACAGACATCATAACGTATGTCAGTAAAAGCCATCATATGCCCAGGTTCCTCATCGTATATCAGCCAATACTATGGTTCCTGTAGTCATTACATAACATGCTCTCCATTTTATTCTCGCTTATGTTGTCAAGGCATCCCCCTGAAGGAATACAAAACATGTGCATGTACCTACAAATACATGTTTTTGCTCACATGCACGAACCCACTTTTACAAATGCACTCTAAGCAGGCACCACCACCACCAACTTCCTGAAAAGACACCAGACGATCCAGAATGCAGCTGCCACACTGTTCCCCAACCTGCCCAAGACATCACCCAGCACGTGAAGGAGCTCCACTGGCTCCTTGTCGAGAAGAGATGCCATTTCAAGCTTCTGACCTAAGCCTACAAAGCCCTCCACAACAAAGGACCCGCATACATGAACTACTACCTGCATTTCCACCGACATCTCAGAAACCTCTGCTCTGCACACCTCACCCTCACACATATAGCACGCATCTGCTGCTGCCGCTCTGGAGGATGCCCCTTCTCCCACCTCGCCGCCAAATCCTGGAACGCCCTCCACCTCTGCATTTCACCCTCGTTGAACCCACTTCAGGAAGGGACTCAAGACCTGGCTTTTTGACTGATACTTGCAGCACAGCACGTGAATACCCTCTTGGTTGATAAGCCGTGCTATACAAGCATGACTTGATTGATTGATTGATAATCGCTCACTTGCTCCAGCACTCCATCTTTCACTAATCTTGTTGACTGGCAGCATCTTCAGTCTATCTCCTCTGGTGCTTCATGGTTTGGACCACGTTGGGTAGCGCGAGGGGCTAGACAGTTGGTACAGTATTTCCAGCCCTGGCAGGCCCGGGGCAAAGCCCATCATTGGGACGTATGAGGGGCTAAAAGATATAGGGGAAAGTGCCAGCGACGGGCAGCAGGGACAGGCAGCTCACTGAATGGCAGTTCCCACTTTGCTCAACCAGGTGCCCGCCTTCCCTCCTTATTCAGAGACTTGCTGTTTCAATATTGATAGCACAGACATTCAAAGACCTCTCAATGCTGGTAAAAGTGTGTATTTGCCCCTTTTCCAGGCCTTAAATACACATTGTGCAGGTAAATGGATAGGGCAGCTCAAAGGAAACTCTTTTGAAATATGTGCAGTGTGCATGTATTTTCTAGTAGCAAAGCTGATGGTATGAACGAGGTTCAGGCCATCAAAATAATTACTGCACTGGTAGCTGGCCAGGTTGTTCAGGCTTCCACCCTCACACCCTTATGGCCAACTCGCTACGGTAATCAGATCTTAGTTCTTAGCCAGATGTAATGTCATCAAGAAAACAAGCCTCAGTAAAAGTAAGTACTTGTCCAGTAACAGGAATGCAATTTTAAAGAAACGTTAGTGGGCCTTCGTTGGTTATGGATTAGACCTGCACCTTCAAAACTCATCTACAAAGCATACTAGTCTAAGCAACAAAAAACTCTGGATCTGATCCTGCAATATGAAAACCGATATCCTCTCTATAATCATATCTAACTTAAAAAAACTATTGGCCATCAACCAAATTTTGATATTCTCTACTGAAGTACCTGGAGAAGAATTAGTTAGCACAATTGTTCTGTACAAGTCTAAACATACATTTGGTTTAATAGGGATACATGATTGGCACACATGTAACATGCACTAAAGTTTCTCTATACTGCATGGATTGTTCTTGAAAGATCTTTACCTTGCACTTTCTCTTTTAAGGAAGTTATCTATATGTCTAATTGCACTTTTATTTCCAAATAGCCCATTTTAAAATATTCACATTAATTATCTCCACACCAATGTTTTTTAAACTCTTCTATTTGGTATAATACGTTTCTTAGGATTCGTAATTGATCGTTTTACCTCACTCATTAGAAATAGAAAGGTATTTGTTATGTTTTTCAATTCATGGATGATAATAGTATTGCTACTTTTGACTTTTTGCAGATAAGATGTAATGTCCCTGATTATTCTTTAGAGGAATAAGCCTCATTCAACAC